>NW_020954648.1:1450374-1701891 GCF_900497805.2 Vombatus ursinus | reverse complement strand
CTCTCTCTCTCTCTCTCTCCCTCTCTCCCCCTCTCTCCCTCTCCCCCTCTCCCTCCCTCTCCCACCCTCTCCCTCCCTCTCCTCTCGCTCTTTCTCACTCTCCCTCACTCTCCTCTTCCCTCTCCATTTCACTCTCCGTCTCTCCCTCCTCTCTCCTCCTTTTTTTGCTCTGCCAACACCCTTGGTGGGACCAAGCCACCCAGTCCCCAGCCATCCTGGCAGGACAGGAAGACCATGGTGTAGGGGTGAACAGGAGGACACGGGAGTTGAGCTCTCCTTCCCAGCTGCGGCCCACCCTCAACAACCAATGGATGATGATATCTCCAGATGGAGATGAATACCATGGACAGGGATCATCTCTGTGCTGCTTTCACTACCTTTTGTTTCCCCATAGTTCCTTCTTTGGATGGACCCATGGCCTAGGGAATGGACAGAGGAACTCAGTATTATGTTGGCTGGGAAGACAGGGACGCAGCTTTCTCCTTCCACCTGACCTCCATCTCTAGCTCTAGCCAATGGTCCCATCACTCAGCGGCCTTGAGAAGGAAAGCCACACCTCCCGGAGTAAAGCCAAGGTCCCGGTCTTACAGGAAAAGACCCCCAGAGAACTCACCTACCCCCTTCTGCTTCTTCATTGCTGGAATTCCCCAGGCTGCCCTCCCTCTAATCCCTTTATAGACCAAGCCCCTCTCTTGGTTCGTTTCTCCCTGGAGAAAGTCAATCAGAATGAAAACGATACAATGGAGAGAGCCCTGGGTTCAAATCGTATCTTTGTTATTTACTACCTATGTGACCTTCAGTCTCCTCATCTGTAAAATGAAGGAAATGTATTAGATGGTCTCTAATAGTCGCTTCCAGGTTTAAGTTCTGTGAAAAAGGGTTCTGTGAAAAGCTGTGGTCTGACTCCCAATAGCACAAAAAGGCAGTGTATTGGGGAAGAGAAGGGGTGGGATGGGAAGGCAGAGGACTTGTCCTGTCTTAGAACAAGATTTCTTATTTTTCATCTACCTTCCCTTTCAAATTAATCACAACCACCTCCCCAGGTCTAATTCATTGGCTCATCTCTGCCCAGGGCCTCACACTTGACAAACAGAAAGCAATTGCTGATCCAGTAACTGTCTTTCTCTTCCCTGTTATGATCACTCATCAGGGGTCACTTTGAAACATGGATTGTGTCTGGGAGATGTCTGCTCCAAGCTGTCCCCCTAGCTCCCACCAATACTATGCTTCCCTCCAATTCTAAGAAAGGAATTATTCACAGCCTTCTTCACTCCCTGTTTCTCCCAGAAGCTCCTGGGGCCAATATTCAGCTAACACAATCTGCCCCCTCACAATTCTATCAGCATCCAAGCTGCCTTCTCTGTAATTCCCTCCCTCAGTACCCTCGTGGACATCACCTGCTATCTGTGTTCCTGAACAGCCTTAAGATGGCCAAAGCAAAACCTTGACTGGTCTCAAGCCTTCAGCTTACCTTAACAAGGATGAATAGTGGACCTTGGCCTAAGGACAAAGCTGAAGGAGTCTCCCTAATTGCCATCTGTCTATCCATCCAACCTTGGTTTAACCCAAAGGTCAATCCTGGGCAGGCAGCACACACATACACACACAGGGATTACACACTGCATGATAGAGCATTAGGGTCAGAATCAAGAGAGACCTCAGAAATCATGCAGTCCAGTTCTCCACCCAAGACAGTAATCCCTCCATGCAGCTCCAGCCCCAAGTGGTGCCTCACTGGAGGAGATGAGGGAGCAGAGGAGAAGCACCCTCCGGGGTTGTTGCTGGCAAGGGATGGGGGCACCACTTCCATCCTACACTCCTTAGCATCGAATACCTTTCTCTGACCCCCATCTTTAATAAAGTGTAGTAGGGAGGGAAGATGATAGCTATAGCATTTCCCAGCAGGGCTTTGGAGCGGCCCTTTTTTTGGGGATGGGTTGGGGGGTAAGGGGAGAGTGTCCGGGAGAGTGTATGTATGTGAACATGCACATGCATGCATGTGTGGCTGGAGCAGGACTCAGAGTTTGAAGAGACTTTTTTGTATGTATTTGAGACTTTTGTGAGGGTTCACCTCGTAATCAACTCATCCTGCACCTTAAGGACATTTCAACATTTGCAAAATGAGAGTACTGGTGGTTAGAATGGAGAGGAGATGAGACAGGCGATGGGGGAGACATCATCTCCCCTAAAAGAAGTCAGTCTAGTTGCCTGCCAAGCTTCAGATTTTGATGTTTGGGGGTGGGGAGGGGAGGGAGGGGAGATGATGGCGACATCCTAGGGACAGCAGAGGATTTGACAGGAGAAGAAACCACATATTGAGTATATGACAAACAGAAGCAGGAGAATGTGAAAAAGATTCATTTTAAGAGAGAGAAAAAAGGAAAAAGAAAAACCAAATGTTTTGGTGAATGAGATGCTAGGTGGAGAGACTTAGAAATTACTTTCTAGCTGGTCTCTTTTCCTGTCAACAATCTACAGGACCAGGCAGGCTGGACAAGGCAAACGGGGCTGGTCCAGGAAGAACCACGGCCACTGAAATTCGTTTGCACGTGTGAAGGGATCAGGGAGGAAATTGAGGGAGACAGACATATTTAACACACGTTTGCTGAATGGAAACTGTGCGTGTAGGTGCGAATGAGTGTGAGTGAATAGGCTTTGATTTTTTTTTTTTGCACAACTAGAAAGAAAAAATGAACGAGCAGCAAAGATGCTGTTGTCATGGTTCTGTTGAAACTTTATTTTTTAAAGAAATGTTATTAGTGTTGTTATTGATATATTTTGCCGGTACAGGATTTTTCCCTCTATTTTTGTTGTTGGAAAAAATTCTAAACGCCTCAGAGAAACATTACAGACCTTTAAAAAAAAAAAAGAAGAGGGAGAAAAAAGAAGACCACCATATCCCAACCTCCCTATTTCTTTTGGGAGATGGTATTTTAATTTGTAGAGAAGGGATTGTTAGAGTTATTGTTGTAGTTGCTGTTTCTTCCCTCTGAGCATCCAGTTTTTCCCTTTTGCAGCCTGGGGACCTGGAATCATGGCAATCTCCCTGACTGGAGTCTATCTTGAGTTTTTTGTCACTTTTTCTTTCTATTTGTTTCCTTCGATTTCTCAGCTTTCATGTGATATAGTAGGAAACTAAAGTAAAAGGCCAAGAGGATGAAGGAGGAAGAGATAGAGAGGGCCCATCCCATCTTTGGGCTGGGAAGCTGGGCCCTCCTCCCAGCCTGCCCAGACATCTAAAGGGTAGATGGAAATTAGCAGTGCTTAGGACTACAACAAAGGAGAAAGAGGAGAATTGGATAAAAAAGGACAATCCTCTCCCCTTGAATTATGAGAGGTCTTTTATTGGAGGAAGGGGGGCTGGGGATGCCTCTTCTTTAACTCAAAGCTGACTCTTGGGGTGATAGCTGTTAAGGTGGAAACTTTAACCCTGAAATCTCTGGTCATAGAATAGGGGGAAAGAGTTGATCTCTCCTCCCTCCCCTCTTTAATGGTAGCTTAATCAATCAGCAAACCTTTAGTAAGTACTTACTGTGTGCCAAGCTCTGTGCTAAGCCTTGGCGATAGAGTGGAAATAGTTTCTGTGCTCAAAGAGCTTGTAGAACAGAGGGATTGTGATTCTCTCCCCACCCCCGACTCTACTCTATACATTTTCTCCCTATTAGTTTGGAACTGTGGGAGCTCAGAGGGTGACCCTCCACTATGCCTCTGAGAGGTGAACTGTCTACTCTCCCACCTCTGCCCCTTTGGAGGAATTGGTGTGATAAAAGTTTGAATGAAAGGGAAAGGCATATCCTTAAGGAAGGAAGGGAAGAAGGAGGGAGAGAGGGAAGGAAAATGGTGTTGTTTCTGCTCAGGGACTGAGAGGGTTACCACAGTTGATGCCCACAGAGATGCAGTCTGCACCTGGCCTTCATCCAGAGCATCGACGTGGTTTCAAAGTGTCATGGCTTTTGTATTAGTCCCTGTGGCATTCCTAACAAAAAAAAAAAAAAAAAAAAAAAAAAAGCTTTTCTTGCTTCTCTTTCCCTCAAAAATGGTTTTGGGTGTAGAGACCTTCCCCAGGGTCACCACTGCACCTGCACACCCAGACTGGGGTTAGAAGTATTCCCTTCATACCCACCTAGAATATACTGAAAGCCCCCTCTCTTCCCCCTATAGCCAAGAGCAGAGTTGGGCGCCCCTGTTTGTGCTCCTAGACGCCTAGAAGAGACATCTTAGAACCAGTGAATGAGGAGGAACAAAGAGGCCTGCACTGACTCAATGCCAAAGAAAAAGAAGTAAATAATTTAGAATTAATCTTCCATTTGGGGGAAAAATTGTTCCTCTCTAGGTCTGTTCACAGGGAGGGGAAGGAGGTGCTGGTTGAACTCCCCACCTGCCTTACTCCTTGATCTTGTTCTCTATGTCACATCCCCCTCTGCCTGTAATTCTGGACCCCCAAATTCCTCCATGGTATCCCTCCCATGCCCTGCTGTGCCCTTGTACCTGACCCCAGCTGCATGTGTGGCTTTCAGGGTGCCTGGCATCTCCTTCACTATCCCTCTTCATGGCCATGCATGCCTCCAAGGTCCCTTCCCTTCTTCAGTCCCGTGCATGTATGTCAGTCTCTGCCTGGGTGTTTGTTGAATCTTTCTAAGATGCATGCTCTCATCTCTGTTTGCCCACAGACCTATTCCTTCTTCCTCCTACTCCCTCATCAGACTTGCCCTTCTCACTCCAACCTCTTACGTCCTCCTCCTCTTCCTCCTCCTCCTCCTTCTTCTTCTGTCTCTCTGTTTCTCTCTCTCTCACACCTAGAAGCCAATCCAGGCAGGGCCATGGTCCCAGGAGTTACAACAGCCATCACTTCTTCTTGATCTGGCCAGTTCCACAAAGTCGCTGTTTCCATGGGCTGCTTTGGTCAAACCCATGTGAAATGCGGGTGTGAGCACAAGAACAAAGATGTCCCCTACTCGACCTCAAAAAAGCAATCTTTGAACTCCTCATAGTGGGCATTCTCTTAACTAATGAAGACCATAGGGAAACTCAGCTCCATCAGACATCTGTGCTTTGTGTCTGTCCCACACTGCTGTTATTCTCTCTTGCTTCCAGTTCAGATCCTTTCCAGAGGACAACAGCCTATTCCCCACTACCCTTATCCTCTCCTTTTCTGCCCTAATTGGAAGGTGAGTGATAACCTTGGACCTGATCCAGAGCAAAATGGTTTTGTTTTGTTTGTTTCTTACCCATGATCTGAGTCTGAGGAAAACGAGGGAGAGAGGCTTGAACAAAAGGTCATGGTAATTAGGTGGATTATCATGTGACCTCTAGAAAGCTGGGGATAGTCCCAGGGCCAATGGTGGAAGCCCTTGCTGGGAATCATTTTTTTTTAAATGGACCAAAATAATAAGTAAAAATGAAAATGGTCAGGAAAATCCCAGAGAATGAATGGATCCCATTGTCTTGGTACTTAAAAGGTACCTTTTGATCCAAGAGATCCTTGGTCTTCAACACATCTTTTTTCTGTAGTCCTCCCACCCTAGTACAAGAGATAGGCTTGGGACACCTAGATGATGGTTGATGGTTGAAAGAAGAAAGGTAAGGCACAGGTGATGGATGAAACTGACAAGGCAATCCATCACCTGACATCAACTGGGGAATCATTGTTGGAAAAAAACAGTCAAGTTTTAGAAGTGCTAGCCTTGGATTCTCCACCAAGGAAGTCCTCCTTTCCCAGGGCAATTCTTTGAGAATCAGACTCTCAGAGTTGGAAAGGCTACCAGAGATTTTCTAAGTCAATCCATAATTAAACAAAAAGTAAGCTTTCTGCCATCCCTTACAGGTGGTCATCTACCTTCCACTTCCTCCAATAATGGGGAGCTCACTACCTCCTGAGACAACCCAGTCCTCTTTGAGGGAAACTTTATTTGTTAGGAAATGTTTCCTTAAGCTGAGCTAAGACCAGCCTCTCTGTAACTTCCATCCGTCACTCTTAGTTTGCTCTTTGGGCCAAGCAGAATAAGCCACCATAGTGTAATGGGAAGAGGAAGGAACCTGGAGCCAGAGCTTCTGAGTTTGAATCCTGACTCTGCTATCGTGTCACCTTGAGCGACTTGTATCGCCTCTGGGCACATCAGTTTCACCATGTGCAAAATGGAGGGATTTGATTTCATGACATCTGAGCCATAAATCTCTTGATTTCATCTCATTTCCACATGAGAGTCTTTCAGATGCTTGAAAAAAGCTCTTGGGTCTTGCTGCTCCAGATTTTCTCTTCTCCAGGCAGGTGAATAACCAATTAAAATACTTTTAAAAATCACATTAGTAAATAAAAGCAATCGTTTAGTGAGCCTAGCATGGTGACTGAGCAATGGACGGAACAGAAGACCCTCGTTGTATAATTCTCATTTGATCATCTCCTTTGGAGGTGTGTCTCATCTCAAGGACCAGGCTTTGCCTACTTTAACCTTGCTTCTGTAGATCAGACAACCTTGCTGGGAGTATGATCATTGATTGTATGGGTTTCTCATGGTGAATCCTTTATTAAAACTGTTAGACACCCTGTCACTCTGAAGGTAATAGGTGAGACTCAGGAGAAATTGAGTCCCATAGTAGTCCCTATTGACCCTAAAATGACACAGAGAATCAGTTACCCTGGCTTCAGCCTAACATAACACACCTCTGCCATATGCATCTGTTTCTTTTTCCAGAATAAGGACATCTTGGTCAACGTTGGTTGATGTGATTTCTCAAAACTATTTTGAGGGTGTCTTTCCCCCTAGGAGGGCAAAGCAAAGAATAAAGTTATTGAACAATGCAAAGGAAACTTTAAAAAAAAATAGACTACCTGACCAAAAATAACAAAGGGAACACAGAAAGCTGCTCACATTGACAGACCAGTCAGCAGTTCAATACGCACACAAACATAGATATAATATATATATATTTTTTTTATTTTCTCCCTCTGGTTACTGTTGTTAGTCTGTTGGCTTGTTAAACCTTCTGTTCTTTAGCAGAAAAGCTAGTTTAAGAAAAGCTAGTTTACCTCAGAGAATCCGTTTCCATTTGGAAACCAATTACTTCGAGTTTTGTAAAATGGCTGGCATAGCCCTCTATACCCCATTACTACTGGAGGTTGGAGAAGGAAGGGAAGGATGTGAGATTTGTGCTTCATGAACTTGAGACCAGAGAGCCCAGACTGATCATTGGTTACTCTGGTGGTTAGCAGTGCCAAGTACACTATAGGATGGGAATGAAGTGTTGGACTACAGCCCTCCCTCCCTCTGCTGGGATTTAAGCTGGACCAGCCCATCGTTTGACACCAGGTAGCTATAGCAACCAACAGGCACTCCCAGGCCTTGTCACTGAGTGAAGACCATCACCAAATGAGCTGGAATGTGGGAGAATCAGGACAAAATTCTACCCTGATGGGTTCTCCCACAGCTCAATCCCAAGACTGGAAAGGGAAGAAATAAGTACATGGCATGGATAAGGGGCAAGCAAATGGGTGGGGCTCTGCAATACTTGTTGTGGGACTCACAGAGAATAGGTAGGGAGCTGGGTCATCTCTGCCCCAGTTATCTCCCAGCCCCAATTTCTGTTTCAATAAAGCTTCCACCTTAAACACCAACCCTTTGTAAAAACATATCCTTAGACAACAGTGTTAACATGAGCCTCAAAGACATGTGAATGAAATCTGTTAGAAAGGAGGTTTGGGTTTTTGTTTTTGTTTTTGTTTTTGATTTTTGAAAAGAAAAAAAATTATCCTAGTGAGATAAAATGATAAATAAATTTTAAAAAAGTAAACCTATGCTATTTAAATTGGAGCCCAGTTGTTACTTGGTAAAGGTAAGCTTCTGTACCTTTGTTATAATTAATTGTATACCTGTGTATGTAAATATAAGGCATTCCTATTTTGCAGTCCAGAACAAAAAAAACCTATTTGTAATATAGAATAAAGTTTATTAAAAAAAATTACAATTGTTATTGCGAATATTCCTTTTTTGCACCTGAAGCAGGATTGTATGGGCAGGAAAGGGGTTGGAGTAGGGGTAGGATGGGGGAAAAGAGAGTTGGCTTTATACATAGATCAAGTATGTAGTAGCCTATTTTCCAAATCAAAAATCATACATAGTCTGATCTTTAAAGGATGTATCTTTTTCAAGGTCCAGTTCATAAAAGCTCACATTTTTGTTATAATTCATATTTATATAATAGTTCTTTGGGGTTTATAAAATACTTTCCTTACAACAATCCCATGAAGTTGATGTTGTATTATTACCCCTATTTTACAGATAAGAAAGCTGAGGCTGAAAAGTTGGGTGACTTACCTTAAGTCACAGCTAGTCAATATCAGGGAGGTTCTTAACCAATAGAGTCTTCTGACGCTAAAATGCCTTTTCTATTTACTATCCTGTCTCATTGCTAAAATAAAGAGCATCACTTAGCATTGAACTTGGTGAACATCGATTAGGTGTACATTTTTTATGATATTGTATTTATTACACTGAACATCAATTGGGAGAAGCTGCCTTTATCAAACCTAATGTCCTCTGGGACACAAAAGGCCTGGTGCTTATCTACTCTTTTTGAGAGAATTCTGGTAAATCGGAGAAATTTCCTCATCCTATTAATCAAGGGTAACACAAACAAGCTTTATCAAAATCTCCTATGTGCCAGGAACCATGCTAAGTTCTTGGCTTTCAAAGAAAGCCCAAAACAGTCTCAACACCTCAAGGAGTTCACATTCTTTGGGGTAGATAACACACAAACAACTTTGCACATAAAAGATATTAGAGGGCAAATTGGAGGTAATCTCTGACAGAAAGCTCTAGGATTATTGAGCTGAGTCTGGAAGGAAAGCAGAGAAGCCACGATGCAGAGGTGAGAAGAGAAAACATTCCAGATATGGAAGATGGCCAGTGAAAATGCGCCATGAGTACATGGCATGGAATGTTGTGTGCAAAGAATAGCAAGCTTCCCTGGATCACAGAGAATATGGAGAGCTGGAGGATGGAGAAAACTTGAAAAGGAGAAAAGGGCTGTGTTGTAAAGGGCTTTCAATGCCAAACAGAAGATTTGATTCTGGGGGTAATAGGGAGCCACTGAAACTTACTGAATAGGGAAGTGACATGGTCAGATCCATGCTTTAGAAAGATACCTAATGAGTTGAGTGCAGGACAGACTAGAGAGGGAAAATACGAGACAGGAAGGGAAATCAACTGGCCCTTGCAATCATCCAGGCAGGACGTGGTGAGCGCTTGGCCCAGGGTGATGACAGTATCAGGGGAGAGAAGGAGGACATATAGATGAGATATGGTAAAAGCATAAATGAAAGGACTTGGCAGTATACTGGATATGGAGTGAGCATCTTGAGGTCTGGGCTCCAGCTGTGATTAGTCCCTATTGTTGAATGTCCACTTGCATCCTTTAGGGTGACTGAAAGTAAGGTGTCACTCTGAGGATCACACTGAGGTTGCCAGCTTATTTATTAAATAAGAATGTGTTTAAAAGCAAGTCGAAGATATATTAGTGATATTGGAAGGACAAATACTGAAACTGAAGGTGAAATACTTTGGCCACAACCAAACTCATTGGAAAAGACCCTCACGTGGGGAAAGATTGAAGGCAAGAGGAGAAGGGGACACCAGAGCATGAGATGGATAGAGAGTGTCATGGAAGCAACAAACATGAGCTTGGATAGACTTTGGGAGATAGTGGAGGACAGAAAGGCTGGGCGTGCTATGCTCCATGGCATCACAAAAAGTCAGACATGACTGAATGAATAAATAACAACATACAACATCAAGGATTCCAGAATAAGATAAAGAAACAAACAATAGTAAATTATGAGAGCAAGCTCAATTGGATTTGGCCACTTGAAAAAAGTTGTTAGTCTCTTCTGATAGCTCACAGAGTGTATTAACATTCGCATGTTGGTTCTGAAGAGTTGGTCAACAGCTAATGGCTTAATCTAGAGGCCTCATAAATTCAGCTAAGCATTAGGCCTTGGCCTATGGTCAAGACCCCGATATTATGTTTCCTCAGCACTTCTTTTCATGAGTTAGAATTATCTGAGAGAAAATGGGAGCTGTGTTTCAGTGCCTATATTGTGTGACTTAGAAAGGCAGACATAGTCCCAAATAATTGCCTTTTAGCTAAATGATACCCCAGATTCCACCATTAGGAAAGTTGTCCCGTTAAGGCTTGTCAGGGAAAATTGTAAATATTCCTTAAATGTTAATATTAAATAAAGTTGATATTAGATATTCCTTAAAGTGAAAACACTAAGTTTTTTCAGTCATTTATACCTCAATGTGAATGTATTTATCAGATCCTTTCTTAAGGGAAGTGATAGAGGAAAGGAGAGTTTGCCTAGACACAGGGGGAGATAAAGGAAGAAGGCGGTAAAGACTCAGAAAAGGCTCAGAAAAGGAGGTTGGGGGACAAAACAAGCTTTGTCACATCCTAATTTTACTTAGGTTCACCTCTGAAGTGGACGTGATGCAGTAAAAAGAAAGTTGGATTGAGAGCCAGGACACCTGAGCTATATATATACATACACACATACATACATACACATATATACATATGTTAAAACATGTTTTATATATGTTTATATATAAAACATATATATTAAATTATTTTTGTGGCTCTGGGCCTCCATTTCCTTATCTGCAAAATGAGGTATTTGATTAGGTGACATCTAAAGTTTCTTCTAGTTCATCCTGTGATTTAAAGTAGAGAGGAGATAAGGGAAGAAAGTAGAGAGAGAGGAAAAAAAAAAGAGAGAAGGAAATCGTGGTTTACTGAGATTTCAGGAAAGTATTTGATAAAGCCATACTATTTTTTTTTTTTAGGCACTTGGGGTTAGTGTCAAGTGTTTGGTGTGAGGCTGGATTTGAACTCAGGTCCTCCTGAAGTCAGGGCCAGTGCTCTATCCACTACACCACCTAGCTGCCCCCAAGACATACTATTCTTGCAATAAAGATAAAGAGTTATAAACTAGTCACAATTGTTTAGATGGCTGGACTGAAAGAGTAGTCATTAATGATTACTAGTAAGTACCCCTCAACATACGTGTTTGGTCTGGGCAAGCTTTAGATAAAGCCATTGATGACGTTATTCTCAAATTTGCAAAAGACACAAATGCGAGATAGATAACTAACAGGTTAGATACCTGTGCTGGGATTCAGAAATATATATACAAGTTAAAACATTGGACCAAATCTAAGATGCAAAGGAATAGGGATTAAATCTAAAGTCTTACATGCATTCAAAGAATCACCTTCCTAAGTACAAGATCAGTGACCCATCGCTAGACAACCTTTTATCTGAAACAGTTCCAGAGGTCTGAGCGGATTGTACACTCATTAAGAGTGGACAGTGTGATCTAGCAGCTAAGAACAACTAATTCAATCTTGTGCTACATTAAGAGAGTCAGAGTATCCTGAACAAGAGAGGTGATTGTCCCACTATTCTCTGCCCTGGACAGACTATATCAGAGCATTGTGTTCAGTTCCGGATATCCCATTGTAGGAATGACATTGACAAATGAGAGAAATGGCAAGCATTATGGTGAATCTAGATCATGCCATAGGAGAATTGATTGAAGAAAGAGGAGATGTTTAGGCTGGACAAGGAAAACCTTAGGGGAAAACACAATAGTCATCCAGGTATCTGAAAGGCATGTAAGAAAGGGGTTCAACTTGTTCTGCTCAACCTCAAAGTGCAGAATTGGTAACAATAGGTAGTAGTCACAGAGGTAAATAAAGGTTCTATGTCAGAAAAATACTCCTAACAATTATAGGAAGGAGGAAAGGATGAATATATTTCCTATTTCTCCTGTACATGACTTCCTTTGTATATCTTTGTTTGCATGTTGTCTCCCCCGTTAGATTGTAAGCTCCCTGAGGGCAGAAACTGTTTTTTTGCCTCTTTTTGTATCCCCAGCACTTAGCAGAGAGCTTAGCACAGAGTAGGCACTTAATAAATGTTTATTAATTAATTATGCACCTTCTCTGTGCCAGGCACTGTGCTATGATAATTAATAATGAGAACAAAAACTAACATACAGTACTTGCTATATACGAGGCATGGTGCTAAGTGCTATAATAATAATAACAATAATAACAACAAGTAACATATAGTACTTGCTAGGTACTAGGTACTGTGCTAAGTGTTATAATAATAATATTAATAATAACTAATGTGTAGCACTTACTACATGCCAGACACTTTGCTAAGTGCTATAAGAATTATATATATAGTGTTCCAGTCACTGTGTTAAGTACTATAATAATAATAATAATAATAACTAACATATAGCACTTGCTATGTTCCAGGTACTTTGTTAAGTGCTATGATAATAATAATAATAATAACTAAGAAAAAGCACTGTATATCAGTTACTGTGTTAAGTGCTTTATAATTATTTAATAATGTACTATTATTATCTTATTTGATCCTCACAACAACCCTGGCAGGTAAGTGTTATTATTATCCCCATTTCTACAGTTGAGGAAACTGAGGCAAACAGAAGTTAAGTGACTTTCCCAAGGTCACATAGCTAGTGAGTGTCTGAGACTGGATCTGAACTCAGGTCTTCCTCACTCCAGGTCCAGTGCTCTATTCTATTGTACCACCTAGATGCCCACTGGACCAAGTCACCAGAATATGGCATAATATTCAGCTTCAGGCCCCCAGGACTTAAATTATTTACATCTTTGGATCGGTGCCTTTGAAATCTCTTTCTTTAGGGGAGCTGTGGTATTTGTTAGGATTCTGCATCCAGAATTCTCACAGGTCCTGCAAGGACCTTATGCCATAAAGAAGAGATGAAGAAAGGGAAAGGGAAAAAAGGCAGTAGGGAAACAGAAAGGAGGGGAAAAAGAGAAAGTGCATATGGTGGGGAAGAATAAAGAGCCAGCAATAACTGCTTTAGGATCCTCTAAGCCATAAACTCCCAAATGCACTAACTCCAGCCAGGACACTTTAAGGAAGAGTTTTTCACAGCATTGTCGAGGTCATCGGCATTAAGGCTGCGTGCTGCTTTCTAATTCATCCATATTTATCCTTTTGGTGAATTCACCCACCTCCACTGAGGTTTCCCTTTCACTAGTGATGAGTTTTTGGAAGGTGGTCCCAGGGAAGGACTGATTCCAGTCATCCCGGAGGAGAGAGATCCCCTAAGCCTCCCTGCCCTCCCCCTTCAGGAGCCTACAGCTCTTCTCCCAGAATAGACCCTTGTAGAAGGGCAACTGACTTTCTGAAACTCTTAAGCATTTTTTTATTCAGCAGTGGAGATAGTTTGCCCCCGCCCCCAAGTCACATCGCATCCTGGCTTTCTGACAGCAGTCCAGTCACCAGCCTGTGTCTAATTAAGGCCAGATGGCCTCTCTCAGGTACAGGAAGAACTCATTCTCCCCCCAGCCACGGCTCCACTTTCCTACCCCTGCCTCACACCAGCTTGTGGCACCAGGACATGACATTACCCTGGCTGTCAGATTGCTACAAATCATTCCTTCTGTCCGAGCAGCAGCTAACTCAAGTGATAGAGGAGAGAAGGAGGGAATACCAAGGAAGGAAAACTGCCCCCTTTCACACCAGGAATATCCTCTTCCTCTCTCTCTCTGTCGCTGTGTGTCTCCCTGTGTCTCTGTCCATCTCTCTGCCTCTCTCTTAGTTTCTGTGTCTTTCTTTCCCCCCCCCCAATTTGGCATTGGCAATCTAAAAAAAATCTGTTTTCCAGCTAAGTGAATGAGTATTCTTTCCATTTACAGGGATTACCTCATCACCAGTGAACACATTATCCTTCATACTTTTATGTTCTGAATATGTTGTTTGTGACTTTAACTTACTCCTAGGTGTAAATTGAGGCAATATCTCCTGGACATCCACTAAACCACCAGGGGCTCAACATTGTCCTACATAATACAGCCCCTGACCTTGAGGAGGCTACAAGTTGTGCAATTGAGCCTGATAGACAGCAAATGTGAATAAAAAGACAACAAAACTCTTACAAAACCACAGCTAATTGATATCATACTCCTAGCAAAGGAATGTAGTGCAAACTGAATGCATAAGGACTGACAGAACATGGGAAAGGGTGAGCTGAGTAGGGAAGGTCAGCTAGGGAAAGTTGTGAGCAGGAGCTGAGGAAGAAAAGGAAGGGCATCATAAAGGTAGGTGAGCACCTGAATCAATCAGTCATTAGCTCAACCCTTCTTAACACTACTTAACCTTCATCGTGGGCACACCTCTACTAAAGCAACCAATTAATCACAGGCATTGAACCAGGTACAAAAAGTTCTTGATCAGTTTGGAAGGAGGGAAAGCCACTGGGTGAAATGAGAGGAGGCTACCCAGGAAGTGCGTTGGGATTGGCTAAAGAGACTCAATCACGCCCTGTGGGGCGTGGAGGCACCTGGGCATTCCAGTGGCTAGCCAGGCTAATGGTGAAAGCAGCTCCAGCCAAACCCCAGAGAGGTAAACTCTTGGGGTAGAGGAGAGAACTGCTGTCTCTTCCCTTGCTCCTTGGCCAGGGAATGATCTTGGGAAACTTTGAAAGGTTGGAAAAAATTAGAGACTTCTCACCTGCATCCTACCAATGGCTGATAGCAGTTCATGCATTAAAAGTTGAGAACAAATTAGATACTCAGAGGAAAAACAGTTTCAGGACTCTCCCAGGAGCCTACACCACGCTTAAGGGCAATGTCATAAAGACTGAATGAAGGGAGAAAAAGACATCCGATAATGAGAATTGTGAGTTTACCCCCTTGCCGCATGAGTTCACTAAGCTTAAGTCATCTTTGCCTGGCCTCTGAACTGGTGAGACAATGTGTCCCAGAATTTGGGGAAGGAGGGTAGTTTACCAATAGTTCTTACTATGTTACCTTAGTGAATACCCATGACTAAAAGCTAATTTGTTCCACCTGGCTAATTGATATCAGCTGGTAATCAGAGGGTGCAGCACTGGTAGAGTGAGATAAGTAATAATTGCATTAGAAAGACACCCTCAACCCTAAGAGGAGAAATGGCTGGGTGCTCTGGGGTCCAGATCTAATCTGAATGGGGAATTTGCATTCCCAGAGCCTGTTCTACAAAAGGAAGAGTGGAATTCCATCGCCAGGAAGTACCACAGGGCAACTCTTCACCTACTTTGCCCTTCATAAATTCTTGTTGGCTGACTGCCTTGACAGAGAGGTGATGGACTCAAGATGCAAAGTAATACCTACGTTTTCAGACACAGCCAATGTCTGAATTTGTTTTGCTTGACTAGGATATTTGTCGTTGTTCAGTTGTTTCAGTCACGTACAGCTCTATGTGACCCCATTTGAGATTTTCTTGGCAAAGATACTGGAGTGGTTTGCCATTTCCTTCTCCAGCTCATTTTGCAGCTGAGGAAACCGAGGCAAACAGGATTAAGTGACTTGTCCAGGGTCACACAGCTAGTAAGTATCTGGGGCTGGGTCTAAAACTCAGACAGATGAGTCTTCCTGACTTCAGGCTCAGCACTTCATGCACTGCACTACTTAGCTGCTCTAGTTATTTGTTGTAAGAGTTCTTTCTTTCTTTTCTTTCTTTTCTTGCTTTCATTCTTTTCTTTCATTCTTTTCTTTCTTTCTTTTCTTTCTTTCTTTTTTCTTTTCCCAATGGTGGGAGGGGATGGATAAGGGAAAACAGGGATGAGGTAGGCAAGAACAAGAAAAGAAGATGGGCAAGAAAGGAAGGGAAAGAAGAAAGAAAAGAAAAACATGTTGTTAAGGTCTTTTTTTTTTTCCTGGACAAAAGTGATTGGAAGAAAGGCTGAAAAGAAGCAAAGGCAAGCAGGACAAGTTTGAAAACTACAGATTGAATTTACTACAAATGTAAGGGCAAGTTGTACACAGCAAAGACCTGCAGTTCTATATACAATCCTCTCAAAGCCCATTTTATTTGAAGCTTCTTAAATCCAAAATTTTTTTAAAAGGAAGAAAGATTTTGAACAGATCCAAAAATATTGCAGAGATGAGCACCTGGTGATGATCTGAATTTGGGGAGGAGAAAAAAGAAGCTGCCTGAGGTTTTGAGCCTGAGGAGTTAATTATATGGGGAGAGGGGCTCGTTGATGAAGGTGGAGAACATTTAGAAGGTTATGAACTTTACTTATAGATTCATGGCATCCTAGGTACCGATGGGATGTAGTCCAACCATTTGTCTATGTTAGTGCCATTTTTGAATAGTGAAGAGAGAGGCAGTATGGCAGTCATAGAACCTGGGTTTAAGTCATGGGTATGCTGATAAATGTTTAACAACCAGATCTTCAATTAAAAAAAAAGATGTAGAAGACTTAAATTTAATCTGCAATTAACATTTTCTTGATCACTTTGGTACACTTAGACAATTTATAAAACAATAAACCAAGCCCTAATTTATAGTATTGGATGATTTCTAAGGTGTAAATGTTCACACTGAAAATTTATCAATATGCCCTTATGAGTTAGTCCAAGCTGTCTCCAACACACCTGTGATTCCAATCTCACCTCTGATGCTTATTTAATGGAATCAAACAGGACAGCCCTTCCCCACCCCCATCCCATCCCCCACTTTCTGTGAGTCATGTATGTTGTGGCACAGCACTTTGGGATTACATGGCACACCATCAATGATCTACCTTGGTTCTCCCCCACTCTCCCCAACCAGGGTGTCAGCAGAGACATGGCTACATCCAAACTACAATAGAGAGGACCAGCCAGTGAACCAGGAAGAGTCGCCTTAAAAGGAGCAGCTACACCCTCTGAGACACCCTTCTTTCCTCTAGAACGTATGGATGGGATGCTCTCCTCCATAGACTTCCCATGGTGGGAGGATGGGCAGTGATGGCAGCTTTAAGTACATGTGCTGCTTAGGTGAACCTGAACTGGGATCTCTGGTAGCTTCTACTTCTTGGTTCTTTCCTAGAACATGAATCTTTTTTTTGTTCTTTTTTTAATTAATTTATTTTGATTTATCAACAATCACTTCCACAAGCTTTTGAGTTTTACATTTTTCTCCACCCCTACTTCCCCACCTCTCTCCCTAAGACAGCGTGAAATCTGTTATAGGCTATACATATACATTCCTATTAAACATGTTTTCACATTAGTGATGTTGGAAGTAAGAATTGGAACCAATAGGAGGAACCATCAGAAAGAGGAAACAAAATACAACAGAAAAAAAAATAGCAAGTAGTATTGCTTTGATCTGCATTCAAACTCCATAGTTCTTTCTTTGGATGTGGATAACATTTCCCAACATGAGGTCTTTAGAGATGTCTCAGATCCTTGTATTGCTGAGAAGAGCTAAGTCTATCAGTATTAGTCATTGCACAACATGATTGTTAACTGTGTACAATCTTCTCCTGGTTCTCACTTCACTCAGCATCAGACCATAGAAGCCTTTCCAGGTTTTTCTGAAGTCTGCCTGCTTGTCATTTCTTATGGTACAATAGTATTCCATTACATTCCATACATCATGTACCACAACTTGCTCAGCCATTCCCCAAATGATGAGCATCCTCTCAATTTCCAATTCTTTGCCACCACAAAAAGAGCTGCTATGAATATTTTTGTACATGTGGGTCTTTTTCCCATTTGTGTGATCTCTTTGGGATATTGCCCTAGAAGTGCTATTGTCGGGTCAAAGGGTATGCACATTTTCATAGCCCTTTGGGCATAGTCCAGAACATGAATCTTGAGAGAGATTGTTCAGGGGGGAGATACCTCAGGAATTTGAAAGTTCCTAGGTCTCTTAGTGCATCTGTACCACAGCACTTCTTGGAAAAGATGACCACTGACAGGAGGAAGAACCCAACCCCTAACCTAGTTGGATAGAAGACATCTCTTGATAGAGGATGGGATATGGGTGACAGTCCAGCAAAGGACACTGAGAAGGGAGTCCAGCGGAAACTGGAGAGAGACTACTCATGGTGTCAGAAAGGAGGATGAGAATGCCTTGAGTGTCTTGAGATCTGGGACTTCAGTGGTGATTTATCCCTATTGTTGAATGTCTACCTGCATCATTTAGTGACCTTTATGGACACTCCAGCAGTGAAGAGGGTTATGGGTGGAGAGACTGAGGAGACTAGAATGGTATTAAAATCATTCTCCAGCCTTATGTTTGCTATTTCCTTCTGTAATTTGGGGAACTATGGGCATCACATCCCTAGGCCACCATCTCCCTGGCCGGAGGGATATTAGAGTCGAATCTCTTTGCCAGGACTTTGAGCTCAATTTGGAGATTGATCTTTATTGAGGCCTTGGACTCGGGATTTGTTGGACCCTGATTAGAGATGGGTACTTCTGTATATGAACCAGATGGGTACATTCTCTGAATCAGTAAAGAAAGATCAGTGAAAGAAATAGCTCCTTCTTTATCCATAGAGTGCTGGAATACTAGTGTAAGAAGGCTCCTCAGAGGTCATCGTGTCCAGGGGTGGGGAACCTGTGGCCCTCTAGGTCCTCAAGTGTGGCCCTTTGACTTCTGAAGTTTGGATTCAGTCAAAAGGCTGCAGCACTTAAGGACCTGGAGGACCACGTGTGACCTCAAGATTGCAGGTTCCCCACCCAGATCTAGTCCATTTCCTGCCTGAAGCCCGAGTCCCTTCCACAATATCTCTGACAAGCGTTCTTCCTGCCTTTGCTTGAAGACTGAGATCAAGTGAGACAAAGTAGTATATAAATGTGTATTATGAATGTTTTAAAAACGAGTCATACGCTATCAAAGCATTATACTTTCAATGAGCTCTAAATTGTCAGAAAGCTATTGGACCATAGCCTGTTGTTCAGCTATTTCAGTCGCGTCCAACTCTTCATGACCCCATTTGAGGTTTTCTTGGCAAAAACGCTGGAGCAGTTTGCCATTTCCTTCTCCTGCTCATTTTAAAGATGAGGAAACTGAGGCCAACAGGATTAAGTGACTTGCCCAGGGGCACATAGCTAGCATCTGAGATTGGATTTGAACTCAGGAAGACTCATCTTCCCGACTCCAGGAAGGGCAAGGACTCCAATCTAGCTGCCCTAGATTCATAGCCAGAAAGGACCTAAAAGACCTTCATTTTACAAATGAAGAAACTAGCCCAGAGAGGTATAATACAGATTTGAAGTAGAAGAGGGAAAGCTGAGATTTGAACCCAAGTTCCCTGACTCCCAATTCAGTGACCTTTCCTCTGTAACATGCTAATTCTTCAATTTAATTCAAGAGCTAATGCATTCATGAAACACCTGCTACATTCACTTTAGCCAAGTGGTGCAGTAGATAGAGCACTGGTCCTGGAGTCAGGAAGACCCGAATTCAAATACAGCTTTGGACACCTACTCTCTGTGTGACCCTGAGCAAGTCACTTAACCTGTCTGTCTCAGTTTCTTCAACTATAAATAAATAATAATGAATTTGGAGATTGATCTTTGCTGGGGCCTTGGATGATAACATTACCTATGTCCCAGGGTGGTTGTGAGGATCAAATTAGATAATATATGTAAAGCATTTAGCAAAGTGCCTGACATGTAGTGGGTGCTTAATAAATGCGTGTTTCCTTCCTTAGTCACTGGGGTATACAAAGCTGAAAAACAGTCCCTAAAATAGTCAATGGATTTAGACTCGGGGCCCTGGGTTTAAATTCTGGCTCTGCAACTTACTCCCTGTAAGACGCTAGACAGCTGACTTCATCTCTCCAGGCTTCAGCTCCATTGTCTGCAAAATGAAGGGAGCTGTACTAGATCAGGGATTCTTAACCTTTTTATGTCACAGACCCTCAGGCAGCCAGGAAGAGCTTACAGACCCCTTCTCAGAATAATATTGTTAAATGCGTCAAATATATCGGATTATAAAGGAAACCAATTATAGTGAAAATAAAGATGAATTTTTTCCATCCAAGTTCATGGGCTCCTTGAAATATATCCATGGACCTCCAAAGGCTTTGTGGGCCCCGGATTAAAAACCCCTGATGTCTGTGGTCCGGATCCTCTGATCAGTAGCCCAACCAGCCCTAGGAGTCTTTGTTCCCCTCTCACCCAGTTCATAAACAGCCTTCTCCGTCTCCTCCCTTCTGAGGAAGAATTCTGAAGGGAAAGAGAGCTCAGGACTGAGATAACTGCCAAGCAGCCTAGGAGGGCCTCTCTTTAGGGCCTTGGGTGAGGGCTCAGACAAGACTGGGCAGGAAGGAGTAAGGAAGAGGCCCCGGTGAGTTATGAGGCCATAATTCCTTCCAGGGCTTCTGGTGAGGCTGTAAACTCCCAGCCCAAGCTTCTCTTTCCCCCCACCCACTGGTCTCCTTTGCCCCCTTTACTCCCCAGACTGATTTATGAGCCTATAATTCTAAGGCGGGTCTGCTTTTTATTCAACACAATCTAAATATTTTCATAAAGAAACATCATTCTTTCCCTTTGGTGCCAGCTTCCATGCTCAGAACTGGAGAAAGAACAGCAGTCCAGTCTAAGGGGCAAGTGTCCCTGGCTGTGGCCCAGGACTCTTGGGTTCCATTTTCTACCACCAATCTGCCTTATAACTACAGCTCCTACACTTCCCTGTTCTTTGCTTCTGTAAAAATTTAGGGCAACATGAAAAAAGGATGATGTAGTGGACAGAGTGCTGGGTTTGGATTCAGGAAACCTAGCAGCAAGACATAGCCTTGCCAATGACTGGATGTAAGCCTAGGGTGAGCCAGCTACCTTCTCTAGACTTTGGCTTCCCCATCTGCATAATGGTCATAATGATATCTTAATTAAAGCCTTGGGACTGGAGGAGACGATGGATGTCATCTAGCCAAATTCTGTCAGTGTACATACAGATGAGGAAATTAAGGACCGAAGAAGTAAAATGACCAATCCAAGACCACACAGCCACTAGGTAGCAGAATAGAGATTTAAAGTCAGGTTTTCTGACTCCAGATTCAGTACCCTCATCATTATCATATCATATCATATCATATTCCAGGAAAATAAATTGTGCCTGAAAATAAATTGTTTCATTCTTGTCAAATACAATATTTTCTGAAGAAGCTTTTCTGAGAGTGGTTGTGAGATATAGAATAAGAACCAAAATAGATATGTTAATAAATAAAACTTATTTAAGCATACACTATATACCAGGCACTGTGCAAAGCACCAGGGGCCCGAATGAGAAACAGTCTTGCCCTTTCTTTCTTTTTTGTTTTTAAATTTTTATTTATTTAATTTTTAATTTGTAAAATAAAATTAGCATTTCCATAACATACCATAATTTAAAAAAAAAAAGATGATTGCATGTGGAAGAAACTGAGGCAATCGGAGGTTAAGTAATTTGCCCAGAGTAGATAGAGCTCTGGCTTTAGAGTCAGGAGGACCTGAGTTCAAATCCGGCCTCAGACACTTGACACTTACTAGCTGTATAACCCTGAGCAAGTCATTTAACCCCAATTGCCTCACCAAAAAGCTAAAAACAACAACAAAAAAAAGTAACTTGACCAGGGTCATACAGCTAGTGTCTGAGGCTGGGTTTGAACTCAGATCTTCCTGACTCCAGGCCCAGAGCTCTATCCATTGTGCCATCTAACTGTTTCTATATTTCTATAGCAATTTATATTTCTATAGTAATTTAAGGTATTCATAGGACAACAACCCTGTGGGACAAATTGTGCAAATATGATCTCCATTTTACAAATGAGGAAAGAGGTGCTAAGATATAAAATGATTTGCTTTTGGTTGCATAGCTAATAATGTTTGAAAGTGGAATTTGATATGAGGTATCCTAACCCTGAGTCCAGTATTCCTACCATACCATGTTCCAGAGGCCTGTAACTTCTTGCAATTGGAGGATAGAGGTAGGGGAACTGAGCACAAATCAGTCTGCAGAGAAATGCCGCCATTGAATGTGAACTGGCATTACGGGACATGCCCATGGCCATGGACCCCTCAGGAGGGTGACATTGTAAATGAGTCGCCCTCATCAGTCTTCCCTCTCTCCTATCCTTTCAAAAATAAAGTCCATTTTGTGAAACCTCTCAACCACAGATACTCTAGGCATGGCGTGCCCGCTCACTCTCACCACTCCACTGGGAGACCTCTGAGGTCAGGAGCGTGGGTCCAATTCTACAGTTATAAAGACTGAACCCCATTAAAGAGAATGGACCTTTTCTTTAGAGTAATTTAATGACTGTTGTTGGACTTTGAGTCACAAAGACCTTAGGTCTGGTTTCTCCTCTGACACGAGCTGTGTGGCCGTGGGCAAATCCCTTCCTTTTTTTGGGCCTCTTTTTCCTCCCCTATAAAATGAGGGGTGGGGTTAATAATAGTTAGCATTTATATAGCACTTGTAGGTTTGCAAGCTCCTGATTTATTTTATCTGCTTTGATCCTATTTATCTCATATATACCTCATTTGTCTATATTTGTTGTCTCCTCCATTAGATTGTAAGCTCCTTGAGGGCAGGGACTGTCTTTTGCCTCTTTTTGTATCCCTAGCACTTAGCAGAGTGCACGGCACATAATAAACACTTAATAAATGTTTACTGACTGATGTAGGTGCTATTATCATCTCCATTTTATAGGCAGCAGGAAAGGGAAGCTGAGAAAAGTAAAATGACTTCCCAGTGCCACGCAGCTAATAAATGTCTGAGTCAGGCTTGGGACTCAGTCTTCCTGGCTCCAAGTCCAGTCCTCTATCCACCATACCTACCTGACACACTTGTCAGGATGAAATGAGATAAGGTATGTAAAATACTCTGTAAATTTAAAAGTGTACTATAAGTGTCCAGGTGGTACAGTGGGTAGAGTGCTGGGCCTAGAATTAGGAAGACCTGAGTTCAAATCCAGTCTCAGATGTTACTAGCTATGTGACCCTGGGCAAGTCACTTAACCCCTGTTTACCTCAGTTTCCTCACCTGTAAGGTAAGGATAATAGCATCTACCTCTGACCCCGGGCAAGTCACTTAACCCCTGTTTACCACAGTTTCCTCACCTGTAAAATAAGGATAATAATAGCATGTACCTCCTCGGGTTGTTTTGAGAATCAAATGAGAAAATATGTGCATAGCATTTAACCAGTGCTTGGTACACAGTAGATGTTATATAAATGCTTATTCCCTTTCCTTCCCCTATAGTCTATTCTATACCATGACCCAGCAGACAATCTAGGAGGGTGTCATCAGTTGATCAAGAAGGACAGGATGTCTTATATACTCTTTCTTTGTTGGCAAAGGGAGGTTAAGGATAGGGAGAAATGTGAAAGGGCTCAAATTCTGTCCAAAAGGGTTCCATGGAACCAAAGAATTTTCAGCAGGGAGATGGTGCCTGGAATGAGTTCCAAGTCTAGATTTCAAGTTAGAAAGGGACCTTGGAGGGAACTAACTCCAATCTCCTCATTTTACAGATGAGGAACCTGAGGCCCAGAGGTTAAATGACTTTTCCAGGGTCACAGACCTCATAGGGGTCTGATCCCCATTGATTCTCACAGCTAGAAATCTTTCTTATGGAGGGACCTCAGTTTTCCTCCAAGAAAAGTTAAGATAATGATGCCTTTGAAATCAAACTGTCCTCATGACGCCTAAAAGGCCTCTGCTTCCTGAATGAGGTCTTCCGGTAACCATGGTTTTAGAATGCAGAATTGGAACACATGGTCTAAGACAAGAGGATTCCTTTTGAAAAGGAATTCCTTTTTACTTTCTTGGATTCAAAATTGACTTTGATACCCTAAACAATGTATATAGACTACAAACATGGCACATGCTGACCATAGCTATATTGTAGGGGCTGGTCTCTCTCCCAGCTTGGCCTCCATCCCAGGGCTCAGTTCTAACGTAATATTGCACCAACCTCCCTGCCTCTTTGACTTCTTAGAACCTCTGGGTTTTCCCTTTAAGACCTGCTCTTCTGGTCCTCTGTGGTGACGGGTGGTAACTATGGAAACCACAATTAGGCTGCTTTGCTCAGTGGCACTGAAAATTGCCAAGTGCAGACATCAACCCTCTAACTTATGTGGGGACCCAGAGCAGAAAACGACCCCGATGTCCTTCCTTCCCACCCCCATCCCTTTAGGAGGAGCATAAGCCTTAGGGAGGGACCTGGAGACAGCCTCATTCACTGGAGATGTCCCTACCCAGTCACACACAGAGATAACTGGAAATTCTCCAATGGCCTATGACTTACTGTATTTGGTTAGGGATGGGAGCAAGGAACAAGTCAGTCTGTAGAGCCTTGCCACCATAAATACAAACCAGCATCAAGGTATCTTCCCATCCTAATCTGTGTGTGTGTGTGTTTGTGTTTGTGTGTTTGTATCTGACCCTACATGGGTTCACCAAAGGGTCTGAGGGTACACTACAGGCCCTAGGCACAGAACAGGCCCTTTATTGTGTTTATATCCTTTAAAGTGTAACAAAAAGATAACTTTCTGTGCCTCCCATGAAACAAACAGTGGACTATTTGAGTGACTCAGAAGAATTCTAAGTTAATTCTATTCAACAAATATTGGGGAGAAATGGTGATAGGAGGAAAAGAGAATAGCTTTGGAGTCAGTAAGCCTGGGTTTGAATATGATCTCTTCCACTTACTACCTGTGTGACTTTGGTCAAGTCATCTCTCTGGGCCTCAGTTTCCTCATCTGTAAAGTGAAGGGGTTGGGTTAAAACAGGAATTTGACCCTTTTGTTTGTCATGGATCCCTTTGGCAGTCTGATAAAGCCTACTATGCCCTTCCCAAAATAACCTTTTTAAGTGGATAAAATAAAATATAGAATTATAAAGAAAACCAATTATAGTGAAGATAAAAAAAATAATGTTTTGCATCTTTATGTAAAAGGGGGTGGGGATTAAACTTGGTGGTTTGTAAGATTTCTTCCAGCTCTTGATCTGTGAACATATGATTGATTTTTATAGTACTTTAATTTTCCCAATTACACATAGACAATTTTTAACATTCATTTTTAAAAAAAATTTGAGTTTCAAATTTTCTCCTTCCCTCCCTCATGTGCTCCCTCCCTAAGACAGTAAGCAACTTGATGTAAGTTATAAATGCGCAATCATATAAAACATTTCAATATAAATCGTCTTGTGAAAGAAGAAAGAAACCAAAAAAAAAAAACCCAACAGGATAAGAAACACAGAAAGTGAAAAATAGTATACTTCAATCTGCATTGAGACTCTCAGTTCTTTTTCTAGATGTGGATAGCATTTTTCATCATGAGTCATTTGGAACTGTCTCGGATCATTGTAGTGCTGAGAAGAGCTAAGTCATTCACAGTTGATCACAGTACAATATTGTTGTTACTGTGTAGAATGTTCTCCTGGTTCTGCTCAATTCACTTTGCATCAGTTCATATAAGTCTTTCCAAGTTTTACGGAAATCTTCCTGCTCATCATTTCTTATGGCACAATAGTATTCCATAATAATCATATATCACAACTTGTTCAGCCATTCCTCAATAGATGGGCATCCCCTCAATTTCCAATTCTTTAGCACCACAAAAGAGCTTTTTATACAAATAGGTCACTTTCCTTTTTTTTCTGACCTCTTTGGAATACAGACCTAGAAGTGGTATTGCTGGGTCAAAGGGTATGCACAATTTGATTGCCTTTTGAGCATAGTTCCAAATTGCCTTCCAATCCTCTGGTTGGATCAGTTCACAACTTCACCAACACTGCATTAATGTCCCAATTTTCCCACATTCCCTCCAACATTTATCATTTTCCTTTTGTGTCATATTAGCCAATCTGATAGGTGTGAAGTGGTACCTCATAGATATTTTAATATGAATTTCTGTAATCAATAGTGATTTAGAGCATTTTTTTATACAGCTATAGGTAGCTTTGATTTTTTTCATCTGAAAATCATTCATATCCTTTGACTATTTATCAATTGGGGAATGACTTGTGTTCTTAAAATTTTGATTAATACCTCTATATATTTGACAAATGAGGCCTTTATCAGAGATGCTTGGTATAAAAAAATGTTTTCCAGTTTTCTGCTTTCTTTGTAATCTTGGTTGCATTGGTATTATTTATGCAAAACTTTTAAATATAATGTAATCAAAATTATCCATTTTATATCTTGTAATGTTCTTTATCTCATTTGGTCACAAATTTTTCCCTTTTCCATAGATCAGACAGGTAAAATATTCCTTGCTCTCATAATTTGTTTATGGTATCACCCATTATGTCTAAATCATGTACGCTTTTTGACCTTTATCTTGCTATATGGTGTACGATGTTGGTTTATAGCTAGTTTCTGCCATATTGTTTTCCAGTTTTCCCAGCTGCTTCTGTCAAATAGTGAGTTCTTATCCCAAAAGCTAGGGGTTTGGGGCTTATCAAACACTAGATTACCATGGTCATTTACTACAGTATATTGTGTACCTAATCTATTTCACTGATCTACCACTCCTATTTTTTCAGCCAGTACCAGATTGTTTTGATGATTGTCACTTTATAGTAGTTTGAACTCTGGTATGACTAAGCCACCTTCTTTCACATTTTTTCCATTGATTCCCTTGATGTTTTTGACCTTTTGTTTTTTCAGATGAATTTTATTACTTTTCTAGCAGTACAAAATATTTTTCGATAGTTTGGTATGACACTAAATAAGTAAATTAATTTAGGTAGAACTGTCATTTTTATGATATGGGTTTGGTCTACCTGTGAGCAATTAATATTTTTCCAGTTTTTTAGCTCTGACTCTATTTTATGAAAAGTGTTTTGTAATTGTGTTCATATTGTTCCTGAGTTTGTCTTGGCAGGTAGACTCCCAAGTATATTATATTGTCTACAGTTATTTTAAATGAAATTTGTTTTTCTATCTCTTGCTGCTCGGCTTTGTTGGTCATCTAAAGAAATGTTTATAATTTACGTGGGTTTGTTTTATATCTTGCAAATGTTAAAGTTATTAATTATTTCAACCAGTTTTCCTGTTGATTCATTAGTATTTTCTAAGTATATCATCATATAATCTTCAAAGAGTGATAGTTTTGTTTCCTCATTGCCTATTCTAATTCCTTCAATTTCTTCTCTTATTGCTATACATTTCTAGCACAATATTGAATAATAGTGGTGATAACCTGGCATTCTTGCTTCACCTGTGATCTTCTTGGGAAGGTTTCTAGCTTATCCTCATTACGGATAATGCTTGCTCATGGTTTTAGATACTATTTATCATTTTAAGGAAAATTCACTTTATTCCTATGCTCTCTAGTGTTTTTACTACAAATGGGTGCTGTATTTTGTCAACAGCTTTTTCCACATCTATAGAGATAATCTTATATTTATGTTGATTTGAACCAGTTCTGCATTCCTGGTATAAATACCCCCTGATCATAGTACATGATCTTTCTGATATATTGTTGTAATTTCCTTGCTAGTATTTTATTTAAATTTTTTGCTTCAGTATTCATTAGGGAAATTGGTCTATAGTTTTCTTTCCCTCTTTTCAGTCTTCCTGGTTTAGGAATTAGTACCATATTTGTGTCATAAAGGGAATTTGGTAGAACTCATTCACCTACTTCTCCTAATAGTTTATGTAGTATTGGGATGAATTGTTCTTTAAATGTTTGGTAGAATTCTTTTGTGAATCCATCTGGCACTGATGCTTTTTTCTTAGGGAGTTCATCAATGGCTTGTTCAATTTATTTTTCAAAGATGAGGTTATTTAAGTATTCTGTTTCCTCTTCTGTTAATCCGAGCAATTTATATTTTGGTAAATAGTCATCCATTTCACTTAGGTTGTCAGGTCTATTGGCATATAATTGAGCAAAATAGCTCCTAATAATTGCTTTAATTTTCTCTTCATTGGTGGTGAATTCACCTCTTTCATTTTTGATTCTGGCAATTTGTTTTTCTTCTTTTAAATCAACTTAATAAATGGTTTATCTATTAATTTGTTTTCATAAAACCAGCTCCTAATTGTATTAGTTCAATAGTTTTCTTACTTTGAATTTTATTAATATCTCCTTTGATTTTCAGAATTTCCAATTTGGTGTTTAATCGGGGATTTTTAATTTGTTCTTTTTCTAGTTTTTTCTTTTTTAGTTGCGTGTCCAATTCATTGATCTGCTTTCTCTATTTTATTGATGTAAGAGTTTAAAGATAGAAATTTTCTCATAAGTACTGCTTTGGCTGTATCCCATCAGTTTTGATATGTTGTCTCATTGTTGTCAATCTCTTTAATGAAATTATTAATTGTTTCTATGATTTGTTCTCTCACCCACTTATTTTTTAGGATTAGATTATTTAGTTTCCAATTAATTTTAATATATTTCTTCCACTGCCCTTTATTAAATGTAATTTTATTGAGTTATGATCTGGAAAAGATGCATTTCATATTTCTGCCTTTCTTCATTTGATTGTGAAGTTTTTACACCTTAATACATGATCAGTTTTTGTGTAGGTGACATGTACCACTGAGAAAAGGGTGTGTTTTGTTCTATCCTCATTCAGTTTTCTACAAAAATCTATCATATCTAACTTTTCTAAAATTCTATTCACCTCCTTAATTTCTTTCTTGTTTTTGTTTTGTTATCTTTTGTTTTTGTCAGATTCATCTAGTTCTGACAGGGGAAAGCTGAGGTCCCCTACTAGCATATAGTTTAACCATCTATTTCCTCCTGTAACTCATTTAACTTCTCCTTTAAGAATTTGGATCTCTACTATTTGGTGCATATGGTTAGTATTGATATTACTTCCTTGTCTATGGTACCTTTTAGAAAGATGTAGTTTCCTTCCTTGTCTCTTTTAATTACATCAATTTTTGCTTTTGCTTTGTCTGAGATCTTAATTGCTACCCCTGCTTTTCTTTTTTTTTTTTTTAACGTCAGCTGAAGCATAACAAATTCTGCTCCAGCCCCTTACTAAAAGGTAACGTATGATTAAGTGCCTACTATGTGCAAAGGACTGGGGAAGCAAAGATGATCAAAGACAACAATTATTGCCTCAAGAAGCTTACAATCTAATGGGAGCAGAAGACACAAACCCAACTAAGTATACATACAAGTAATGTATGAGAAAAGCAAAGGAAATGTCTCCATAAAAGATCCTAGGTGATTTAAAGAGGAAAGAGACCAATTTAGATGAGATTCAGAAAAGCTTCCTGGAAGGAACTACACTTAAGCTAAGCCTTGGGTGGGGGCGGGGGGGGGGGGAGTGGAACATTTAAACAAATGGAAACAGCATCAATCCAACACTATCTGTGTGACCTTGAGAAAATCACTTCACCTCAGCAAGCTTCATTTTCCTCATCTGTAAAGACAAGGAGTTGGACTAAATGAATGGCCTCCAAAAGTGGGGGTTCATGTCCCAAGGAACCATGGCTTAACCCTAAGGGGTTCATGAAAAACCACTCAGAGTTTGGGAAGATGAGCTGCATGCTACCCTTTCTTCAGCTCTCAAGTCTTGCCTTCCACATGACCACATCAAGTCCTTCACCCATTAATTATGTCCTGACACTTCCCATCTTCATCCCTTGCTGACTTGCAGATGTACAGGCATCCAACTTCTCCCCTGGGTGTCAGCGTTCAGAGCAGTTACAAATCATAAGATCTCAGTTTTTAGAGGTGGATGGGACCTGAGAGGTCATCTAGTCCAACCCCCTCATTTTACTGGTGAGGAAACCGAGGCGCAACAGAGTGACTTACCTGGAGTCACACAGCTAGTGAGTGTCTGAAAAGGGATTTAAACCAGGTCTTCCTGACTCCAAGCTCAGCGCTCTGTCCACTATGCCAATCTTCTTTTCTACAAATTAATCTCTACTTGGATATCTGTATCTGCAGCCACAAAGGTAAAATCCTCCCTTCCTCCAAACTGTACCCACACCCTGGCCCCAAATCATCTGACTGTGCCAGGCACACCCCATGGGCAGACTCCGTCCTCCAGAGTAGTGGTCCTCCTGCCTAACTTTCATTTTTTGGTGGGACAGAGTGAGTTGAATAGGATAAGTAAGTATGGAGAATTTCAATAAGCATTACATTTCTTGTTATGTTATCTTCTTTCCCCATTAAAAAAAAAACCAACAACAACAAAAAAAAGCCCACCTTTCTTCCATACTTCCTTGTAGCAATCAAGGGCAAAAGCATCCTTCCTGTCCTTCAGGTCTGACCCCTTGACTCCTCACTCTCACTCATACATCAGTTGTGAAATCTGGCTGGTTCTGCCTCCACGGCATCTCTTGCGTCTGTCCCCTTCTAAGTCACTGGCTTAGTGCAGCCCCTTATCATCTCTCACCTGGACTTTTGAAATAGCCTCCTAATTGGTCTCACTGCTTCAAATCTCTCCCTATTCCAATCTGTTCTTCACACAGCTGCCAAAGTGACTTTTCTAAAGTGTGAGTCTGACCACGTCACTGCTCCCCACTCAATAAACTCCATTGGCTCCCTGTTGGCTCCACGATCAAGTATTATTCCAGCTTTGTTTCATCTTCTTAAATTTCTATGTGTGTACGTATGGGTGTATGCACATGTGTGTTTTAAAACGTACATAAATATCGGAGCACGTGCATAATTAGTAAATAAGCAAATATACATATATAGGAGCATGTATTCAAAATGTTCTCATCAATACTAACATGGAATCTAAAATATTGGAAGACCACTGAACTAGATGACCACTAAGGTCCCTTCCAACTCTGGTTCTATGAACCTGCAATCCTAAGAGGAGGGAGCCTAGTGAGGATGTTATTATAATACACTGGGGAAGGGCCCGAGCAAGAGTTGTGGCAGTTGCTGAATGGAAAGGAGAGGGAGAAAAGGCCATGGGAGATATTATGGAAACAACATCCATAGGATCATATTGCTTGCCTTCTCAAGGGCTGGTGGAGGGGCTGGCAGGAGGGAGAGAATTTGGAACTCGAAAAAATATTTTAATGAATGTTAAATTAATTTTAAAAATTTTAAAGGAAATATCTGCCATAGGACATGGCCAGTTATTGGGTGAAGGGCACCTCACTCTTATTGTCATCTGCTTTATCAAGCCATTGCCCAAGGACTCTGATTCTGACAGTGTGGGGAGGAATTATACTTTGGGCTTCCAGCTAAACTTTTCCATGCGTGTCCCTGTTTTTAGTTTAGTATCTTCAGAAACATCCTCAACATCCCCACAGGGCCAGGCAGGACAAGGCAAGGTCCACAGAAACTTCTTGGGTGAAGGCTGGGCCTTGCCTCGCTGGGGAGAACAGCTGTCTCTCTCTGGGAGCCTCTGAAGTACCAATCTGACACCTCGGCTCCATTTTCTGTTTTTTAATGTGTTATTGCCATCCTCTTCATTCTGTCCCACCCTCATGAGTCCTCAATTTTGATATCCTAGTCAAATGGTATGTGTCATGTCTTAAAGAAGGCATGGAGAGCTGTAGAGTTAATCAGGAAAAAAAATTGTGATTTTCAGCCTCCTGGAGTGCCCTTCCTAAGAAAATAATACAGACGTGCTAAAACAGAGATCTGGACAAAGAGAGAGGAAAGAGGAAAAAAGAAGAAGACAGGAGGATATAAGAGACAAGACAGAGAGATTATACCAAGCCATAGGGTCTTTTTTGCCCCTTTCCATTCTTCTGTTTCTGAAGATGATCAAATTGTTGCTGATGGTTTTTCCCATTTTCAGAAGTAACATGTTGTCTTGTTTGTTATCTAAGGCTCTCTCAGGAAATGGAGTGAATGAATGAATAAATGAAAAAGTAGTTATTAAACACTTATGTGCCAGGCATTGTGCTAGGCACTGAAGACACAAATGAAAAATAAGACAGTGCCTGTCCTCAATGATACTCCCAAGCCATCTTTATACACCATGACCCTGAGATCCAATCTCCACTCCTACCCAGCCGTCTAAGTTCTGAACCTGGGATCCTGGGTTTCTGATTGGTGAGCATTTGCCATATGGGGCCTAAATCCAAACGATCATCATACCATGCAGCCACCTCCTCATCTCTGCTTTCCTACTCTAGTTCAGAGAACTTGGTAAAAAAAAAGTTTAATTATAAATCTGAGGAAAGCAAGTGACCCCCTCAGATTCAGGAAGTACCATTGATGGGCAAGGGAAATTCACTTGGTGTCATTGGTGAAACACAAAAATCTTTAAATAGATCACGTAATGCTTTGGAGACTTTTGGGAGAGGGGTGTACTGAGTTCGAAACACTCCACCTACCACTCCCTATATATGTTATCTTTCCCTCTTAGAATGTAAGCTCCTTGAGGGCAGGAACCATCTTTCTGCTTGTATTTGTACCCTCTGAGCTTTGCACAATGTCTCACACACATAGGAAGCCCTTAATACATGCTTTACCATGCTAATAGAAGGAGATGACAATTTGGGGGAGTGGTGACCTGGAAGGGAGTTTTGGTCTGGGGAGTCACAGGGATGGTGAATGGATCCATAGGGTAAACAATTGGCACATCCTTTCCAGAATCAATGGTAATGTTGATTTTATTACCATGCCCAGGGCAGGATATAGAAGGGATGAAGTGGGAGCAGGAGGAGACAGTGATGACAAGGCAGAATGCAGAAAGCTATAAAAATAAAACAAGCAAACGAAACAAACAACACAGATTGGGGGTTGGGTAGGTCTGGGCTCTCCGGGTGAGTGGGAATCAGCATGAGAGGACATAGAATCATAAATCCCAAGCTAAAGGAACCTCAGAGACCTCTAGTCTTCCCTCTTCATTTTACAGATAAGGAAAATTAGATTTAAAGAAATTAAATTACTTTAATCAAAATCATAGAAATAATAAGTATTAGAGTCAGGATTTGAACCCAGGTCCCTTGGCTCCAAATCCAGTGTTTTTTCTGCTCTACCATGCTGCCCCAAACCCAGCTGTCTTCTCCACCCTGGGCAGGACTTTCTTCTCTTCTGTGCTTCTTGCACCATTTAGCCAGTGGACTGGCATTTGAAAGGGGCTCAAGCTTGCCAATCACCAAACAAAGACTTCAGAGATGCTGTTTCAGATTTCTGTTCCTGGGTCAGGCTATTTCAAGGTAGCATCTTTCTCTGCCAGGTGCCTTACTTCTGAAGCAGCCAGGTGGCACAGTGGATAGAGTCAGGAAGACCCACCTGGGCATCCTGCCCTAGGGACTTTCTAGCTGTGGGACCCTAACCCTAAATCTGTGCTGGACAAGTCATTTCAACTCTCTAGGCTTCAGGTTCCTTATGAGTTTCCTCCTAATTCCTCAAACAAGGTGGTTAGACTCAAAGGGCCCCTTTCAAATTTATATCTGAGCCTGTGAGTCCTGGGAAGCAAATAGTGGGTGGATAGAACCCTCAAAACCTGAGGTTTGTTATTTATCTGGTAGAATGCAGAGGCACAAGTCGAACAAATTTGGAGGTTAGAACTTCTTTATTCTGAAGACTAAAAGATAATACATATTTATGGCTAATGGTAGCCATCTCGGAGTGGGGGGAGGAAGAAAAGAAAGGGGGGGGAAGGAGAAAAGAAACTAAGAAAAATAGGGTAAAAAAGAAAGTTACATGATAACTTTATATATTTAAAAGGTATAGCAAGTTGTACATAATAGATTTGCAATTTCATGTGCAATCATCTTTTTTATTATGATATGGAAATACTTGTTTTACTTCAGAATAAAATAAATTTAATTAAAAAAACAAAGGACACGAGGTTTTTGGTTAAATCAGGGGAATGCTGGTGTAATTTGCTTACTAATAAATTCTTTTTTTGACTATTAAAAAAAAGACAAATCTATGTCTTCATACTATTCCGGTTAACACTGGGGTGATAATTAGGGTTGAAAATCTCACTGAAGGCAGGAATTGTGCTTTTTTTTTTTTCACCTCTTCCCAGGCCTACTGACAACCGAAGATGAGGGTGGGAGAAGAGTTTCTCTTTGTCAATCTGCAGGGAGCATTTTTGGGAGAGGTAGGCACCAGAGCAGGGCAAGTCAGCTTTACTCTCTGCTTTGCAGTGTGTTCTTACTCTCCCATCATGTTTATGAGCACCTTTCCACTCCTGACCTTTGTAGCACATCCTCCTTCCCTAGGCTAATTCCTAGCCCAGTGCTGTGCACATCAAATGTTTATTGAATTAAATTGAGAGAGATGCTACTGAAGAATGGAGACATTAGTGACAGAGAGAAATGAGAATGACTGCTCCATACAGACACAGAGAAAGACAAATTAATTATCTAATTCCTCTTACCAGAACAAAGTTCCAGGACAAAGAACTCCGTCCTCTGCTCTTAATGTCTTCGCTGGATGGACCGATATTGAGAGAAAGCCTAAAGCCTAATGCTGACGTGGTGAATGTGGAGGAAGCAGTGCCTACGCCTTAGACCTAGGCAGCCACTCTGAGGGTCCCATTTCCATGGCTTCCCTCTCCTAGGACCTGCCTACTTCCTTGAGTCTGGAGGGGGTGACGACTGAGAGACAGAATGCCCCCTCTTCTGGCCCAGCTGTACCTCCAGTCAGACTGTCCTCTGGCATCTCCTCTCTCCACCAAAAAAGAGTAAAAATTACCCAAAGTAAAAAAAAAAACTTAAATGCAAATATGATGAAAGCAAGTGAACCCCTCAGATTCAAGCAGTACCAGTGATAGGCAAAGAAAATTCAGCTGCTATCTTTGGCGAAAAAGAAAATAAAAACTTTTAATGAATCTTATGGTGCCTTGGATACTATTTTTTTTTTGGAGACTTTTGGGAGAGGGGTGTACCTGGAAAGACTTTCCACTCAGGGATGTTTTAAAGTAAGGTGGATACAGAAGTGATCTTAAGGGGTAAGTTGACTTTGCATATTGGACTGTTTGCCTGGGGCAGGCCATGTCTCTCAGGAATTAGGAAAGTTGAGGTGGTAGGAAGGGACTAAGAGGTGTTCTCTGTGCCTTCCAGCAGTCAACTGTATTTGTTCTAGGATGAGGGCACTCTCCAAATAGAGGCTGTGGCCTCAGTACTTTGCTAGGAAATGAGATGCTCTTCCCAGGCCTACTGACAACAGAGGATGAGGGTGGGAGAAGAGTTCCAATATGTCATTTTGCAGTGACATTTTTGCAAGAGATACATGAGAGCAGGGCAATTTTGTTTTCCAAGTGTTCTTACACTTTGTTCAGTCATTTCAGTCATGTCTGACTCTTCGTGACCCCATTTAGGGTTTTCTTGGCAGAGATACTGGAGTGGTCTGCCATTTCCTTCTCCAGCTCATTTTACAGATGAGGAAACTGAGGCAAAAAGGTGAGGTGACTTGCCCAGGGTCACACAGCTAGTAATTGTCTGAGGCCAGATTTGAACTCGGAAAGATGAGTCTTCCTGACTCCAGGTCCAGTGTTCTATGCACTATGGAGCCCCCGTTCTTACTCTACCACCATCTTTGAGCATCTTCCTCTCTCCTGTCCTTTGTAGCACATCTGCCACCCCTTGGCAAGACACACACTATATAGACCAGCTCCACCAACAGTCCAAGTCTCACCAGATTAATAGAACCCCAAAGTTACCAGACTGTGTGCCTTGTGACGCAACAATATCACTACAAGTTCTATGCCCTGAAGAGAAGAAAGAAAGAGGAAAATGTCCTGTGTGTACGAAAATACTTATAGCAGCCTTTTTTTATAGAGGCAAAGAACCAGAAACTAAAGAGGTTCCCGTCGATTGGGGAATAGCTGAATGAATTATATTGTGTAAACACGACAAAACTTGAGGAATGAAGAAAGAGACGGTTTGAGAAAGAACTAAGAAAATTGTGTGAAAAGATGCAGAGTGAAGTGAGCAGAACCGGGAGAACAACTTGGACTGTGTCAAAACTCTGACCAACTCTGAATGACTTAAGAGCTCTGATCTACTCTATGACCAGCCACGATTCCATGGGACTGCTGCTAAGAAGGCTGACCATGTCATGACAGAGACAATGGACTAATGTGCAAAATAAGAATTGTTTTTGGACATGGCCAGCATGAGAATTTGTTTCATTTGACTATAAAATATAAGGGTTCTTTATTTTTCTTTCTTTCTCCCTCCCTCTTCCCTCCCTCTATCTCCTCCATCCCTCCATCCTTCCCTTCATTCCTCTTGCATTCCCTCCTTCCCACCTTCATTCCCTTTCCCCCCTTTTCTCCCTCTTATCTCTTTTCTCTCTTTCTTTGTTTTTCAGTGGTGGGGAGGAGGAAAAAATGCTTGATAATTGAAAAAACTAAAAAAGAAGAAAGAAATGGAAGACATCTGAGATACATAGGTAATGTAGTACCGTGGAAAGATTCTTAACTGAGTCAGGACAAACTTGTCATGTAACCTTCCTTCAGTAAGTCACTTCATTTCATTGATCCTCATTTTCCCAATATGTAAAATGGGAGGAGGGTGGGGTTTGTAGTAGCTGTCTGAGGTTCCTTCCAGTTCTACAATTCTGTTATCTTATCCAAACCTCTTATTGTACAGATGAGGAAACTAAGGCCCATGGTGATAGAGTGGCTTGCCTAAAATCAAGCAAGCAATATGCATTTATTAAGTACTAACTCTGTGCCAGGCACAAGGAAAAAGAAAGATGGTGCTTTATCTCATGGAGATTACCTTCTAATTGGGGAATATAACAGATAAAGGGGAGTTAAAAAGCTGGGGCGTGGGTTGGAGAGGGAGAGAAGGTACCCACATGAGGGCATAGTGGTGAAGTCCAGAGAGACAGAGGAACAGCCAGGACAGAAATGAAGTGTTTACTGTCCCCAAAATGGAGGCCCCAAGAAGGAAATCTCCAGTGGGAGAAGGGGGCCAGTATGGCGGAAGGATGATTCAGGATGAGAAGGCAGCTGAGTCATGGTGGTGAAATCAGGGAAGTCAGAAATACAGCCAGAGGGAATGATTAGATCATTTGTCATGAAACAAGGAGTAAATTTCCTAGTCCCCTGACTCCCAACCTAGATCTTTTTCTGTAACATTACCTTGCCTCCCCTGACTAGGGTTTGAAGGATTTCTTGGGCTGTGGGCTAACTGGGAAAGCCACCAATTTCTGGAAGAGAGCCAGGAGGCATCATCAGCTGCTCTCCCTCCCTCAGGCTGCCTTAATCTGTTTTACTAAATCCAATGATTCATTGATAGAGGGAGCAAAGGTCAAGGTCATGGTTCATGGGATGTATGAAATGCATTTCTCATTGTCCTCCCATATACTCCTCATTCTGGTCCTGATGACCTAAAATCTGTGTGTGTATATGCACAAAGCTGTGTGTCTGCTAGTGAATGTGAAGGTCTGTGCCAGTCCATCTGCTTGATAATACGGCTGAATATACAAGGCTAACCTTCAATTAGCTAGGCCAGCTATGAATTACTGTGACACTCAAGGAAAATGTGCAAGTTTCTCCTGAATTTTTATACTGACAGTCCGTTTCTTCACTTTGTAATGTGGAGCCCAAGGTAGGTGTTTTGGATGCGATATCATTTGTCTTATCTCCATCACACATGCAACAAGGACCTATGTATCACTCGGGAAACGTGGACTCTGATCTTGTTTTAAATAGAGGCACCATGAAGAATTTGACAATGGAAAGCCTGCTCATTTTGTAATCAGAGCACCTAGGTTCAAACTGCAGCTCTACCAGTACAGTAAGTCTCTTCACATCTCTGTGCCTTAGTTTCCTCATCTGTAAAATAAACGGGTTGGATTAGATGACCACTAAGGCCCCTTCTGGCTCTAACTCTTTCATGCTAGGTGGCACAGTAGATAGAGCACTGGGCTTGGTATCAGGAAGACTCACTCATCTTCCTGAGTTCAAATCTGGCCTCAGACACTTCCTAGCTGTGTGATCCTGGGCAAGTCACTTAACCCTGCTTGCCTCAGTTTCCTCATCCGTCAAATGAGCTGGAGAAGGAAATGGCGAACCACTCCAGTATCTTTGGCAAGAAAACCCCGTGTGGGTTGCAATGAGTTAGATACGACTGACAGCAACATGATATGACTATTTACGCTCCCTTCCAAATGACATACCGCCATCATTACCTCTTAATCAGAGAATTCTAGATTTAGAACTCAAAGGGACCTTGGAGTGTCTGCATTGCTGAAATAAACACTAGAAGAGACTTTGTCATGATGTAGTTCAACCTCCTCATTTTCCAGAAGATAAAACTGAGGCCCAGGGAAGCGATTTGCCCAGCGTCACTTCAGTAGCGAGCAGCGACGCTCATCTCTCTCTCAGAGTACCATGTTGCCTCCTAAGAAGAGGGGAAGGAGAAATCAAATCAACGAATTATTTATTGATCTACTTTGTACAAGAAAAGCACTGTACTATATGCCATGGTGGTATAGAAAGAAGTTTAAGGGATGTTCCTCATCCTCAAAGAGCTTAAAATCTAGTTGGGAGTAAAGGAACATGCATAAGAAAGGCTATGCAGTTGATTAAAGTAATAATTCGAGATAACAACAGAAGAAATAACTACAAAGTAGTACATGATGAGATGTGCAGATAATTTATAGGGGGAGAGGGAGAGACACAGAAATCACTGGATGCAAGGGTCAGCAGGAAAGGCTTTCTGAAGAAAGAGAGATGTGCAGAGCTGGGTCTTGCAGGCTTTGCATAGATATGGAGGAGAGAGAACCCCTAAGATGTCTCTAGTAGCTCTCAGCTATTTCAGAGAATCCCAGGTCATCCTTAGAGCACAGAGGCCCTCCTTGCCCCCTCTGGAGGTCCTAGAACCAGAAAAAGACTTCCTTGCTATTTGCAAGGGACTTGTCAGAAGTCACCTAGCACATGAGGGGTAGATTTAGAATAAAAGCTTCTCATGCTCCATCTGGGACTTGGGCTATTGGGTCTTTTCCCTTTGCCCCCTCTACTCTGCTCTCCTGTCTTCCTCTCTTCTCCTCTTCTCTCCTCTTCAGTTCAGTCCCTGTCTGCAACTCACCATCACAGCAGCTTGGGAAATGCTAGCCCAGAACCTATTTGGAGGACATAAGGTCAGGATAGGAAGAGATACAGAGACTTGAATGAATGAAAATGAGCACAAGGAGGTTCTAATAACCTCTTCCTTCTGACTTAGTCACTCCTTTGCAATAGTGCCCCATTCATTCTCCACCCCCTCCTCCCTCTCTTCCCCTAGCTAAGTGGTACATGCAGTATCTGCAGTTTCTTTTTTCTTTTAATGTCCCCTTACTTCCAGGAAGAAAAAAAGAAAAAAAAAACAACAACAGAAAATTGCTGCTTAATGCTCCCTCCCCTCCCTCTATTAGAGTTCTTACTTATAAATATTGAAGAGACATGCTCCGCCAAGCTCAGAAAAGTACCATTGTCTGGTGGCGGTTTGACTCCCCCTTTTCCCCGTCTCCCAGAGCAACCCCTCCCTAGAGGATGGAAGGAGAGGGAACCCTCCTCTTCTAAGGCAAAGAAAGAAGATTGTATAGTAGATGGATTATCGGGACTACAACAGGCGAATCAGTGAATGGGACAAGGGTGAGAATTCTGTCCCCATTAGAATGAGCAGCTGGCTCTCTGCCGAAAGAGAGATTTCCAAAAGATGGAGAAGGCCTTGAAAAGACGCATGTTCCCAGGCCCCAGAGTTAGGGGCATCTCCTAGGAAGAAGGAAAAAGCTAGCAAATAGGCTATTCCCTGAAGGGAGAAGAGAGGGTCTGGAAAGACAAGAGAGAAGGAAGGCCAGGCGATTTCTGTAGGCCATGGTTGAAAGGAAGTAACTGAAATCCAAGGCTGTTACCACAAGATGGTGTCACAGAAAGGGTGCTCAGGGTATAGAGTAACAACATCCATAGGAGAGCCTACAGCCCTGACTGGCCCTTAGCTATTCTATATCTCATTCTATCCAATCCCACCCTGTCCTATTTTATCCTATTCCACTCAATTCAATTCGGCTTAATTAAATTCAATTCAATTAAAATTTAAAAAATAAATGGAAAAAAAACCAACCATGAATTGAAATATTCAGTAAATGCAAGGCAGAGAGGTATGCTGGTGTCGTAGATAGAAAGCTGGCCTGAGAATCAGAAAAGACCTAGGATGAAGTCCTGTCTTTAACATATACTGGTTGTGTGACTCGAAGCAAGTCACTTAAGCTCTCATTCCTCAGACAGCTTTCTAAACCTCCTACTAACAGAATAGAGGTCAATCCAAAAAGGTAGAGGGAGTCCTCTCACCAGGGAACTCCCTGTGCTGATGAAATCCCAAGTCCAGACAAAACCAGGTAAATTATAAGACCCTCTGATAGGAACAGGAAATACAAAGACAAAAAAGAACCATACCCTGCCCTCAAGGAGCTTATGTTCTACTGATTGTACAGAACACCTACATGGTAAAATGCAAGGTGTATACAACATAGTAGAGAGTGATTTCAAGGGAAGGAAAGTGCTATTGATTGGCAAGATCAGGAAAAGCACCTAAGCTGAGAAATTAGAAGTTATTTGAGGTAAAGGTGAGAATGGAATGTATTCCATCTAGATGAAGGGTACCACTCGCATAAAAGCAAGGAGGTCAGAGATGGACTGTCATGTAAGAGGAACATATAGATATATAGCAGATGAATGCTACTGACTCCCTGAGAATTAATGGTGGAGAATTGCATTGATCATTCTCACCAGGTTGCCTCTTGTTCTTTTGTGGCTGAGGTAACAAGGTATCTTGTAAAATGACAGGTTAAGGAAAGGGGTGTGGTCTATGATGCCAAGAAGGGAAAAGCAACACTAAGAGTGAGGACAGCACCACAGCTGAGCCCATCAGAAGATTTTTCTGGTCAGTTTCATCAGGGTATAGGATAAATTTTGACCACTGTCACCCAGGGGTCAGGGATGGCACCATGCCAAAGATGGTACCCATGCATTGGTCCTTCCTCCTGTGCTGCTCCTTATCCACAAGATCCTGTACCAAATATCATTTGCACAGTCAACCTATCTATTGAAGTGCATGTAGACAAGACTCTACAAATGGGTAGTGACAAATCTAATCCTATTCTTTGAATTAGCTTGGCATTGGTTAACATTCTGCAGGTTTTTGCTATTGTCTTCAATTTTCTTTCCTGGTTCCCCTTTACTGCCACCTTTGGGCTTAGAGAAGCTTTTCTCTAAAATTCTATAGGTTACTAAATAAGTAAGGTCCTTACTGCATGGCACCCAGTCCTTTTCCCAAACTAGACCAAAACTAGCCTCTTGTTCAATAGTCCTAGATTGTACTCACATAATTTTCCTAAATTCAGTTAGTAAACTTCAGTGTTAGGCACCATGCTAAATGATGGGGGTATCCCTACTAACAAAGTCTCTATTTTATTTTTTAAGTAATTTAGTTTTTTCCCCAATTACATGTAAAAACAATTTTTATATTCATTTGATTTTTTTATTTTAAATTCCAAATTCTCTCCTTCCTCCCTCTTCTCCTCTTCCCCTAAGATGGTAAGCAATTTGATAGAGGTTATACGTGGAAAACATTTTCATATTAGTTATTTTGTGGAAGAAAATTTGAACCAAGAAAGAAAGTGGAAAAATTAGCATGCTTCTGTCTGTATTCAGATTAATTCAAATTAATAAAATTCTTTCTCTGGAGGTGGATATCATTTTTCATTATGAGTCCTTTGGGATTGTCTTGCATCATTGTATTGCTGTCATTCACAGTTGTTCATTGTACAATGTTGCTGTTACTGTGTATAATATTCTCCAGGTCTTGCTCTCTTCACTTTGCATCAGTTTATGTTAAGTGTTTCCAGATTTTTCTGAAATAATCATCCTGGTAGTCATTTCGTATAACACAATAGTATTTCATTACAATCATATACCAAAGCTTGTTCAGTTGTTCATCAATTGATGAACTTCTCAATTTCCAGTTCTTAGTCATCACACACACACACACACACACACACACACACACTGCTATGAATATCCTTGTACAAATAGATCCCCACCCTGTTTTTTAAATCTCTTTAGGATATAGATCTACTAGTGGTATTGCTGGATCAAAGGGTATGCACAGTTTTATAGCACTTTGGGCATAGTTCCAAATTGCTCTCCAGAATGCCTAGATCAGTTCACAATTCCATCAATAGTGCATTAATGTCCTAATTTTTCCACATCCCCTCCAATAATCAGAATTTTCCTTTTCTGTCATATTAGCCAATCTGATAGATGTGAGAAGTTGTTTTACTTTGCATTTCTGTAATTAATAGTGATTTAGAGCATTTTTCATGATTATAGATAGCTTTGATTTCTTGGTATGAAAACTGCCTGTTCATATTCTTTGACCATTTATCAGTTGGGGGATGGCTTGTAGTCTTATATATTTGACTTAGTTCTCCACGTATCTGAGAAATGAGGTCTTTTTCAGAGATACTTGCTATAAAAAAATGTTTCCCAGTTTTCTGCTTTCATTCTAATTTTGACTGTGTTGGGTTTTTTTTGTGTGCAAAACCTTTTTAATATAATCAAAATTGTCCATTTTACATTTTGTAATGCTCTCTATCTCTTATTTGATCTTAAATTCTCCCTTTATCCTTAGATCTGATAGGTAAACTATTTCATGTTCCCCTAATTAGCTTATGGTAGCACCCTTTATGTCTAGACCATGTACCCGTTTTGACCTTATCTTGGTATACAGCATGAGATGTTGTTCCCAGCAGTTTTTGTCAAATAGTTCTTGTCTCAAAAGCTTGGATCTTTGCTAAATTTCTATGGTCATTTAATATATTGTGTACCTATTCTATTCCACTGATCCACCACTCTATTTCTTAGCCAGTATTGGATTGTTTTGATGATTACTACTTTATAATACAGTTTGCATTTTGGTATGAGCAATTGATATTTTTCCAATTGTTTAAATCTGACTTTATTTGCGTGGAGTGTTTTGTAATTGCATTCATGTAGTTCTTGAGTTTATTTTGGCAGGTTGACTCCCAAGTGTTTTATATTGTCTACTATTATTTTAAAAGGAATATCTCTTTCTATGTCTTACTGCTAGACTTTGTAATATATAGAAATGCTGGTGATTTATGTGGGTTTATTTTATATCCTCCAACTTTGCCAAAGTTAATTATTTCCACTAGTTTTTCGGTTGCTTCTTTAGGATTTTCTAAGTGTACCATCATTTCATCTGCAAAGAGTGATAGTTTTGTTTCCTTATTGCCTATTCTAATTCCTTCAATTTCTTCTCTTATTGCTATAGCTAACATTTCTAGCACAATATTGAATAATAGTGGTGATAACAGGCATTCTTGCTTCACCTATGATCTTCTTGGGAAGGCTTCTAGCTTATCCTCATTACTGAAAATGCTTGCTGATGATTTTAGATATAAACTACTTATCATTATAAGGAAAGCTTTCCTTATTCCTGTGCTCTCTAGTGTTTTTAATAGGAATGGGTGTTGTGTTTTACCAAAGGCTTTTTCTGGATCTATGGAGATAATCCTACGATTTTTGTTGGTTTTGTTATTGATCTGGTCAATTTTGCTGTTAGTTTTCCAAATATTGAACCAGTCCTGCATTCCTGGTATGAATTGCACCTGGTCATAGTGTATGATCCTTGTGATCTATTGATGTAATATCTTTGCTAGTATTTTATCTAAAATTTTTGCATTAATATTCATCAGTGAAATTGGTCTATAGTTTTCTTTGTCTGTTTTTGCTCTTTCTGATTTAGGAATTGGCACCATAATAGGAATACACATTTTTCTTAGTGGTAGATGGCATGTCATAAAAGAAATTTGGTAGGACTCCTTCACCGATTTTTTTTCAAATAGTTTTTATAGTATTAAAAAGTAATTGTTTTTTAAATGTTTGGTAGAATTCACTTGTGAATCCATCTGGCCCTGAGGATCTTTTTCTTAGGGCATTCACTGAAGGCTTGTTCAATTTCTTTTTCTAAGCTGGGGTTAAATATTATATTTCCTCTTTTGTTAATCTGGATAAAAACAGTCATCTATTTTGCTTAGATTGTCAGATTTATATAATTGGGCAAAATAGTTTCCAATAGTTGCTTTCATTTCCTCTTCCTTATTGGTGAATTCACTCCTGTCATTTTTGATACTGGTATTTTGTTTTTCTTTTATTTTATTGTTTTTTCCATAAAACCAGCTTCTAGTTGTATTTATTAGTGCAATAATTTTCTTACTTTCAGTTTTATTAATCTCTCCTTTGATTTTCAGGATTTCCAATTTGGTATTTAATTTGTTTAATTTTTAATTAATTTTAGTGTTTTAATTTGTTCTTTTTCTAGCTTTTTTAGTTGCATGACCAATCCATTGATCTACTCTTTATTTTATTGATGTAAGTGTTTAGAGATATAAATTTCCCCATAGTACTGATTTTGTTGTATCCCATCAGTTTTGATATGTTGTCTCATTGTTGTTATTCTCTTTAATGAAATTGTTTGTTTCTACGGGTTGTTCTTTAACCTACTTTTTTTTTTAGGATTAGATTTAATTTCCAATTTTTAATCTATCTTCCCATTGCCCTTTGTTAAATTTAATTTTTGTTGCATTGATCTGGAAAAGATGCATTTCATATTTCTGCATTTGATGGTGAGGTTTTTATGCCCTAATACATAGTCCATTTTAGTGTAGGTGCCATGTACCCCTAAGAAAAAGGTATACATTCCTTTCTATTCTCATTCAGTTTTCTCCAGAGGTCTGTCATATCTAACTTTTCTAAAATTCTATTCACCTCCTTAATTTCTTCCTTGTTTATTTTTTGGTTAGATTTATCTAGTACCGAGAGGGGAAAGTTGAGGTCCCCCACTAGTATAATTTTACTATTTCCTCCTGTAACTCATTTAACTACTTCTTTAAAAATGTGGATGCTATACCATTTGGCGCATACATGTTCAGCATTGATATTACTTCATTGTCGATGGTGCCTTTTAACAAGATATAGTTTTCTCCCTTAACTCTAATTAGATCTATTTTTTGCTTTTGCTTTATCTCAGATCATGATTGCTACTCTTGCTTCTTTTACTTCAGCTGAAGCATAATAGATTCTATTCCAGCCCCTTACCTTCAGTGTGTGTGTGTGTGTGTGTGTCTATCTTCGTGCTTCAAATGTGTTTCTTTTAAACAGCATGTTGTAAGATTTTGCCTTTTATTCCATTCTGCTATCTTCTGTTTTGGGAGGAGTTCATCCCATTCACATTTACAGTGATAACTGTGTTTTCCTCTCCATCCTATTTCCCCCCAGTTTCTTTCTCTCTCCTCACAAGTGTTTTACTTCTGACTACCCTCTTCCCCAATGAAAGTTCCTATTTTCGAGGAGCTTACATTCTAATGGGGGAAGACCAGACATAAAAGGAAGTGGAAAGGAGGTGAGGAATGGAGGCACCTTGGACATGGTTGAGAAGTTCTGAGTGTAGCCTGGTGTGCAATAAAGACATGCCTACCTTGGGGTCTTCCTAAAATGGAGATTCCGGGAGGAACCATTCAATCACGGTTTTGAACTGTCCTTTTCCTGGTACTCAACCCAGAACAAAACCCCAAAATAAACACCACTGCTCTTCATTGCTCGGTGCATCTTCTTGATGTTTAAACCAGACTTGCTAAGTACCATGAGTTTCTTCCCTTCTTTGCTCATCCATATCATCAGACCACTGAGTGATACAAGGTCTGTGTATTTTCTAATCATCTTCTCTATTCTAGCAATACAGTAAACATGGACATGTCTAAAATCCAATTACTTTTTGATTATGCTAGCACTAGCCAGAGTGGGATTATTCTATATATGATTTCAGGGAGATAAGTTTTTTTCCACATGCATAAACTTGGTCTCGTTAGCACTGAGTTATAGCTAAATGTCCCCATTAACTATAGATGATCCCAGTTCTGCCATTTATTACTTGTGTGATCTAGAACAACTCATTTCAACTCTCTATGCTTCACTTTCCTTATCTGTAAAAATGGGTTGGTTGGACTAGATGGCCACTATGTTCCCTTCTGTGTTCCTGGGATTAAGAGGTGGTTAGGTACCAAGAAAAGACCACTGACTCTTGAGTTGGAGGACCTGGGTTCAGACATCACTTCTGGCATCACTACCTGTGTGACTTTGGGCAGCCTGATACCCTGTAAGGTCCCTTCACTTCTAAATCTACAGTATATGAATAAGTGCAGGGCACAGAGGCAAATCGTATATAATTACAACAGACTGTCCCCAGGAAACAATAATCTCATTTGTAGCTCTGCCAACATCTGAAAGAAAAGACTGTAATAGCCACAATAAAATAAACTCTGGGGTCCAAGTTTCAGCTCTACCCACTTGTGTTTAGTAGTAGTCTTCCACACTTAAATGAATCCAACTGCCCACTTGTACCTTCAAAATGAAGATTATGACTGTCCCATTCCGGCCAGACCTCTGCGTTTTCTGCCTATTTCCTCCCATAATCTGCCATAGGAAGCCCCTCTGACATACTTGGGGGCTGTGCTCCAGTTCCCTTGTGATGTGATGCAATATATAAGCTCTCTACTGATTATGCTTCATTTTCGCTACAGTGTTTATCTTTTTTTTTTTCCCCTGGTACTAAATTTCTCCAATGATATGCCTTATGTTGTTTCTCCTGTATAAATTCATTTGAAATATATTGCAGTCTGTCACAGCACCCTGTGACTCTCCATTGCCCTTTGGGTAATCCACAACTTTCATCTTTTAGAGACTTTGACATTCCATGTCTCAAAGCCACACAAGATGACAAAGATGTTGCAGGGGGGAGGGGAGGGAGGAGAGTAAAAACAACTGCGCCATTTTCCAGAGGCCATCTGGCCAATTTCCCCCTCCCTTGTGGACAGTTCTGGATCTAGCTCATGGTCCATTTGCAGTGTCTGTCCAATATATCTCAACCTGTCAATAGAAAGAAAGAAGAAAAAAAGGAAAATTGTGATTTGTGCATATCTCCGTGTGAAGAGGTAAGGGCAGAGATCTAGGGAGTCTTATGTTGGCAGTCATGGTACCAGAATATCTCAGATATCATTAGAGTACTGGCACCCTATTAGAAAGACAGTGGGAAAAACAGGATAATCTAGGGTTCAAGTGTGAGGTTTATCCCTGCAGGCCTTGGCATAACTGTAAGGTAGTACAAAAAGCACTTAATTTGTAGTCAACAACCCTGGGTTAGAGTCTCCATTCTGCCACTTAGATGTTGTGTGACCTTGGGCAAGTCAACTGATTTCTCTGACCTTCAAACATTATGCCAATTTAACGAATGAGGAAATTGAACTCTCCAATTCATCTGATTGTATGGAAGATTCAAGAGAGATAAGGTATAAAGTGCTTCATAAATCAAAGAAATCAGCCATTGTTACAATTTCACCATAAAAGTTTCCCCCCCACTCACTCTTTATATTTCTGACTGCCTGCCTTCCTGCTGTAGAGAGGCTCCTTAACAGCATTTTTTACTTCTAAGGAGAGAAGAGGATGACTTTTGAATATTCCAAATGCAAAATAAGAGTCCCATGAGGGATTACCCTTTTTGAGAAACTGTGCTGGCTCCCTATTGCCTCTAGGCTAAAATGCAAACTCCTCTGCTTGACATTTACAACCCTAAGCTAGGTCCCTCCACTTTACTGCCCTTTCAGGCTTATTGCACATTGCTTGCGTTCACACGTTCTACCTTGTAGCCAGACAGACCTATTTGCTGTTTCATGAACTATCTATTCTACCTCCTGGCTCATCTTAGGTGCTGAATAAATGCTAATTGAGTCGTTGACTGATTGTGCCTGCAAACAGTCTACCCCATTCCTGGAATTCACTTCTTCCTCATTTCCCCCTCCTGGAATCCCTCACTTCCTAAAAGGCTGGGTTCCTGCATAATCTTCCATAAGAAGTCTTTCCTCCTCCCCTTGGCTGTCAGTGAACTCCCTCCTTTCCAAATTGTCTCGTATATATTTCTCTGTTTATGTTGTACCTTCTCCCTTTTCCCAGTAACATGTAACTTTCTTGAGGATTGGGTCTTTTTTCATTTGTCTTTGTATCTCCACTGCCTAACACAGTGCCTTACATACAGCAGATGCATATTCGTGTGGATGGGATTGAGTTGTATGGGCCTGTATTGCATTGGATTGGTTTGGTTTAGATAAGACTGAATTGGATTGCATTGTACTGATTTGGCTTGGCTTGAGAATATGATCTTCAAGAAGTTGGGAGGGTTTAACTGACATATTCAATGAAATGTTGGAAGGAGCTTTAGAAGTCTCCAGTGACTGGGGAAAAACACTAGTGGTAAGAGTGGAACTTCCCAGAGGTATGGACTGTATGACTTGTGAGCCAGTTGCAGGAAGGTCCATCAGCCTCTGACCCTTGCAAAGGCTGCTTAAGCATCAGCAGCAGCTAGCATACAGAGGATCCAGATCTGTGATTAACTGACAGAGTAGCACTATGTGGTCTTGCTCTCAATCCTCCTTTTTGTGATGCGCGTAAGACTCTACATTCATCCCCTGCCCCTTGGCCTTGATGTCAGGGTTAATAAATTGCTGCCCAGCAGCACTGGCAGCACACAGGAGGGCTGTTTCATTTCTGCTCTAGTCAAAGGAAGACTGGGGTTTGCCCTGGCTGCAGCAGCAGACCGCCTGCTAGCATGGAGCAAGAAGCGGAAGAAAGAAAACAGACTGAAATCTGAAATGTGCTCATTGGGGCAATCTGTCCTCAAAATGGTTCTGTGGAGGTGGGGGAAGGGGAGAGAGAGAGAGGAGCTCTGTTGACAGTCAACATGGAGAAAACACACCAAGACCATATAGCTTGATATACTCACAGATGCATCAGAGAAATGGTCCTCCATAGCATTTTGACAATGCCATCAACTCTGGAGTAACCAGACATTTTTCTTCTTCCCCAAGACTGTCCTCCAGTTCCGAAACTGAGGCTGCCATATGTTCTGGGTGGCACCCTGTACAGTAAGAAAAGGGGAATGAATAGTGGTAGGGATGGAACGTGTCTCAGCAGCAGAATACTTCCAATCCCTGAACATGGGCCAGTGTAACCCCAGCTGCCCCCTTTATTTCCCATCTATAAAGAGATGAACAAGGATTTAAAAAGGCTAAATAATATACTGGGAAGAGCACTGGATCTGGAGTCAGAAGCAACCTTAAATCCTAGCTCTGATATTTATTAGTTGTGTGACCCTGGGAAATAGGAATAACAATAATTTGTACCACTTACTTTTCAGGGCTAGAGTGAGGAAAGTGCTTAGTAAAACTTAAAGTGCTCAGTGTTTGTAGATAAGTCTCGATCACTTATTATTACTGAGGTTGTGGTGTCGAGGGACCTTAGAGAAGTTCCTCAACCTCTCCAGATGTCAGTTTCTTCATCTGTAAAATGAGGAAATTGAACTAGATGAAGTTTAAGGTCCCTTCAAACTCTAAACCTATAAGCCTGGATACTTAACATGGAAGTCCATATATCCCTCTAGAAAGTTACAAGGGAAGTCTCCAGAGCTCATTCTGGGGAAAACACTGGCCATTAAACTGTGGAACACTCACAGTAACCTGTGAGAGTAGCAGGAAGAAAACCTCTCTGTCCTCTATCAAAAGACTAATTGAAATTAGCTTAATTTTAGATAGTATGAAGCTCAGATATCATCCTGATAGGAACCACGGACACATAAAGATGTCTGAGGGGAAGCCCACAATTCAGGATCACTGATTTGAAGTTAATAAGAATGTTAATGGAGGCAATTAGAGACCACAATTGATTATCAAGGATGAATAGAGGAATGTCATGGGCAAGCAGGCATTACAGCATGAACCTTGTGTGTCCTATATAGGCAGCAAAAACTACAGAAAGCTGTGAAATTTGCCTTTTCTGTAGGGTCAGAACATGAGAGATTGGGCCTAGAGAAGAACCCAAGCTGAGATACAACAGAAATAAAGAGTTTGGGGTGTTTGAGACATTGACATCTATGCAGAAGAAATGAATAAGAGACATCGTTGTATCTGTGGGATGCCAATTTCACTTGCCATTTCTGTTTGACACTTTAATTTTTTTTAAAAAATAGTATAGACATTTCCCAATATCTCCCGGCCTATAGAAACCTCCTCATAACAGAGAAAAGCACAAGTGAAACAAAAGGGCACAGCACCTTCTAACAGCATTTGCCACATTCCAAGCCAGAAGTTGCTCCATCTTGCTACCCAGAAGAAGAGGATGTTTCATTGTCTGTCTTCTGGAACCTATGCTGCTCATCCCCTTAAATCTGAGGTAAGCTTCTTTTTTAGAGTTGTTTTCATTTACATGAATAGTAACTTTTCTTGGATAATTCCAAATTGTTTTCCAGAATGTTTGAGCCAATTTACAACTCCACCAACAATGTATTACTCACAGCCCTTCTGGCATCAACTATTCCTGTCTTTGTCAAATATGAGGTGAAGCCTCAGAGTTGTTTGGACTAGAATAACACCCTACAAGGAGCTGCTAGGTGGCACAGTGGATAGAGCACTGGCCCTGAAGTCAGGAGAACCTGAGTTCAAATCTGGCCTCATATCAAACACTTAACACTTACTAGCTGTGTGACCCTGGGCAAGTCACTTAACCCCAATTGCCTAAAAATAAAAAAAATAAAAGAATAACACCCTAGCTACCTGTCTCCTATATAAGAGGCAGGAAAAGAGAAGGGTGATACATGGGCAATACATACTAAGTGCCTACTAGAGGCAGGGCTCTGTACTACATGCCAAAGTATATACAGAAGGAGAAGGTAAGATATCTGTCCTCATGAAGGGTTCTCTGTGAGAATAGAGATACAAAACGTATGTGCTAACTGGTTCATGTAGTGTGGTTCTTGTCGCCATTCTCCACTGCCTCATTTCACTTATGATCTCATAAATGTCAGTATTCCTCTCAAAATATTCTTTCTTTGCATAATTCTTGACTGACTCATACCATCTAGACTCAATACAAGATCTACCCAATGTGTAGGAGGTCGTCTTCTAGAGCTTTTAATCTGTCTTGAGGGCTGACATCTGTCATCTATTAACTCTCATTCCCACTACCAGATCAACTTTCCCAATCCTATATTTCCATAAAGCTTCCCCTACATCATCTACTTGATGCAAAGGAAGAATTTCTTTAGTATTTCACACTCACCAATGCAAAATGCCAGTTGTCTACCTGTTATCCTATACTCTCACTATATAGCCTGCCCTCCTTCTTTCTGGGTCATATACATTTGAGCATGTATTTTAACCACATCACTTTTAATGTCCAAAGCATCATAAGCAATTGGCTATTACCTACTCATTCCCATTATGTGTTTTTCCATTGTACTTTGGTCATCTGTAATTCTGCATCTTCTGAGAGTATAGCATTCCATGATTTGTAGTCACATGGCATCCTGAGAGAATTCCAGCATTAAAAAAGATGAGCTTCTAGAGTAGGAAGTCTCTTGTGAACAACACAAGCACTGTGAATTTTTCCAAATGAGATCCAGTCTTAACTCCTCCTCCTATTTAGCCTTTGGTCTAGTTCATGACCTGTCCAAGACAGACCTGTCCAGACTGTATCAATGGGCTGGCCACCCAAGCACATGTCATAACCTGAGCAATGTGAATTTTTCATCCATTTAATTTCACCCATGTTGATTGCTTAGCCAAAAACTTTTTGAGGGACTCGAGGAGTAGAATTTATCTAGTTTTATTGTTGGGTGTTGGCTGCAATTATCATCATTGGAGTCTGTTTGCTGGCACTTCCTGTGAGCATTAATAAGACCACCAAATGTCCTATGAAATAAATGATTTTTCTTGTTGTCATTGAGCATGCCCATATGGATATGGGTTTCACTCAGAGTGTGTCTCTTAGAGGCAGGCCTGATGCCAGCACCCTGTCAGTTCAGGTTAAAATGTTAGGTTGAAACAAAACTCTCTAAGTCATTGAAAAGTTAATGAAAGGAGTTTTGTTTACCCCTAACACAGCAAATATATACCGCTAGGATACCATGGGACTTAGTTTTCATAGACATGTCCCTTCCTTTCATCTCCATGTAGAAAAATATCTGTTGAGCAGGGAAAGATATGGGATTTGTATGGTTTTCAGACATCTGTCAAATTGAAGAGAACCTACCCCTGTGTGGGTGGGACCTTTTATGTCCCTGAGTGACCAGAAAGTAGTCACCAGGAAGCTGTGAAGGGACATACAGCTTGAGCCTTCCCCCACCCCTGGACCACTAAAGTTCTAGCTTTGTCACCTTTTTCTTGAAGGGGTGTTGGTAGATGTTGATCCTATCAGAGTACCCTTACCTTTCACTTTACAGATGAGAGAACTGGACTTACTCAGGGTCTGAGGTCAGATTCTATCCCAGGTCTGCCTCCTTCCAAGGCCAACCACCATGCTACAACATAGTGCTTGGTATATAGTAAGTACTTAATAAATATTTCATCTACCTATCTATTATCTGTCTGTCTATTATGTCTAATAGTTGGACAAATATCTAAATTTTAGAATACCAACAATAAAGCTCATGGAGGGAGGAAGCTAAATATTGCATGAGTATTGGTGTCCTCTCCCCATCTTTCTACTTCTTTGACATTATCACTCCAAAAATCAAAGGGAGCCCCTGGGACTGAGGTCTTTCAATATTTTTGCCTGCTCCAAGAAGTCATCACCTAGTTTCTACAGATTAGCCCATCCACAGTTAATTTGGCTGGTCCTCACTTGGAAGCCACAGTTGCCAGAACCTTGCTTAAACCTACCAAAATTTATGCCCCAGTGGTAGTGTTGTTTTTAAGAACCTCACAGAAGGGACAACTAAGTGGTGCAGTAGATACAGCCCCGACCCTGAAGTCAAGAGGACCTGAGTTCACATCTAGCCTCAGACCAAACACTTGACACTTACTAGCTGTGTGACCCTGGGCAAGTCACTTTGGGCAAGTCACTTAACCCCAATTGCCTAAAAAACAAAACAAACAAACAAAAAAAACCTCACAGAAGCATTAACACAGGAATCACAAAGACCAACTTGAAATCATTAAAAAAAAAAGATTTGATTTTTCAGACAGGGAAGTTAAAAATCAAAGTGACTCCTCCCATGATATAGTGACCCATGGCTTGGTGTAGGTCAAAGCATCACAGAAACTAGAAGTTAGAAAGTGTTTTAGAAGTCAGTTTCTCAACATTTATAGAGCTATAAACTAAAATCAAATAACCAGTAGTATGACTCTATAATCTGTTCCCCCAAACAAAATAAAAATGGGAAAAGAGATCACCATCATTTCTACCTCATTCTCTCTCCCAGCATGACATAGTGAACATAAAGGACCTCAGATCCAGAAAGCCTCTGACATCTCCTGGTTACATGACCATGGACAAATTGTGTAACTCCTTAGTTGCTCTAAGAGTAAGTTGAAGAAAAGGTGCTTGCCTATATTGGTAGAGGGAATACTCTTATCTGGTCCAATCCTTATCCCTAGCTCTACCTAGCTCTCTCTCCCCAGCCTCCTATGAGGCATGACCTGACCTCCTCTTGGCTCTGCCACCATTTCCACATGTCCATACAAACATAATGTCATCTCCCTAATTCTGTCATCAGATCTCATCTGGGTTCCTTGAGTAGTTTCTATAAACAGCCCAGACCAGAAGCAGAGCTTTTCCCCTTCTATACTCAAGTAATTCTTTGCAGTTCTACTCTGCTTCATCCCCCCAAACACCCATCCCTTTCCTATCAACATCTCCAGCATGAAGACTGACAACCAATCCAATGCCATTATACTACCCAGCCTCAGCTTCTGAGAGACAGAGAAACTAGGTGATAAGTAGTCATAATTCAGCTGTGAAGGCATTGGACCCTGGGACCACATTGGATTATCTCCAATTTATCCTGTATATATTTTTTGTACATTGTTGTTTATATATTGTTTCCCCCATTAAAATGTGATCTCCTTCAGAGCAGGGACTTTTTTTTCCCCCTTTCATTATATCCCCAGCATTTAGCACAGTGCCTGGCACATTGTCTTTGCTTAATAAATACTTGTTGACTGACAAGCAGGCCTAACTCTCCTAGCTCACCCATCTGTAGCCCCATCAGACTCAGCCAGGTTTTCCTTTCCACAGATACTTAAGGCTTGTCTATAAAATGGCCTATTGAGCTTACAGTGTGTGACCCCACCCCACCTCACAATTTGTCTTTCCTTTACTATTTCATGTTGCTTGGACATTAATGGTGCCAAGGGTGAGTGTCTAGATGAAGGTGGTCCCCCATCCTCTCGGTGACTGGAGTTGGCTTGCCTGACAATTAAGGGAGCTGGGACTGTCATATTTCAGGTTTATGTGCTCAGTGAAGTATTTCCAATTAAATCATCAGGGATATGCTGCCTTCCTATCTGTACTCTCAGAGCTTCATCCTCCAACATTCCTAGCAGGAAATGCCCAACACTCAGCTCCAAAGTCTGCTTGCTCAGAGAACTACTGTCTCCTGTGCCTTCTCAAATGCACCAGCCAATGCATGAAATACCCTTCCTTCCAAGGCATTCAGATTCCTAGCTCCCTCCCCTATCCAGCCTCTCCTCCCAGGAGACACCCCTGTCTCGAGAAATTAGCTCCGATGCTTCCCATTCTGAGATACCAGTCACAGCTAGCTCACCTTGTAAATATGCATTGAGTAATTTATTATTCTTAATTCTGCACTATGTACTATCATCATCTCTGGATTACCTTGTACATGTCTATTTGCACAGCCAAATCAATGTCATCTGTATCATTTTGTGAACTCTTAAAGAGAAAGAGACCATATCTGACACTGCACTGTATTTGACAGGGTACTTAATAAATTCTAGAGCCAACTCTCAATTATCCATGCTAATGGAGCACCAGAGTGGCATAGATCATTCAGATAGGCCAAAAGTCATTACTCTCTTCATTTTGAATGTGATTTCTTTTTTTGCATTACATGTACCCAATATTAAAATGAGTCTCCATTACCAGAACACACAACCTCCTTGCAATGGGTGAAGCAACCAGAATTGTACACTAGGCTTGCTACCGTGCTGAAGGACAAAAGTAGGGGCAGATTTCCAAGTAGCCACAGGGCAACAAGTCCAAGAAAGATCGCCCACTTGCCTGTTGGCGAGCAGCATCTTGTTTGTGTGTAGAGAGGCTTACAGAGTTGTAGCTGTTAACACACTAATACCCATGTCACATAGAATAGGATAGAGTGTAACAGGATAAAATCTAATTATGGGAAAAGACTTTAAAGATCATCTAATGTAACCTCATGCAAAGAACTCCGTTTACATTATCACTGACAGGTGATTATCCATCCAGCTTTTTGCTGGAGGACTTGTAGTTATACTGAATTCACTACCTCACAAGAAAACCTATTCCATTTTTTGACAGCTATAATGGTTAGAAAGTTCTTTCTTTCATTAAGCCTCAATCTCTCTCCTTGTAACTTCCAACCACTGGTCCAAGTTTTGCCCTCCAGAGCCACATTGAATAAGTATAATCCCTCTTCCGTGTGACAGCGTTTCAGATATCTGAAGACAGCTATCGCATCCCCCCCCCCCCATGAGGCTTTCCTTCTCCAAGGCGAACATGCCCAGTTCCTTCAACTGCTCTTTCTCTCATTTGGGATGATTTTGAGAGCCCTCACCATCCTGTTTGCCTTCCTCTGGAGGCTCTCCAGTTCTTAAAATGTGGTGCCCAACATAATACATTGGATGTGACCAATGACAAACATAATTGCTTCCCTTGTCCTAGACACTATGACTCCATTAAAAAAGAATAAGATTCCTTAGCTCTTATAGTAGCCATGCCACAGTGATGACTCATGTAACACCTGAAATCTACTGAAGCCTTTTTTTTTTTTGGATGCATAGTGCAGTTAAGCAGTCTCTCCATGCTGCACTTGTGCAGCTGGTTTTTTTAACTTATGTCTAAAAAAAGACTTGACATGTATCCTTTTCTTTTCTTTTTTTGACTAGGCAATTGGGTTAAGTGACTCGCCCAGGGTCACACAGCCAGTAAGTGTTTTGAACTCAGGTCCTCCTGATTCCAGGGCTGGTGCTCTATCCACTGTACCACCTAGCTGCCTTTATACATATCCTTTTTAAGGTTTATCACATCATTCCAGACTGTCAAAGTATTTTTGAACCCTGGTTCTGTCTTCCAACCTATTAGCTGTCTTTCCTGGATTTGTCCTCTACTAATTCAATGAGCTACTTTCTTTGTCTTCAGCATGGTGAAGCAAAATGATCACTAAGAATAAGGAAGAGTGGATCAAAGTCCCGACACTGGCACCCACTCACTGGAGAAGCCTGAGCAAATCATTTCGCTTCTATCCCCCTGAGTTTCAACATTTGCCAAATTAGGATGACAGTACTTACCCTACATACTTCATAGCATTGTTGTGAGGAAAGTGCTTTGTTGGACTATAAGAGGCAGGAATCGGAATTGGAGGACCTGGGTGTGAATCCTTGGGAAATCTCTGGGCTCTCAATTTCCCCATCTGTAAAATAAAGGAGTTGGACCAAATAAACTTCAGAGTTCCCTTCTAACTCTAAATCATTGCAGAACTGCTCCTATTGCTGTTGTCATAGGTGAATTCCACTTCACATCTCCATGCCTTTGAATAACTGGTCTGCTGTGAATGGAATGCACTCTCTCTCCTCACCTCAAATGCCACCTCCTCCATGGTGTCTTATAAACCCTGTTACCTCATAAGATGTGGAGGCTAGTGAATGACTTGAGCTTGAGAGTTCTGAGCTGCAATAGACTAAATTATTTGGGTCACTACACTAATTCTAGCAGTAATTCGATGAGCCACCAGAGTTGCCAAAGAGGAGCGAACCAACCTGGGCAAGATAGGGAGACCCAATCTCATAAACAAAGGGATGAATAATTAAATCAATCAATAAATATATGGATGAATGGGGGGGGAATGAATAAAATGTTTTGTATTTTACATTATGTATTCATATATATGACTTCGTGCTATTTCCTCCATTTGAAATGTAAGCTGCTTGAGAACAAGGATTGTTTTTTTTTCCTATATTCCTAGTGCCTAAAAGAGGGTCTGGCACATAGTAGGTATTTAATAAATTATTGCTAGTTTATTGAATTATTCATCTATTTTTGTCATTATTCACCCAAGTCACCGAGAAAAATGTTGAATAGAATAGTACTGAAGACACATTTCTCCCATTAACAACCCCCTAATCCATTAATCAAAAGTCTCTGAAGACCATAGTTATTCAAATCAATTTAAAAAGCATTTACTAAGTACTATGGGAGGAGATGGGCTCTACTCATCTAGAACTTTATTGCTATTAGGTCAGTTAGAAAGAGTATACATAGACAGAGCATGACTAAAAAAATTAAGGGGTGAGAGATGGAGAGAGAGAGAAACTATGATGGAGGGAAATACAGTTACCATAACTGTGAATGGGATGAACACACACACAAAGTAAATGTAAGGAGTTGGAGCAGAATTTATTATGCTTCAGCTGAAATTTTAAAAAAAAGCAGGGGTAGCAATCATGATCTGAGACAAAGCAAAAATAGATCTAATTAAAAAGTTAAGGAAGGAAACTACATCTTGCTAAAAGGTATCATAGACAATGAAGTCATTTCAATACTAAATATATGCACCAAATGGTATAGCATCTAATTTTTTTAAAGAAGTTAAATGAGTAACAGGAAGAAAGAGGCAGTAAAATTATACTAGTGGGGAACCTCAACTTTCTCCTCTCAGTACTAGATAAATCTAACCAAAAAAAAAAAAACAAGGAAGAAATTAAGGAGGTGAATAGAATTTAAGAAAAGTTAGAAATGATATACCTCTGGAGAAAACTGAATGTGAAGAGAAAGGAATATACCCTTTTTTTTCCAGTGAGGTATGGCACCTACACCAAAATCGGCCATGGATTAGGGCATAAAAATCTAATCCTAAAAAATAAGTGGGTCAAAGAACAGCTCAGAGAAACAATCAATTTCATTAAAGAGAAGGACAGCAATGAAACAACATTCCCAAACTTGTGGGATACAGCCAAAGCAGTACTTAGAGGAAGTTTTATATGTCTAAACACATATCAATAAAATGGAGAAACAGCAGATCAATGAATTGGACATGCAACTTAAAAAAAAAACTAGAAAAAGAACAAATTAAAAGTCCTCAAAGACTAAATTGGAAATCCTGAAAATTGAAGAAGAAATTAATAAAATTGAAAATAAGAAAAACATTCAAGTAATAAAATAAAACTAGACTCTAGTTTTATGAAAAAACCCAATAAAATAGACAAACCATTGATTAATTTGTTTGAAAAAAAGAAAAAAAGAAAACAAATTACCAGTATTAAAAATGAAAAGGTTGAATTCACCACCAATGACAAAGAAACTAAAGCAATTAAGAGCTATTTTGCCCAATTATATGCCAATAAATCTGACAATCTAAGCAAAACGGATGAACATTTACAAAAATATAAATTACTCAGATTAACAGAAGGAAATAGAATACTTAAATAACCCCATTTTAGAAAAAAGAAATTGAATAAACCGTCATTGAACTCCCAAAGAAAAAATCCCCAGGGCCAGATGGATTCACAAATGAATTCTACCAAACATTTAAAGAATAATTAGTCCTAATACCATATAAACTATTTGGAAAAATAGGCCAAGAAGGAATCCTACCAAATTCCTTTTATGATATAAATATGGTGCTGATACCTAAACCAGGAAAAGCAAAAAACAAAAAAAACAAAAAACAAAAAAACTATAGACTAATTTCCCTAATGAATAATGATGGAAAAATTTTAGATAAAATACTAGCGAAGAGATTATAGCAATATGTCACAAAGATCATACATTATAATCAAGTGGCATTTATACCAGGAATGCAGGCTGGTTCAGTATTAGGAAAACTATTAGCATAAATGACCACATCAATAATACAACCAACAGAAATCACATGATTATCTCAATAAATGCAGAAAAAAACTTTTGACAAAACAGCACCCGTTCCTATTAAAAACATTGGAGAACATAGGAATGAAGGGAGTTTTCCTTAAAATGATAAGCAGTATATATCTAAAAAGATGAGCAAGCATTATCTCTAATGAGGATAAGCCAGAAGTCTTCCCAACAAGATCAAGAGTAAAGCAAGAATGCCCATTATCATGACTATTATTCAATATTGTGCTAGAAATGCTAGCTGTAGCAATAAGAGAAGAAAAAGAAATGGAAAGAATTGTAATGGGCCATGAGAAAACGAAATTATCATTCGTCACATATGATATGATGATATACTTAGAGAATTCTAGAGAATCAACTAAAAAACTAGTTGGGATAAACAACTTTAGCAAAGTTGTAGGATATAAAATAAACCCACATAAATCATTAGCATGTCTACAGATTGTCAGCAAAGCCCAGCAGCAAGAGATAGAAAAAGAAATTTCATTTAAAATAATTGTAGACAATATAAACTACTTGGAAGTCGACCTGCCAAGACAAACCCAGGAACTATATGAACACAATTACAAAACACTCTTCCTATAAATAAAGTTAGTTCTAAACAACTGGAAAAATATCAATTGCTTATGAGTAGGCTGAGCCAATATAATAAAAATGACAATTCTACCTAAATTAGTTTACTTATTTGGTGCCATATCAATCAGACTACCAAAAATTATTTTATAGAGCTAGAAAAAATAACAAAATTTATCTGGAAAATTTATCTGGAAAAACAAAAGGTCAAGAATTTCAAGGGAATCAACGAAAAAAAAAATGTGAAGGAAGGTGGCCTAGCAGTTCCAGATCTCAAACTGTATTATAAAGAGGTAATTGTCAAAACAATCTGGTACAGGCTAAGGATAGAGTGGTGAATCAGTGGAATAGATTAGGTACACAAGAGACAGTAGTAAATGACCATAGAAATTTAGTGTTTGATAAACCCAAACACCCCAGCTTTTGGGACAAGAATTCATTATTTGACAAACACTGCTTGGAAAACTGGAAAACAGTATGGTAGAAACTAGGTATAGACCAATATCCCACATCACACACCAAGTTAACATCAAAATGGGTACATGATTTGACTAAGAGGCCATTCTCTGACTCATTTTTTTACCTAGCCTTAATCACCAAATGAGGCATTGCCTCAGTCAAATTGAGACCTGTCAAAAACCTTAGATTAAAAAGGTCAGGGTCTCCCACTGCATCCAGAGTCATCTCCAGTTATCCTGATCTGTATCTCACCACTGGACCCAGAAGGCTGTAGAGGAGAAAGTGAGGCTGGTGACTTTGCACAGCCCTTCCTCACTTTAATACAATTCACTTGCATGTCATGGCATCACCTCCCTAATGTCATGGTCCCCTTTGAGAATGAAGAACAAACAACAACAATAACTATGTGATGTGAGGCAAAAATCACTTAACTTCTCAGTCTCAGTTTTCTCATCTGTAAAATGGGAATGATAATGGCATCTATCTTACAGGACTGTCATGAGGATCAAATGAGATAACATGTAAAGTGTTTTATAAACCTTAAAGATGTGTGTATATATGTGAATGCTTATATATACACGCCTATATACATGCATGCTAGCTTTTATTATAAGTGGAATGCCATTCTACTACTTCATCCCATTTCACATAAAAGTATAGCATCCACCAAACAATCTACCAGGTGAGGCTCCCAGATCTGTTTTCTGAGGTATTGGTGTTCCCCCTCCCCATCTCACCTCCCACAGTATCACTTATTCCAAACCAAAACTGACTATGTTCACAGGAAGCAACAGGATCCCCAGTTTTGTGGCCAACAGGTCTGACCAGCTGCGTTGCCTTCCCCAAGTTCTCTGAGCATGAAAGCAGATAGCATTGCTGAATAGGAGCAGATAACTCCCTAAGGGTTCTGTGAAGTGGGTTACAGATGAACAAATCACTCAAAACTGGTTGTTTGTCTTCTGATCCCTGTAGACATCCCATCACATGGTGCCAGTCTATGCACCACGAGCTTCACAGAGATAGTATCAATGTGTAGCTACTGTCATGACTAGTCAACTCTCCCTTTCTTTCATTCTTCCTTCTTACTCTGCTGCCAGATCTCCATGTATTTTTTGATGCATTCTCCTGGAGGAAGTGGTCAGGGGCCTAGTATGCCAGGCTTCTGACTTAACAGAGTTGACCCAGGGTTCAAACACAGTGACACTAGCAGGGCAGAGCACTATCATTGGATTACTGGCTAACTGAATGCATCAACAAAAAGAAAGGGAAAGGAAGTGAGCAAAAGAAAAGGGCAAGAAAGGAGGATGGGGAGAACAGAAGGGAATGGGGAAGCAAAGGGGACATATATTGGGAAAGGACAGAGGACCACCAACAATTGCTTTTATCCTGTCAACAGCACCCTAGAGTTAGGCATGGTGAGTATATATGTAATTCCTGCTGCCAGGGATGTGAGACCAACAGATCTCTTGAACTCAGTAGTTCTGAGCTACAGTGGGCTGAGTGGATCAGGTGTCCACATTCTGCATTAATGTTATGAGTCCTCAGAGACTGAAGGCCAGGTTACCTAGAAAAAGGTAATCAGTCAAGATTGGAGAAGAAAAGAACAGGTTAAAACTCCCATTCCAGTCACAGTGCCTTAGAATCACCTAACTGTGCAACTGATACCTGGCCAGACACTAATGGGGACAGATGAACTTTGAATACAAGGAGGGATAATATAGCACAGCATGGCCATGAGTAAGTTGTCTCATGTACCTGAGCCTTCTCTCCCTCGTTTATAAAATGTAGAGATTGAACGAGACAATACCTAAGGTATATTAGAGTTCTAACATTATATGAGTCTAATTCTATGGCAAATCAATCAATACGCACTTATTAAGCACCCACTAAATGCCAGGTACCATACAAAACATTGTGAATGCAAAGACAGAAATGAAAAGATGCCTGCCCTCAGGGGGCTTTCTGGGAGTGAGCATGTCCTTAAATAGGCCTATGCAGAATATATAAAGATAAATACAACATAGTTGGAAATGAGCTCTAGCCGCTGAGGGGTGGGATTGGGGAATGGGCCAGGAAAGGCTTTATGTAGAACGTGGCAAGTGAACAGAGTTTTGAGCGAAGCAAAAGAAAGTGAGAGGTGGAGATAAGGAGGGAGTACGTGGGGGACATGTAGGGAGAAGGCAGTGAAGAAAAAGGCAGTGTTATGTGGAAACAATGATAAGAAAGTCAGTTTGACTGAATTGTACAGTGCAGGAAGAGTAATACATAATAAGGTTGGAAAGATAATAGTAGTGAGCATTTACACAATGCTTTAAGGTTTGCAATATCTCATTTCATCCTCACAACCCCAGTAGGTAGATGCTATGGTTGTCCCCATTTTACCAATGAGGAAACTGAGGTACCAAGGATCCCACAGCTATTAAGTGTCTGGGTCACTATTTGAACTCAGGCCCTCTTAATTCCAAGTCCAGCGCTCTACCCCCTGCACCACCTTGCTGTCTTGGTAGATAGGTTGGGGTCTGGTTATGAAAAGTTTTAAAAGCCAGAGGTATTTATTTTAGCTCCTGCATCATTAGGCAACCATTGGAGTTGAATGAGCAAGGGAGTAACATGGTAAAAACTGATTTATGAAAATCACTGACAGCTGAGTACAAGATAGACTGGAAAAGAAAGAGACCTTCAACAAAGAAGCTCTTTCAATAGTCTAAGAGATAGGTGAAAAGGTCCTGGCCTGAGAGATGGGCTTGACTACGAAAAAAAAATGGACTCTGATTAGAAACTATGGGATTAAGGATATTTGTTATGGTCATTCTGTAATGAGCTACCCCATTGTTATCTAGAGTAAAAATAGTTATCATCATGAATATTAGCAGTTAAATGAGGCCATTCCAGCCCAGCCAAATAAATAACAGTGAGTATAATTGAAACAATAATAGAAAAAATAAATTTCCTCCTTCCCCATCAATTCTCTCATCCTCTCTAACTACTACTACCTCACTCCCAACATGCCCCACCCACCCATACACATGGTCTGTTCCAAAAGATGATATTGTTGATTTATGGATTTCTTTTGGAAGATGTTGGCTGGAAATAACCGGTCTGGTCATTGATCAATCTAGTTAATATTAATGAAATTCATGACAGTTAAAGGCTGAAGAATAATTCAGTAGAAAGTCAAGCAAATTAGAAAAAGTCATTCCAAGGTTCTAAGTTCCTGAGTGGAGACTTTGATGATTTGGTAAAAATTGATCAGTTCTCTAAATTTGGCCAACAGATCGGGATGGGTTCTTAATTCTGGCATTTTCATTAGAAGTTTTGGTGGGTGCTATTCTAGACTGGGCTGGTTTTCTTTGTCATTAAAATTGTGAAGCCTTTCTTGTGAATAATTTATGAGGGAAGAAGCAGACCTCCACTCTCAGAATTAATGGGTACCCAGAACCTTTCTTCTTAGATTTTAGCTCCAGCAGACATTTGAAATAATCAATACTTTTATTTCAAGTGAAAATGCTTAGACAGTTTTATTTTTCACCAAGAATGTCAACACCAAATTAAAAAGTGTTGGGAAAATTATGTCTCTACCTGCAAATCTTTGCTGATGATTTTCAATAAATATTTGCTGAATGAGTGAACAGTAATATCTGTTAGAAAAACAGGGTCAATGAATACATCTTTATCTCTAAATAAAGTACAGCTCTTATCAACTGTACCCTGTTCTGTCAAAAAAAAAAGTGATCACTTTCCCTTTTAGTTTCCAGAATCCCATAAAGAACTTGTCCCTTGGGCAACTTACCTGGCAATAAAAAAGTAAATCTTAACTTGCTCCTCTAAAATCCTACTCCAATGCCTCATCATGACGTGTAAGTAACCCTGGCCTCTCTAAGGCTATGACAGGAGAAAATAAGATCAGGCAGGTTTTGGAGCTTTGCAAAGGCTCCAAGTATAGCAGAGGAATAAGCTGTCGTCTGAAGACCAACTTTGCTAAGTTCAGAGAAGCTCATCGCCCCCAAACTGGCCAGAAAATGATAAATCTTTTTGGCCACAGCACAGAGCCATGAATAGGAATTTTGCACCTATAGGAAATAACAAATTACACCTGGGACAAGAGGCATGATGCACACCCACAGTTGCTATGTAAGGGACACTGGCCAATTAGGGGAAGGCAGAGACCCCTGCCATACTTGTGTGAGCTCCTTGGGGAGGCCACCACATAGAGTGGGTGGGGAGCTTACCCTAGCTCACTATCCGGTAGGTTGTTATTTTAACTACTTATTCTTGCTTTTATTTCTATGTTGCTTGAAGACCAAAGTACTGTTAGCACCCTCAAAATTCACCTCCCTGAAGAAAAGTCCAAGTTACCCTGCCCTAGTTGCACCTGTGTGACAAGAACTCTCAAAACCATCTACTAAGGCATGAAAGATAGAGCCTAGATGTGTAACCAGACTACTACACTAATTAAATCATGGTTCTTTAGAAGTATTGAAATAAGTGTTCACTATGCTATCCTTAAATGGATGGCAGAAGTCACCCTAAGGGAGAGATAAAAGGTGGATTATGCCAGGCAAGTCAAACCACTAGCACCACCTCCCATCAATAGCCCCGTAGAAACAGCCCAGGATCATGATCGTGACCAGGGGACTAGCAGCCCCCCCCCCACTACAGACCACCAGCTCTGCTTCCAGCACAGCTCCAGCAGCTATCCTCGCTGTGCAGAAAGAGTCAATCATCTCCACCAGCTGTTGACCAACTGCTACACAAAGACCAGCCTAGCTAAAGGGGCTGGGCACCCTGAGAGATAAGCAGGAGGCAGCACGGGTCAGGCAATTCAAGCAACCGATACCACCTTGACCAAAATCTTCCCTCAGATCCCAATGGAGAGAGCGCGGAGCCAAAGAGAATAGTAGCATCTCCCAGACCACTGGCTCTGCCTCTAGTACAGCTCCCAAAGTCATCACTGAAGGAATTAATTAGACCTGGCAACTGCTTCTGCCAGTGCTGAACACCCTTCTCCTCCCCGCCACATACACACTCATATACTTCAGGAGCCACCCCCCCACTGAAGACCGAAAAACACTGTTACATGGTTCAATGTCAGAAATGGATGTGGTTTTATCAATGGAAATAACTATTACCTTTTACTTTTCCACCACACCCTAAGTACGACAGGACCTTTCTATTCAAATGAAACTTTCCATATGTGTTGTCTCCCATACTTATTAGACTGTGAACTCCCTCTATCTGTATTCCCAGTGTTTTGCACATAGTAAGCACTTATTAGGTGTTTTTTTCCCATTCATTCATACCAGTTTAAAAATGTATATGACAAATCCCCTTTAGTTTTATGTGTGTTTTAATTATCACCTAATTGCCCTTCCTTTTTTGTAGGCACAATGTACCTAGGATGGCAAATGTAAAAGTGAGTTTTAGCCATGCTGATTTTGTGATAGGGAAGAAATCCATTGTCAAGCTATAGGACAAGAAGAGAAAATAGGATTGGAAAGGGTTAGAAAGTATGCACAAATGAAGGAAGCTGTATGGGGATGGGGTGAAGGGGGAGAGGGATTCAAAGTAAAAAGCCTGCTTAAAAGAGAAAGAATTCCATTGGGAGAAGGTGAACCAAGGGGGCTAAGCTTCAATGAGGCGGCAGCAAAACAGTTGGAAGAGGAGGAGTTTTTTTTTTTCCTTTCTTTCTTTCAATCAATATCTACTGAACACACATTGGAGACAAGACACTGAAGGGGATATGCAGATAGCTAAACCAAAGTTCTTGGCCTCTCAGCTTTTCATCTAGTAGGAGATGGAAGAAAAAACACAACACAAAAAAGTAGGATACGCTAAGAACTGTAAGGGTTGTCTGGGAACTTTTCTGACCAGCAGATGAGGGAAATTTTGAACAGAGCCTAAAAGGATAGAAAGAATTCTAAGAGTCAGAGATCTGTAGGGGAGGAGAGGGGCAAATTCCAAGGGTGAAGTAACAGTATGGAGGTGGCAAAGAATGCAGCAAGTTAGGAGGATGGCGAGAAAAGGATTCATATAAGGGAATTGGGGAGAGGTTATAGGGAGGGAAGAGAAAAAAGGAATCTATACTTATAATTTCATCAGTGCTGGGACTCCCACTGTGAAACCTATTTCCACCAATGAAGACCTGTAATACAGTTTTAGAGAGTGGCCATGGGGCCCTGAGAGTTTAATGGGGCAGCTGGATAGAGTGGATAGAGTGCTGGACCTGGAATCAGGAAGACTCATCTTACTGAGTTCTATTCTGGCCTCACACACATAGTAGCTGTGTGACCCTGGGCAAGTCTCTCACTGTTTGCCTGTGTTTCCTCATCTGTAAAACAAACTGGAGAAGGAAATGTCAAACTACTCCAGGATCTTTGCCAAGAGAACCCAAATGGGGCTATGAAGAGTTAGACACGACTCAAAACAACTGAATAACAACAACTGAAAGTTCAAGTGATTGACAGGGGTCATACTATTAGCATTATCAGAAGCTAACTTGAACCTTTCTCTACTACACAACACTGCCTATCCTGCAGGAGTAATGGCAGATTAAAATGGAAAGCTAGCTAACGGTCACATTATTGGGAGCCCTGAAATGCTAGGTCAAAGTGTTAGGCCTTTATTAAATAAACAATGAGGAGCCATTGAGTTTTTTTTAAGACAGGAAGGAACATAATTAAAGAGATGAGATTTTTTTTAAAGATTCCTCAGTCTAGCACAATATGTAATATGGACTTCAATAGATGATGTGTTCAAGGACAGACTTCATCTCCCAAAATTCTTGGGGCTTATAAAGGGGCACTTAATAAAAGAAATTTACCCAGCAAATCCAGAGGAGGCCTCAGGAGACTGAATCACGAGCAGCTGTGGTGGTTTCCAGACTTCTCAACCCACAAACGCCAAAGACAACTTAGAAGGTCAGTGGGAAAAGTCTGTGACTGTGGTGAGAGAAGAAGCTAGGTCTCAGCCGCAAATCCCAAGCACAGCCTCTGGGACAGCGGCTGCCTCCTGAGCTTCCAGCCCACAGACTGAGGGGGAATCCAGTGGCTGATCAGAGGGGGATTGCAGGGATCTCTTTGCCAGTGCTGAGGCAGGAATCTCTTGCTTTGCCCGTTCTTGGATCTGGGTCACAGTTCTGAGGGGCGGCCCTGGGGTGAGGAGGAACACTGGTGTGGTGGAGCTTGTTGTGGTGGTGGAGAGAAAACACCTCACCCCTTATCATACCACCTTGGAAGAACTGAAAATTTACAAGTCCCTAGAATTACCTCTGAAAACAGCTGTACAAACTCCCGAAGCTTGGGACAGTACACTCTTCACATTAGAAGCAGACTTTTACCTTAACAAAGAGTTTAAAACTCAAGTAATTGGCCGGGATCATGAGTAAGCAGCACAAAAAGAGTCAGACTATATTATCTTACCTAGGTGACAAAGAAGATCAAAACATACAACCAGAAAAAGACAACAAAGCCAAAGCTCCTACATCCAAAGCCTCCAAGAAAAATATGAATCAGTCCCAGGCCTTGGAAGAGCTCAAAAGGAATTTTGAGAAGCAAGTAAGAGAAGTAGAGGAAAAACTGAGAGTGATGCAAGAAAATCATGAAAAACAAGTCAACAGCTTGCTAAAGGAGACCCAAAAAAATACTGAAGAAAATAACACCTTAAAAAATAGCCTAACCCAAATGGCAAAAGAGGTCCAAAAAGCCAATGAGGAGAAGAATGCCCTAAAAAGCAAAATTGGCCCAATGGAAAAGGAAGTCCAAAAGATTACTGAAGAAAATACTTCCTTAAAAATTAGAATAGAGCAATTGAAAGCTAGTGACTTTATGAGAAATCAAGACAATATAAAACAAATCCAAAAGAATGAAAAATTAGAAAAGAATGTGAAATATCTCATTGGAAAAACAACTGACCTGGAAAATAGATCTAGGAGAGAGAATTTAAAAATTATTGGACCATCTGAAAGCCATGATCCAAAAAAGAGCCTAGACATCATCTTTCAAGAAATTATCCAGGAAAACTGTCCTGATATTTTGGAACCAGAGGGCAAAATAGAAATTGAAAGAATCCACTGATCTGCTCCTGAAAGAGATCCCCAAAGGAAAACTCCTAGGAATATTGTAGCCAAATTCCAGAGTTCCCAGGTCAAGGAAAAAATATTACAAGTAGCCAGAAAGAAACAATTCAAGTATTGTGGAAACACAATCAGGATAACACAAGATTTAGCTGCTTCTACATTAAGGGACTGCAGGGCATGGAATATAATATTCCGGAGAGCAAAGGAGATAGGATTACAACCAAGAATCACCTACCCAGCAAAACTGAGTATAATCCTGCAGGGGAAAAAATGGTTATTCAGTGAAATAGAGGACTTTCAAGCATTCTTGATGAAAAGACCAGAGTTGAATAGAAAATTTGATTTTCAAATACAAGACTCGAGTGGAACATGAAGAGGTAAACAGGAAAGAGAAAATCATAAGAGACTTATTAAGGTTGAACTGTTTACATTCCTGCATGGAAAGATGATATTTGTAACTCATGAGACCTTTGTCAGTCTTAGGGTAGTTGGAGGGAAAAAAATTATATGTACGTATATATAGATATAGAGAGATAGAGAGAGGGCACAGGGTGAGTTGAAAATGAAGGGTTCATATCTGGAGAATAAAATTAAGGGGTGAGAGAGGATTATACTAGGTGAAGGAGAAAGGGAGAGGTAGAACAGGGTAAATTATCCCACAAAAAAAAAACAGAAAAGAAAAGGCTCTTACAGTGGAGGGGAAACAGGGGAAGGTGAGAGGGAATGAGTGAATCTTATTCTCATAGAATTTGACTTAAGGAGGGAATAACATACACACTCAATTGGGTATGGAAATCTGTCTTACCCTACAGGAAAATGGGCGGGGGGAAGGGGACAAGAGAGTAGGGGAATGACAGAGAGGAGGACAGATTGGGAAAGGGAGTAATCAGAAGCAAATAGTTCTGAGGAGAGACAGGGTCAAAAGAAAGAATAGAATAAATGGGTGGGCAGGATAGGATTAAAGGAAATAGAGTTAATTTTTCACAGCATGTCTACTATGGAAGTGTTTTGTATAACTGCACATATATAACCTATATTTAGTTGCTTGCTTTATCAATGAGGGTGGGTGGGGAGGGAGGAAGGGAGAAAATTTGGAACCCAAAGTTTTAAAAACACATGTTTAAAAAAAATGTTTTCACATGCAACTGGGAAATAAGAAATATAGGAAATGGGGTACAGAAATCCATCCTGCCCTACAGGAAAATTGAAGGGGAAGGGGATAAGAGAAGAGGGGGAGAGATAGAAGGGAAGGCAGACTAGGGGAAGGGGTATTTAGAATGCATGCCATCTTGGGGTGGGGGAGGGGCAAGATGGGTGAAAATTTAGAGCTCAAAATCTTGTGGAAGTAAATGTTGAAAACAAAAAAATAAATAAATAAAATTACAATAAAAAATAAAAATAATGAAAAAAAATTTAAAAAGCAGAATTGGCCAAATGGAAAAGGAAGTACAAAAGCTTACTGGAGAAAATACTTCCTTAAAAATTAGAATGGAGCAAAGTATTATGGAAACACAATCAGGATAACCCAAGATTTAACAGCTTCTACATTAAAGGGTTGGAGGGCTTGGAATGTGATATTCTGAAGGGCAAAGGAGCTAGGATTAAAACCAAGAATCACATACCCAGCAAAACTGAGTATAATCCTTCAGGGGAAAATGGACATTCAATGAAATACAGGACTTTCAAGCATTCTTGATGAAAAGACCTGAGCTAAAGAAAATTTGACTTTCAAATACAAGACTCAAGAGAAGCATGAAAAGGTAAACAGGAAAGAGAAATCATAAGGGACTTTTAAAGTTGAACTGTTTTATATTCCTACATGGAAAGATGATATTTGTAACTCATGAGACCTTTGTCAGTATTAGGGTAGTTGGAGGGAACACACACACACACACACACACACACACACACACACACACAGAGGGCACAGGATGAGTTGAATATGAAAGGATGATATCTAAAAAATAAAATTAAAGGGTGAGAGAGGATTGTACTGGGAGAAAGAGAAAAGGAGAGGTAGAATGGGGTAAATTATCTCACATAAAAGAGGCAAGAAAACACTTTTACAGTGGAGGGGAAGAAGAGGGAGGTGAGAGGGAATAAGTGAATCTTACTCTCATCAGATTTGGCTTAAGGAGGGAATAACATACACACTCAATTGGGTATGTAAATCTATCTTACCCTACAGGAAATAGGGGGAAAGGAGGTAAGAGAGGGGGGAATGACAGAAGGGAGAGTAGATTGGGACAGGGAATAATCAGAAACAGACACTTTTGAGGAGGGACAAGGTCAAAGAAGAGAATAGAATAAATGGGGGGCAAGATAGGATGGAGGGAAATATAGTTAGTATTTCACAACGTGACTATTATGAAAGTGTTTTGCATGACTACACATGTATAACCTATATCAAATTGTTTGTCTTCTCAACGAAAGCAGATGGGGAAGGAGGAAGGGAGAAAATTTGGAACTCAAAGTTTTAAAAACTAATGTTAAAAATTGTTTTTGCATGCAACTGGGAAATAAGATATACAGGCAAAGGGGTATAGAAATCTTTCCTGCCCTACAGGAAAATAGAAGGAGAAGGGGATAAGAGAAGGGGGGGGTGATAAGAAGGGAGGACAGATTGGTGGAAAGGGTATTCAGAATGCACACCATCGTGGGGTGGGGGAAGGGGAGAGATGGAGAGAAAATTTGGAACTCAAAATCTTGTGGAAGGAAATGTTAAAAACTAAAAATGAATTAATTAATTTTTAAAAATAAAGAAAATTTATCAGGTTTATGTACAGTTTTTTGAGAAGTGTAGTCCAAAGAATTTTCCTCTGAACATAGTTACCATAGTCCCAGACATTATGGAAAATGAAGCCTATCCAAGAATACATCCTCTACATTTGGGTACAGGAAAATCAGTTAGGAAGCTATTTTAAAAGTCCAAGTGTGAGGCAATAAAAGTCTCAGCATGGTGGCCACAGGAATTGAAAAGGTGGAGACCCAAGAGAGATTTTGAGAGAAAAATCAGCAATCCAAATTGAAGTGAGTTCAGGATAACCAAAGGAAATGTCCAAGATCAATGGGATATATGGGACTAGAGTTTGAGAGAAACGTTAAGACTAGAGGTACAGATGCAGAAGTCATCTGCATAGAAATGATAAATGAAGTCAGATGAGATCAGTGAAGGAGAGCATAGGAGAAGATCTGTAACAGATTATAGAGATGTGCACATTTAGCAAGTAGAGCTTACCTAGGAAAGAGGAGGGAGAACAACCAAGGGAAAAAGACAGAAAAGAGAGATAGCAAGAGAATTAAGATAGTATAATGTCATGGAATCCAAGGGAGATGATTTCAAGAGGAAAGAAATAGTCAACTGTGCCATATAATTGCAGGGTGGTCCAGGACTACAATGACTGAGAAAAAACCATTGGGAACTTGAGTACCCACAAAGAAACTAGAGGAAAGAAGGAATTGAAACACAAGAGGGAGAGAACAGAGATGACCTGCTGGGCAAAGAAGGCCTAAGGAAGAGACATCCATTAAAAATACATGGGGTGGATTCTCAGGGAACAAGCAGCTAGACCAAAGTTCAGGTGTTACAGAGAAGGCAATTTCAAACTGAAACTGAGGAACTCAGCTATAATAAACTGACTGTCTCCAAGGACCAGGGGTAATAATGAGCTCGCAGGTCCCTGGGAGAAATTGGTTGGAACTGTCAAAACTAGATTTATGAGGCAAGCTATATTCAATGACTATACTGGGTACCTGTAAGTTCCGTTACAAAGAAAATGCTTTAAGTTCCATAAAATTGAAGCTGTTGCTGTTGTTAGCTACACTGTATCTAGTTTGCAACCCCAAATTCTTCAAAAGGTAGGTCAACAGGAAAGTAGATTTGGCACACAAAATGTCTGACTGTGTGAGCTATTGTCACCCTGAGTTCCAGCTCTATATCTGTGATTTTATGACCTCCTCCAGGGGATTGAGGTACAGGTAAAGAGTATGGGCCAAGAGATGGGCCCCAAGGTCCATATCTAAAAGAGACCATCTGCTTAGTTCCATGGCTGGTACAGGTAGAAGCAATTAGACATAAAGTGGAATGACTTCCTCTTGGAAGGTGTCCTGGGCAAGTTTATCACACACACCGCGACTTCATTAATGTGTCAAAAGTTTGTATCATTTTTCACTGAAGAGAATTCAAAGTAATTTTATTATTAGCCTAATCAAAATGGTGGTTGGCAAGGTTTGGCCACCATGGTGGTGGGACCCTACCATAATGCATCGAAAAGCTAAATGCAGGTAATTTGAGGATTATCCATTGTTTGGAGAAGTGACTTGGCCCTGTTGGCCTCCACTAGCACAGCTAACTTTTAATTGCCTATATATTCTAAAGAACCTGATAAAAACTTGTCTAAAGTTGTCAACAGTTACTTAAAGCTCTGGATCTCTGAGGGAGTGACTTTAAGCTAGACTCAGTTATTCATAGTTACTTTTTAAACAGAGCTTTAAGTAGGGCAGAACAACCTGGGTTTTGTCCCAGGACTCTGACAGGGTAGGGGAAGGATGGTCTGGACAGGATTCTGATCAGACATAACGGAGCACTTGGAACCTGAGATGCAAGTAAATAGTTGCTTTCCCGAGGTACCATATAGTTTGTAAGCAGGGGTGCAAGGATATATGGTTATTGTAGCTTTCCCTAGTCTTTCTATTGTACTGCCAAAATAAAAGCTCAGTGGTGCTCAGGTAAAGGTGGCACTCCAGAGAGTGATCTGCTAAGCCCCATGAAAATAGCTTAATTGTGTATATACTTCTCAGGAGGCCTCTCCCTATTGGATATTACCAAGGTGACTATATCCTCAGTTATCCACCTAAAGGGCATTCCTTATTGCCTTGTCTATGCCCCTATATCCCCATTTTCCCATTGTGAATTCTTCTTACAACCTCCATTTCGAGGAAAAGTCCAGACAAACGATCTTTCATTCTCCAAACTTTGCCAACATAGCTTCCTTCCCTTCCCCCACACTTTCAGCTCCCTTTTATATACTGTCTTCCCCCATTAGACTGCAAGCTCCTTATGGTCAGGGAGTCTTTTTCTTTTTGCTTGTAACTTCAACCCCTCACACAGTGCCTGGCATATAGTAAGTCTCTAATAAATGCCTGTTGACCTGATTTGACCAGCCTAATCAAATTCCTAGCTTACCAGAAAGTTGCATGCTTCTTTCCCCTAGGTGGTTTTCTGGAAGAATAGAGGTGACAAGGTGAGAGAGATTCCAAGTTTCCAATGGGTCTGTTTTGAGATAAAGAATGGACAAGTTCAAAGTCCACTGGGAAGAAGCTTCATTTCTAAAGCAGGTAGTTATGGGCAGAGGGGCACTGCATCTCCTAAGTAGCACCAGGACATGTCACAGGCTGGGAATTGGTTCTGTTCTCTTGAAATAGGGATGAGGCTTCTCCAGGGAAGGAGGAATGTTTGCCTATACATAGAAGTTCTTGGGGAGAGGAAACATGTCAAGGACAGTGTCCCAGGTTACTTCAAAGCAGTTTATAGTGTATGCAGCACAGTCAGAGCAGGGAGAACAATGGTAAAGTAAAGCCCCTAGCTGAGCAATGGGCTAGGAAGAAGATGTTGGACCATAATTCCCACCCAACTCACAAATGAATTTTTCTCTGAGCACCAGAATTTCTAGTTAAGACTCTGTGTCTTAGCCAATATTTCAAGGATCCTTCATTCTATAGATGTGAGGAATTCCTCTACCCAAACAGATCTTAGCAATATGAAAACAATACAGCATAATGGATAGGGCACTAGAATTTAAAGGCAGGAAGACCCAGGTTCAAATCCCACCTCAGACACTTATTAAGTAACCATAGGTAAGTTATTTAACCTCCCAATGCCTCAATTTGCTCACATAAAAAATGAGGGAATTAGAGGCCCCTTACAGGGCTAAATTTATGATTCTGTGCCTTACTAGGCAGACTTTATAAGTTGCTCTGCCCCTCCAAATGTGTATCTATATATATGTGTACATATGTATATGCATATATATAGATATATATTTACATACATACATATATGTGTGTATAAAATTTCCCAGTGACCGAACTCACGATAATGAGTCTCACCAAAATTTGCCAAACTAGTTCTTGGACAATGGGCATCTATTCCACCATTGGGTACAAACGCTAAGGAAGTCTTTCTAGCTTGGTAGGACCTGAGCTAGTGCTCTCTCCGGTCATAGCATTGGAGAACCCAAGGTCACTTGCACACTACGATGAAGCATGAGATCAAGATATTAGTGGAGGACTCATGCATAGAAAGGAAAGAGATGATATGAACAATGGAATAAGTCAGCTTATCATATCTTTCTTTAGCATTTCCAAATATGCTCACATTTTATAGACACACATGCAGACGCGCATTCACCCACATACAATCACCCAAGCTTGTTACAACCTAGGGTAGTCTAATTGGTGAACACTGGAACTAATGGCTGATTTATTCTCCCTAGTCAATAACAATAACAATAATAATAATAACAACAGTTATATGGCACTTTCTATGTGCCAGGCACTGTGCTAAGTGCTTTATAAATATTATCTCATTTGATCTTTATAACAACTCTTGGAGGTAGGTGATATTATTATTCCCATTTTATATATGAAGAAAATGAGATTAAGTGACTTGCCCAAAGTCAAACAACTAGTAAAAGTTTGAGGTCAGATCTGGACTTAGGTCTTCCTGACTCTAGACCTGGTACTCTATCCATTGTGCCATCTACTTGCAACTTGCCCCACAATACCAAATTCATACATAGAGATTGGTTCTAGGGTCTATGACAATAAATTGCTGTAGATCAAAGAAGCCCCATCTTTCTATTTCTCCCACTTCCTTCACTCCACAGCCCTAAGAAACTATTTGTTTTCCACAGTCAAGCCCCCAAAGGAAACAGGAGAAATGGACAATGACTGACATGGAAATCTGTGAGAAGGAATGCCATCTCCTGTAAGGAGCCTAGGGCTTAGAGATAGAAAAGGATTTCTTAAACTGAGGCCCATGGTTGCCTAAGGGGTCCATGGAGAGATTAGACTTGGAAGGGAAAAATACATCATATGTAATTTATGTTTAATTATAATTGATTTCCTTTGTAATTCCACATATTTTCATTTATGCATTTAAAAACAGTATTCTGAGAAGGGGTCCATAGACCTCCCCAGACTTACATAGGAGTTGTGACATAAAAAGTTTAAGAATCCCTGAACCAGAAAGAGGAGGGCTCTTTTTGCTCACCTCGGGGCTGACCCATTAGCCAAATTTTCCATCTTCTTCCCATCACATTTTACAGCAGGAGAATAAAGGAGAGACAAAGAGGGCTGTGCAGAATTGAAAGCCAAGGGGGAGTGGGAGAAAGTAACTAAGGCCAGATTACTAATGATGCATCACTCATGCAGATGCCTGGGCATTTGATAACCAGAGTGCAGGAAATTGAAGCCATACACCCACACAGAAGGGCACACAGGAGACAGGGAGCTGTGTAAATAAGACAGAAATCACAAATGTGCAGATAAGGATAGGGGGAAAGAAGTGAGAACCATGGAGCTAAAAACTGTTCTTTTCACGGAATCACAAAATATTAGTCAGTGAGAAAATAAGCGTTTATTAAGCTCCTACTATGTGTCAGCCATGTTCCAAGTGCTGGAGATACAAAGAAAGGCAAAAGATAGTCCCTGCTTTCAAAAACCTCACAGCCTAATTGGGGAAACAACATGAAAACAATTATGAACAAACAAGTTATGCATAGAATAAATTGGAGATAACAGAGGGAAGGCATTAACTAAAGAGACTTAGAAATCATATCGTCCACTCCCTTAATTTTGAGAGATGAGGAAACTGAGTTTGAGATAGGGGAAATGACTTGTTTAAGGTCCTGTCTGCTACTGCAAGGCAGTAAAAGAGCAGGAATCAGAACCTGGTTCTCCTGAGTCTGGGCCTAGGGCACTTGATTCTATACTATGGTGTCTGAGTATTTCAGTTGGTGATACCCTCCATTAACACTGATCTAGTAGCCTATAGAAACCAATAACCTCTAGGGCTCAGGGATAGTGATCTTACCTCACCACTTGTCCCCACTTACAAAGGGCAAGTTATTTTTAAGTAACAAATGGACACTCTCAAGGACACTTTCAAAACCATTGAACATCCGTCATTCCCCTGAAATGCTCATATTATATATGCATGAATTAATCTGGCTTCCGTAGAACCTGCCTATTCATATCTAAATCTAAGAAATGGTATCTTGTTGTCATGTTTCTCAAGACACCATGTGATCAGGACCCAGTGCCAGTGTCTCTTTGTGCATGAGAGAATTGGGAAGTTGGTTTCCATTATTCTGATTAGGAAGTGGTCATCATTGATAGGAACTGACCTCAGATTAGGCTGGTTTTCCCTATGTTTGGTAGCATAGTTTTGAAGAGCCTTCTAGCTCTACTTCATTGGTATAAAACCCAGTGAAGAAGTAAGCACTCTTTTTTCAAAAAAAAAATATTTTATTTTTCCCCAGTTACATGTGGAGACAATTTTTAGCATTCATTTTTAGAATTTTTTGGGTTCCAAATTTTCTCTCTCCCTCCCTCACCTCCCTTCTTCCTTAGCCAGTCAGTTTGATATAGGTTATACATGTTCAATCATGCAAAACATATTACCATATTAGTCATGTTGTGAAAAGAGACAAAGACCCAAAGGAAAAAAAACACACACATACAAAATACAGAAAGTGAAAAATAGTATACTTCAATTTGCATTCAGACTCTATTAGTTCTTTCTCTAGAGATGGATAGCATTTTTTCATCATGAGTCCTTTGGAACCGTCTTGGATTATTATATTGCTGAGAATAGCTAAGTTATTCACAATTGATCATTATACAGCATCACTGTTATTTCTGCTCAAGAAGTAAGCACTCTTACTGAGACTTCCTTTTAGATTGAACATCTTTGCTGCCAATCACAGAAGACATGGAGGAGATCGCTTATCATTTTCCAGATTGGTTATTGATCATACAGTACTTGAGTGAGACCCCAGTGCCAGAAAATGAGTTCTGCCAATAACCCCCAAGGTGCACCCTGAAGCTACGGAATCAGTCCTTCTTTTGGAAGCTTTTCTCATCTCAGGCCACTAAGGTTCCTGTCTGAATACCTTTAGAGGCCTGAGGCTCTGCTTCTCTGGCTGACCCACCCGACTGGAGAGGAATCACCTGGTTGGTCTTTCCTAGGCCATAAGAAATCGTTCAATGAACAGGAGTGATTGGAATGTGAGATGTTTACACATTGTCAATGTCCCTGGAGCCTTTATGTCATAGTAACACTAGAGAGTAGGATAATCATTGCGGATAATTGTTTACATATCTTGCTATCTAAACAGGTGTTGCCCCAAGATTATTGTTATAAGATCCCTTTGGCTGATCAGGAGAATACTAGGCTAAAGGCAAAGCCATCAGAGGACAATGTTTCATCCTTTTCCCTGATGATCTCCTTAATACTAAACAGATTCCTTTCTGTTCATTGTACAATTCAGAATTCTAAAAATAGATGTTTTAAAGACTGTCTCATGATCTAACAGAAAAACATTGGGACAGAAGGACCAGGGTTTATATCATATCTCCATGGCAAATATCCCTATGGTCCATCAGGCAATCTCTTCCCCAAGGACCTGCATTTTCCCACCTGTAAAATGGGAAAAAACCAATCTCCAAAACAGTAGCACCAACAGTCATTCCCTCTAATGTTGATTCCTCATTTTTCTCTGGCTTCTTCTTATGGAGGAAATCCCCTCAATGACAAACTTAAAATTGCACCTTTCATGAAACATGCTTTCTTAATAAAAGCCTTTCAGAAACAGAATAACGGAATTTCAGAGTTAGAAGTGACCTAAGTGTTCATCTAGTCTAACCAGGTGTATGCTAGAGCCAACTTCCACTGGAAATTAGCAAACATTACAAATCAGGGCTTGATTTATTGTTTTGTTGATTATCTAGACTTAAGGAAGTGTTAATCATGCAGATTAAATTTAAAAGCATGCCCTTCTTTTGGGCACAAAGGGATGATTGTTAAACATTTACCATCATACCCCTGAGCCCAACCTATGCCTGAAAAAGCATTCCCACTATAACATATTGATAAGTTGACATCCAGGCTGTGTTTGAAGACCTTTAAGGTCTTTAAGATCCACTACCTCCCAAGGTACTCATCATTTTTGGATTGTTCTAATCATCAGAAAGTCTTTCTCCCCATCCAACTACTGTCCTACCTCTTTCTTAATTTTCACTGCAAAACGTTTTTGTAAAAATTATCTACCATCAGTGGAACAGATTCCATACATAATACACAGTAGTAAATAGCCATAGTAATTTAGTGTTTGATAAACCCATTTGGGACAAGAGCTCACTATTTGACCAAAAACTACTAGAAAAACTTGAAAGCAGTTTGGCAGAAACTAGGTATAGACCAGCATCTCACACCATATACTAAGATAAGGTCAAAATGGCTGCATGATTTAGACATACAACGTGATACCATAAGTAAATTAGGGGAGCATGGAATAGTTTATCTGTCAGATCTATGGATGAGGGAAGAATTTATGAACAAATATGAATTAGAGAGCATTACAAGATGTAAAATGGATAATTTGGTTACATTAAATTAAAAAGGTTTCACACAAACAAAACTAATGCAGCTAAGATTACAAGGAAAGCAAAAAAACTAAGGAGAAAAATTTTATAGCAAGTTTCTCTGATAAAGGCCTCATTTCTCAAATATATTGAGAACTGAGCTTAATTTATAGAATATAAGTCATTCCCCAATTGATAAATGGTCAAAGGATACAAGCAGGCAGTTTTCAGATGAAGAAATCAAAACTATTTCTAGTCATATTTTAAAACTGCTCTGAATCACTATTGATTAGAGAAATGAAAATTAAAATAACTCTGAGGTAGCACCTCACACCTATTGGATTGGCTAATATGACAGAAAAGAAAAATGATGAATGTTGGAGGGGATGTGGGAAAATTAGGACACTAATACACCGTTGGAGTTGTGCACTGATCCAATCATTCTGGAAAGCAGTTTGGAACTATGCCCAAAAGGGTATAAAACTGTGCATGCTCTGTTATCTAGCAACAGCACTAGTAGGTCTGTATCACAAAGAGATTTTTTTAAAAAGGAAAAGGATCTAAATGTACAAAAATATTTAGAGGAGCTCTTTTTGTGGTGGCAAAGAATTAGAAATTTAGAGGATGTTTATCAATTGGGGAATGGCTGTACAAGTTGTGGTGCATGATTGTGATGCAAACCTCTTGTGCTAAAAGAAATGTCAAGCAGGATGCTTTCAGAAAAACCTGAAAAGACTTACACGAACTGATGCAAAATAAAGTGAACAGAACCAGGAGAACATTGTACATAGGAACAGCAATATTGTACAATTATAAACTGTGAATGGCTTAGCTATCTTCAGCAATACAATGATCTAAGACAATTCTAAATGACGTATGATGAAAAATATTATCCACCTCTAAAGGAAGAACTGATGCAGTCTGAATGCAGATTGAAGCACATTGTTATTTAACTTTCTCTGTTTTTCTTGGGTTTTTTTTTTTTTTGGTCTGTGTTTTCTTTCACAACATGAGTAATGTGGAAATATGTTTTGTATGACTGTAAATGCATAATCTATGTCAAATTGCTTGCCTTCTCAAGGAGAGTGGAGGGGAAAGAGGGAGAGAGAGAATTTGAAACTCAATTTTTAAAAAAAATTAATGTTAAAAATGTTTTATGTGTAATCAGAATTTTTTTTAAATCAGAAAAGAAAAGCCATGGATGATTCTACTTCCTCAATATCTACTTCCTTGATCAGAAAATCTGGCATCCCAACAACATTCTTCTATTGAATTAGCTTTCCCAACTGTCACTAATAGTCTTCTAATCACCAGTTATTCCCTAGTTTAAATTTTCTACAGAGTCTGACACTGTTGACAGCCCCTCCCCCAGTATATTCTCTCAACCTTTAGATCCAGAGATATTCTGGTTCTCCTACTCCTTCTTATGATGATTTTTCTCTACGTCTTTCTTTTTCCCTCACATAGTCAATCAGTTAACAGCCTATGAGTAAGTGTAAATGGTCTTGGGCCCCCATCAATAACTACAAGAAAATGATTACAGTTGATTCTAAAGAAAAATAGGATATCTACATGTGTATTCTGATCTTCTCTGGGACAAGGTGAGGAGAGCTGAGCTTACAGGGAGGTTCTTATAAGTAGTTGTATTTTAGCAGTGGGACAGATGTTACAAAGTGTGAGATGTTCACTATGGAACAAATTTCACCTTCACTGGGCCTTGCACAGAATACAACTGGCATGACTTCTTGTTTCCTATGGTGGCACTGACATCTTCAAGTAATTAACATAAATCCTTGCCAAATGTACTTAAACCAGAGAAACAGAGAGACTAGGGATTTCTAACTAGGGGGACATTGATAGGTTAGATTTTGCAGAAACCTAATATGTAAGGAATGAGATGGAGGGAAGTTTTGGCATTCTTTCTTTATAGATCTTTAAGGTGGAATGCACCAAAGTTATTTCTGAAGGCAAAGTAACAGGATAACCTTTTGATGAAACCTTTTATTTATCTGACTTCATCTGTAGCTCAATTTACAGACTCGAGGGTTTCTCAGGAAAATGTGTGTGAATCAAGTTTCTATTAATTGAATCCTATTTTCTTATTGATTTCCATTAAAAACTAGAGATGTGCTCATGGGGAAAATATTTTTTCTTCTATAATAAACTTAAGACTCCAGCCATCATGAAAACATTTTAAATGTTTCAAATCCTAGTTTCAATCTACTTGTAAAAGATATTATGCTTTGGTGCAAGTTTGGATTTGTAATTAAAAGTCCTGTAAAAGAAAGCATTTTTATTGAATCGACTTTGTAAGCCAGAGACTCTGCTAAGGAAACCAACTGAGAAGTGTTTAATGTTTAAATTTAATGTCCTATTTAAGTCTCAGTTTACACAACCTCTAGCTACAGAAGGCAGTAAGTAAGCTAAGGGGATAGGGAATATAGAGAAGGCCAGGTTCTTTGTCTCACTCCTCTTTCAAAAAGATAAACTCTCTAGGAAACAGAACTGGGGAAAGATAGTCCTCTCTCCTCTCCCTTCCTCCCCCCTCCCTCTTCCCTCTTCCCTCCTCTAGCCCCTCCAAATTTAAGATAGGAAGGACATCAGCTTTATTATGATGACCTAGTGTAAGAGAAATGCCAGATCTCTTCTCCCTCTTCCCTTTCTAACACCATGCCAAGATCTCCCTTTGTGAGCTGAGAAAGGGAAGGACAGAGATATCAGTCATAGCCTGCAGTTATGAAAGAAGTTACAGGTACTTCCACACCAAAAAAATGTAGAAACAATCTTGATAATATCTGGGGAATTTCAACACTGAATCAAATACATTGGTAAAGAGGCCAAGTTATGAAAGTTTAGGTCAGGCTTGTTTATATATTAAAAGCAGGAATGCCGCTAGGCAAGAGAAAGCTGTTCAGTACATAGTTGTTCTAGCCTACTTCCTACTTATGTTTACATAAAACCAAAAGTTCCTTGGAGTTGAAGAAAGTGAGGGAAGAGTGATGGAAGGGTAGCCTCTATCAGTTGCCCTGATAGGGATTTGGCCTTGGTGATCAGGAGACTGGGATTTAAAAATATCAACACAGATTTAAGCCTGTGAGCACTAAATAGCTGGGTTGCTCTGGGTTTCAAAGAACTTGGTGCCTAAGGAAAGGCATGTCCTTTTCAGCTGCCTGCTCCCTCCATCCCTGCAGCCCCTTCTGTGGAGTACTTCCAAGAGCTCCCATTCTGAGGAAGGATCAGCAATCTTTTATTCTCCACCTACCCCTACCCTGCTTTTCAGCTCCCTCTTTTTATGTTGTCTTCTACTAGAATGTAAACTCCATGCGAGCAGAGACTATCTTTCTTTTTGCTTATATTTGTATCTTCAGCCCTTAGTATGGTGTCTGGCAAATAGTAGGCACTTAATAAATGTTTTTTGATTTCCCTTGACTTCTGGAGAAGATGTGTACATTTCAGCCAAGTCCCAAATAAATAGACAACCCCTCTTCCCCCCAAAAAAATCCCCCTTTACTACCACCATGAGAGTAGCTAAGGGTTTTTTTTTCTCCTTATTCCAATGACCGAGTGCGTTAGAACTTTGCTTTTCCAAAAGAGCTTTAGCAAAAAGCCTCTGGGATTTAAGCTAGAAGAATGATAACAGAATCTACTCCTCCTCTTATAAGGGAAGAAATAACTCCTCATCTGAAAAACTTAGCTACAGCCAGAAACTGAAAGCAAGGACATTCCACAATGTGGTGCCCAATAAAGGCCATGCCTGGCAGCAGCCAGGAGCAACCACAGGATCAGTAGAGTTGTGTCAAAGAGTGGTCTGGAGAGAAAGCAATATCCCACAGAGGCTACATTATCATCCCCACAAGCCTAGCAGAGACTGCTTGACACACAAGAGAAATAAGGCAAAAGCTTAACAAGGATGATGGGAAAACAAGGGCAATCCTTGATCTGGAAGCCTGGCCATAGGTGTGCCCTTCCACACATCTGCCTATGCATGATTCTTACTTGTGGGTTCCTTCCAAGAATGCACCTAGCTTTCAGGATCCTTTCGTGTGTTTCTCCATACACGTTCTCTACATATACCTACTCTTTACACAATTGCTATGTGTATTTGTGGTAAAGTGTGCTCCAGGTTTGTCAATTAATTAACATTGCTCACAATGTTCCCAGCACTATGCTAAGCACTGGTAATACAAAGAAAAAGCAAAAACAGTCTCTGCCCTCAAAGAGCTTATGTTCTACAGGGGAAGACAAGATGAACATAAATGAGTCCATACAAGATACATACAACTGAGAGAAGACCCCAGCAGCTAGAGGAGGAAAGAAAGACTTCCTATAAAAGATGTTCTTTCAACTGAGTCTTTAAGGAAGCCAGTAATTCAAAAAGGTGGAGATGAGGAGGGAGAACACTTCATAGGAAATAGTTTTCACCAAGACATGGTGATGGGAGATGAAGTGTTATGTGTGAGGTACAGTAAGTAGGCTGATGTAGCTGCCCTTTAAAGTACACAGAGGGGATCAATGTGTAAGAAGACTGGAAAGTAGAAAGGGGCCAGATTGTAAAGGTCTTTAAATGCCAAACAAAGGATTTTATATCTGATTCTAGAAGTTATAAACAGCCACTGGAGTTTTTCAAGTGGTTGGGATGAGGAAGAAGATATGGTCAAACCTATTATATCAGAAAGTCACTCGGGTAGATGTGTGAAGGAAAGATCAGAGAAGACAGGAATACCAATTGTAAAGCTGTTGAAGTAGTTCAGGTGATGAGGGCGTAAACTAAGATGGCAGATTTGTGAGTAGAGAGAAAGGGACCTATAAAAGAGATGCTGTAGAAGGAAAAATGACAAGATTTGGTCAATGATTGTAAATGAAGGGTAACCGTAAGGAGTCAAGGATGACACCAAGGTTGCAAACTGAAATAACTAGGAGGACAGTAGTGCCCTCAACAGTTAGAAGGAAGTTTGGAAAGAATGGGTTTGAGGGTGTGACTAAGTAATGCTTTGGACATGTTGAGTTCTGAAGTGCCTAGAGGACATTCCATTCAAAATGTTAAATAGACAGTTGGTAAAGTGAGATTGGAGCTCAGGAGAAAGAGAAGAGATAGAGACAGCTTAGAGATGGCAATTAAATCCATGGGACCTGATGATCACCAATTGAGAGAATATAAAGGGAGAAGAAAAGAGGGCTCAAAACAAAGCTTTGGGGGCAGCTAGGTGGCACAGTGGATAGAACACTGGCCCTGAAGTCAGGAGGACCTGAGTTCAAATCCTGCCTCAGACCAAACACTTGACACTTACTAGCTGTGTGACCCTGGGCAAGTCACTTAACCCCAATTGCCTAAGAAAAACAAACAAAAAAAAACTTTGGCAGATACACACACTAAGTGGACAGGCCATGAGTGGACATCAAGCAAAAGAACCTAAGGAGGGGTCAAACAGAAGGAGGAGAACCAAGGGAGAAGAGCAGCACAAAATACCCAGAGAGGAAAAAGTATCTAGGTGGTGGTACAGAAAAAGCAGAGCTACACCATTGCAGAGAGGTCAAATAAGAATGAAGTTTGAGATTAGGTCATTAGATATGGCAATTAAAAGATCACTGGCAACTTTGGAAAGAGCAGTTTTAGTTGAATGGTGAAATTTTAACCTAGATTGCAAAGAGCTTAGAAGAGCATAAAAGCATAGGAAATGAAGGAGGGATCCATGTATAGAACATAAGTGGCCAGAATTGTTGTTCAGTCAGCACAGATGTGTCCTACTCTTAGTACTCCATCTGGAGTTTTCTTGGCAAAGATAGTGGAGCTGGTTTGCAATTTCCTTCTTCAACTTATTTTGCAGATAAGGAAATGAGGCAAACATGGTTAAATGACTTGTCCAGGGTCACATACTAGCTAGTAAGTCTGAAGTCAGGTTTGAAATCAGGAAGATGAGTCTTCCTGTCTCCAGGTCTAGCATTCTATCCACTGCCCCACCCAACTTCAGAGTATGATCTTATTATATGTCTTGACTGAACTAATTGTATCACCTGGTGGATAAGCAAAAGTAAACACATCCACAGGGGCTCATGACTATGGTTTTTAACAGATAGAGATCAATAGGGTTCCTTGAACCTGAGGAATCCTTGATTAGAGGCACCCATAGAAGAGTTGGGTAGTGCCCTAGGTGTTGCAAAAAGAAAAGAGGAAAAGGTCTAGGAACCATAACAACTAAGAATGAATAAGGTACCTAACTGTTTGCTCTGTATGCTCAGATACTCGATAATCAAGTGGATCTGTGATTTCATTGGTGTGGATATGCCTTACAATAATACAGGCAATAATCCATCTATGCCTACCTATCATAGGTACCTCTTTTTCATATCTTCCTATAAGTTCACCACAGGGACAATGTATATTATATATAACAGTGTGTATCTGCTCTCTGTTTAAAGGGACCATATTATCTATTTTAATAAAGTGATATATTTTTTGCTTATAAAAGGTTAATGGAAAATTCATGGTTCTGATCACATTCTTACTTATGCATGTATCTGTCATTTAAAATCTATACCACATGACTGAATCAGTACCACCACCTGGCGGCAGCTCAATCTCATTGCAAGTCAAATGCCTAAAGGGATTTTAGCAGCCTTGTGAGGGTGGAACTTATGAACCTGAGGCTAAACATGTTAGCAGTAGATCTCTTGAAGTCCCATATTTTAAGGGGACATGAGGTAGAGTTTTTGATGAGATATTTAATAAATCACTTAAAATAAGTTAGAATAGACAAATATTGTATCAATGCTGAAAAAAATGCCCCCACCTCATCATCTCTATCAATTCAGAATATAAGAAGAGAGACACACTTCTTCCATCTCATCAGAATAAAACTATCCTCAGGTAAGTAATCCCTTATTAAATGCTGGTGCCCATACCAAAAGTGATTGGCCATGTACTGCTTTTTCTTGCAATTAGTTGTTTTTTTAATTGTTTATTTGATGAGCTCATTCCATTTATCTAGTGTCTTTCATGTAGCGAAGACGTTAGCAAGCAATCCTTCTCAGCAGGAGATCCAGAGTACAATGACTGTTGAATTGATCTATTTTTCCTCCTGAATGTGAAGGTTTCTGCATAGGAGTCTTCCTTTAAGAATACACCTTGGAGTCTTAATTTAAGGAAAACACGTCTTCACTTTTTGGCTTGGAATTTGCTCATTTACTATACAATCCTGTGAGCAGTCCCCTGATTGCATCTGAGTCATTATAACCCAAGGCAAAGGAGAAAAGGGAACTTGGAGAGAATGCAGGCAATTAAAATAAGGCCAGGACCAAGCCCCTCTTTTTGATAATCACCTCTTCGGGTAAGCAATGTGCTGTGAATGAGCTTGTTCCAGGCCTGGAGTGCTAACATATGGTGTATCTCTGCTCCTTCTACATTAAATCCTGACATTTTGCAGCTGTCAAGATAAAGCTGTTTATACGAGTAACGTTGTAGTTTGTTTATAGGGAAATAATGGGTAGCAAGTTATGATTAATCAAGGTGTCTGAAATCTGCTGGAGGCTCCTAAATAGATTTGTTTTCACTGCCATGCTTTTTGTCTCCTAAATCATGGGCTTAGTCATACTCCTCTTTGTACCTCATTTGCCTGTTGGCTCCTTCACCTGTGGTGAGAGGAGAGGTGGAGGCCAGGTCTCAGGGAGAGACAGCTGCTGGACTGGAGGAAGGAAGATGGAGACTCTTGGTTGGGCTAGGGGAAGTGAGGGAAATGAAAAAAAAAAACAAAAACACTGTTTGGACAAGACCTGTGACTTCATTAGTATGAAGCGCTCCCTTTAAGGAGACTCCATCTAAGAATGCAGAATAGCGTCTGCTTTGTAACATAATCTTGGAGAGTTTCCTGGGACTCTGAGGGGCTCATTGACTTGACCAGATGCCAAGTATGTGTCAGAGACAGGATTTGAACCCAGGTCTCTCTCTCTGCTCACCTTAACTTTTCCTAATACAAAATGTTTAGAGGACCTTTTACTCTTGGGTTCAATGTCTTTTCATTCTTCACCTTCCATATTTATACTCAGAGTTTCAATGGATGCTCTCCATAAGGCCCCAGGATCCTTTGTCCTGTGTTCTTCCATTGTATTCTTATTAATTCCCAGTGGTAAATAAACTCCACTCTTCATTCTTGCCACTCCTATTTCTAAGCTTGCTGAACTTTACTGGACAACCACGAGAGCAGGACCTTTGGCTCTGCCTCTAGAAACCCACGTTCACTACACACTGCTAGGCCCTTACTGCTGCTCAGTCACCTTTTTATTCAGCCTGTAGATAACTCCTCATTGTATTTCAATTCAACAAATATTTATTAAAGGCCAACTAGGTGCAAAGCTCTGTGCGAGGTGCTGGAGCTATATATCTTACATGTATCTTGGATCTATCTATCTAGGTAAATGTTGTCTCCTTTGATTAGAATGTAAGCTCTTTGAGGGAAGAAACTGAATTACTTTTGTCTTAGATTCTTTGATGTCTTAGCACAGTGCCTGGAGTATAGTAAGGCCTTAATAAATGCTTGTTGATTCATTGATTACTCTCAAGCTTAAATTCTACTAGGAGACGACAACATAGATATGTCAACTGAAGGTAATTTTAAGGAGGGACATTAATAACTGGGAATGAGGAAAAAGAGGAAGATTTGGGAAGCTTTGTAGAGGAAATAGCATCTGAACTGAACCTTGAAGGAAGATAAGGATTCTGAGAAGCCTAAATTTGAAGGGAATACACTCCAGGGAAAAGTAAATAAACAGAGGTAAAAAAGAAAACATGGGATTTAGGTAATAGCTATTTCCAGCTTGGTTGAAATATAGGGTATATGAAAGGGAATAATATGAAATGAGGTTGGAAAGGTAGGCTGGAATCAGACTGCTGAGGTTCTTAAATGTCAAACTAATGAGTTTTTATTTGAGTACAAAGACAATAGGAAGCTACTGAAGATCCTTGAGCAAAGGAGTGACATAGTCAGGACTGTGCCTTAGGAAGATTATTTTGGAAGCTATATGAGGGATTACAGAGAGGAGTTCCTAGAAGCTTGAAGAACAATTTAAAAGTTATTACAATAGTCCAGGAAGGAGGTTATACGGACCTAAGTCAGCCTAATAGGAGTATGAGGAGAGAAAAAGGGACAGATGCCAGAGATACTGTAGAGGTAGAGTGTTAATACTTGGCAACTGACTGGATGTAGGGATTGAGTCAAGGATAGTTTGGGTTATGAATCCACTTAACCAAGAGAATGGCCTCAACAGAAATAGGAAAATCTGGAAAAAAAAACAGCAAGTTTTGTTTTGGGGGCATGAGAGGAAGAGTGAGAAAGAGGTGTTTGGAGAGATTGGTACTGAGCTTGGTTTGGCCATGTTTAGTTTGAGATACTGATAGGACCTGCCAGTAGAGATGAGACAGGCTGGCTGCATTACGGAGATGCAGAACTGGAGACCAGGAGAGAAGTTAGGGCTGTGCACAGCAGCAGCTCACACTTTCCGCTGTCTGTCAGCACCACCCCTATCCCATCACCTCCACCATAGCAGAAGATCTGATCTCCTACTGTTGAGTAGGAAGCAGCTAGCATGGAAGCATCTCTCTTCCACCCTGTTAGATGGAGGAAGTTAGGGAAGATAAGAAGCAACTGCCCAAGGGAACAAGAAGATTCAGTCTCTATTTAAGAACCTAGAGTAGAATTGTAGAATTGTAGAATAGTTCTAGGACAAGAAGAGACCTCAGAGGCTATCTAGCCTAGCTATATCATTTTATAAATAGGAAAATTCAGTTAATATCAACCTCCTTAATAATACTGGTCACACTTAGACTCTTTGGGCTAATAGAATCCCATCCACCAAAATCATTCTCTATTTGGAAATTCTCATAGTGAAAGTATAGAGAGAAAAGGGAGAAGCTTGAGGTCAGAGTCTTGGAGACATCCACAGCTGAAAAAGGAGAAACATAAAGAGGATGAATGTTTAGCCAAGGAAGCTGAAAAGAAGCAGTCAGAGAGGTATAAGAAGAACCAAAAAAGTCCAGTGTCACTGAGGCCAGTGAGGAGAGTGTTTCAGGAAGTGGGCAGTCCATAAATATTAGCTACCTGATTTCCCTAGGTCACACCAAAACAGGGGTGGAAAATACATACAATAATCTAACAAACATTTTCTAAGTGTCTACTATATGAGCAAAACAATAAGGATATAAAGGGAACTAGGACAAAGTCCCTGCCCTCAAGGAACTTATAATCTAATAGGGTGATGTGAAAATGTACACAAATAGCTATGATATGGGGTGAATACAATGGGGAGATTCAGGTAGAGAACTATAAAAAAGAGGGAGGGGAAGAGGAAGAAAGGGAGAGGGAGAGGAGGAGAGGGAGGTGATTTTCAGCTTGGGGATGGGTGAGAAAGCTTCAAAGAAGAGGGAGAACTTCAATTGAGGGAAGGAAGGAAATTCAACAGGAAGTTCTAGGTAGCAATATTAGCAAAGGAACAGAGATGAGAGAGTGGAGAGCAAGAACAAGGAGCCAGGGGTAGTCCAGTTTGGGTGGCATATAGAATGTGAGAAAAGCAGTAGTATTAGATAAGGCGTCAAAAGCAGAGAGAAATCGCATTCTGGAGTGCCTTAAAAATGAGGATCCATTCAGATTCAATTTTGTAAATACTCAGGGCCCACTAAAGATTTTTAAATAAAGTAATGACCACAATCAGCAAATTAGTAAGATTATTTGGGCAATTGTATGAACACCAGATTGGAGAACTGAGAAACTGGAGGAAGGAAAAACATCTCTGATGTTTTAATAGGAATCTAAATAAGAGAAGAGGGGCTGAATTAGAGAGGTTTCAGTGGAAGTAGAGAGGAGGAGACTGATCATAGGATCATAGATTTAGAACCAGAAAGGGCCCTTGGAAGCTGTCTAATATAATCTCTTCATTTACAGGTGAGGAAATAAAAGCAGAGAGAAATTAAGTGATTTGCCTAGGTTCACACAGTTAGTCAATATCTGATACAGAATTTGGACTCAGTTTTTCCTAATAGCAAATGAATTGTTTTATCCACTGTGCCACATATCCTAGATATAAGAGTTATGGCAGAGGTGTAACCAAGAGGATTTGGCAGCAGATTAGATATGGAGGGTGAGGGTGAGTGAAAAGTCAGAGATGACTCAGGTTTCTGAACTGTCCTTCCATTCCCCATCCCTCAGAAGGACCATGGACAGAGCCTACCATAAGAGGTGGCTGGACAGGAATGCTTGGCACAGCTAGGTTAAAATAAGGGAAAACTGGCCAGAGAAGGTCCTGAGTTGTTGAGGGATGCATATATTGTGAAAAGTCAATCTATTTCTGATACGTGTTATTTCATTGAGGAGCCAGACACAGGAGGTGACATTTGGAGCTGAAGCACATTTTTTTAAAGAAGTCTCTTACAATTCTGATATTCTACACTTCTAGTACTTTTGTTATCACTGTCCAGTTATTTCAGTTGTGTTGACTCTTCACAACCCCATTTGTTTTTTTAAATATATTTTATTTCCTTTATTAATTTCCACATGCACATTTATAATCAATTTTCAATTAGCCACATGAATTTTTGCAATAAATTTTCAAACCTGAATTAGCTTTCTATTCAGCAAATTAGTCTGTGGCTCAGGGAAGTTACTAACTAAGCCACAATAATTATAAAGGCAATCTGCTCTCCCCCCAAAAAAAATCATAATGTATTTACTTTGGAGGTGCCCCTACCCAAAATCTTAAAGTGGATCAAAGCTCACCATCATTAGCATGGAAAAAAAGAAATTCATGTTAATATCTGTTTTAAATAATTGTGGCTAATGTCCCCAACCTTTAAAACATTAAAATCAAGCATATGGCAAATGGTTTAACTACAATATTAATCTAGTAAATATTTTATTGGCAGTTAGCCTGAAAAAAAATAAAAGATTCTATAAGAACATGCTTTCATTTGTGTAATTTCTGAACTTGTTACTTCTTAAAACTGGCTCTGATTGTGTTAAAACCTAGATACTCACCAGGTGCCATGTATCCAGACCAAGATCACATATTGAGTCACATCCGAATTACTTTCATCTTGGTGGAAACAGACATTCAAATCCTAACTTCAAGTGTAAAAAGGGTCTGCAGTAAGCCAGTATTCAGTCAAAAGGTCAATGCTAAATTGTACTTGAGGCCCTTAAAGAGACCTGCCTGGTGTGCTCAAAGGAATATACGAAGAATTAATTACAATGGACTCTACAAAAGATTAAGTCATCCTTCTTTTGTGTTTGTATATACAATAGCAAATGATCTCTAAGTAACAAATGAAAAATATCAGGCTTTTTTTTCTAGCAGGTATTTTCAATGATTCTTGGAATTAAGAACAGATAAAGCTTCAAAGAATCAGAAACCTGAAGAGTATCTTATTTGCAACTCAAAAATAAGCATTTTCATGAATCATCCCCACCTTTTACCAATAGTATTAAACTTAAATAATATTTATTAAATTTACTATTTACACAAATTTTTCCAAAACAAAAAATTTGACATGCCCCAACTAGAGGAAACAGCAACTGTTTAACAAATAGAAATAGTCAGTCTTCAAAATAGCTAGTACTTCTTAATGAATGCAAACAATAAAGGATCTATAGTTTCAACATACCCAATACAAGTGTCTATGACTTATTCCCAAATTATCTGACTTAACAGATAAGTCTTAGGAATTGACTAAGGCACAAAGAGGTTGAATGATTCATCCTGAGTCAAATAAGTTTTAAGTGTCCAATGTGATATCTGGACCTAGATCTTTCCAGACTAGCACTCTATCCACTATATTCTGCTGCCTCTATAAGTAATACAAATGAAAACTAATAAAAGTAAAGGGAAAATAGCAACCAAAATGTTTTTTCCTAAAGGAAGAGAATAAAAAAATTCTTTCCAAAAAGCAAATTGCACTAGAGATGACTAAAATGGATTAAAATATTCATTTTCTCAGAAAAAATGTACAAAAATAAAATTTTAAATAAATTTCACAAGCCATGTGTGAACATTCTTAAGCATTTCATATGTAGGGTTCCGTGGTTCCACTTTTAGTATATCACATTTAGAGAAAATAAGTTAACACAATCATTTGAATTGGCTGCCCGTACAATGGACAAGGCTTATTTCCCTTTTTCAGCTTCTAAGCCCATGTAAAACATGCCATAAGATGTCCTATCCTTCCATGGACAATGTAACCATTTTTAAGTCAGCTCTGACAGATGACACAGGGCTCTATTGTGCTGGGGAAAGAATAGATTCCCCACTTTTTTCTTTGTCTTGCAGTTCTCTCTCAAATTCTCTAGTATCTTCCTGACTACTACAGATGATACTTTTAGATGTAGATGGCTAGGCGTGGTCTTCACTTTCTTGGGAGTCTGACGTCTGTACTATTTTTTCATCACTTTCCTCAACATGTGACTCTTGTGAGTCATTTTTTTTTTTTTACAATCTAGAATGTCAAAGCCCTCTTCCTCCTCTTGTGTGGGGCTTTCTAGTTTGCCTTTATCCAACACATCACTTTTCTCCTCAGGAAATCAATTCTCTTGCAAAGCCCAGCATCTGTGGCAATGGGGTAGGAGTGGAGGGTTCATTTTATCACAGGAAGTACACTTCTAATAGTTGGCTAAGGCTATTTCAGGGTCTTCTTCAAATGAGTTAGTGACACTCTCCTCTGCCTGATATATGACTATCTGGTATATCTCATCATCTCCGTCTGTGAGTTCTTGTCCTTCTTCATTATAACTATCATTTTCTGAATCAATAGACTCAACTTCAAACTCAACACTGAATTGGACTGAAGCTGAATCATCTGAATTTTCATTTAATATACCAGTATCAATATTCAGACTTGAAGGGATTTCTGTTGAGTCATTTCTATTGCTTCGGTCATAGCATATCTTGCTGATGACACATAGGGAACAGCTTTCATCAAACATAAGGGAAATCTGACTTATACCATTTTCTGTGTCTTTCACCAGGCAACTCATCCCAATTTTCACCTGTTTCACTGTGTGTTCTCCTAGATGAGGACAACAGGTTATTTATTCTAATCCATGACTGAAACATGAGTCTCCTCTACAACATCTCATAACGTGGACATTCACCCTCCTTTTGAGCACCTATAACAGAATTGCAGGATCATAGACCCAGAGCTGGATGGGACCTTGGAAGCCATCTAGGTCTAGAATTCAAATCTGGTGGTCACTTCTCTTCCTGTAATTCTTGCATCGACTCCTTTTGACCACTTCCAATTTTAAGCTGACACCTGGTTTCATTTGTAGAAGCATTTGGACTAGCAAATGCTTGTTGACTGACTGATATCAAGTTTCTAGAAATCACTGCATATAATCTGCTATGCTCTTTCACAGAGAAACTTGGTACCCCCAAACAGATCTCCAAGAAGGTCATCTGAACAACAGACAATGTGCTGTTGCTTTTTATCATATACTTGTCTTGACAAAATATACTGACCAAGATAAAATAAAACCTCCTTCATTGTGAATGTGTCTTTCTGTGCACCAGCAAACTTCAACAACTTCAAGAGTAATAGTTTTGGTCTAACCAGAGCCTCTGGTTCCAAAGCTGGAATGTGTGAAGTGCTTAAGATACCATCTATATCAGAAGATATTTGAAATTGCACATTTGCCTGTATAAGGATGGGAATGACTCTCTTAAATCTGATGGGGGAGAAGGAAGATGAGGGCACAGGTCCTAAAAAACAGAACAGCAGATAGGTGATAACCCTCAGGTTTAAATACCTACAGCAAGGAGACAAGTCGGGACTTTGCTCCCTGGTATAGCTGCCTCCTGACATGTCTGAATATGACCAACCAAAAGAGGAAAAGATGAGTCAGCCATTGGGCTGGGCCAGCTCTATGGTCCAGAGCTCTTGTTTGGACTTCCATTTGGGGTTTTCTTGGTAAAGATACTGGAGATTTCTTCTTCAGCACATTTTATAGGTGTGGAAACTGAAGCAAACAGGGTTAAGTGACTTGCCCAGAGTCTGAGTCTAGCTAGTGTCTCAGGCCACATTTGAACTCATGAAAATGAGTATTAGGATCAAGAACAGAGTCCAAGAGAGTAAACAAAGAAACACAGTCTATGGTCAGGCTACAGGGTGTGACCCTGAAACATGTAACGGGAATACAAGTTCAACGGTTTTCTCAGTCTGCTATACTCAGACATCTTCCCACACATGGCTATTTTTGTGAAGAGTTTTGTTTTGTTTTGTTTTTGTTTTTGTTTTTAAGACTAGCCACTCTCTAAATTCACTTCATCTGTCACTTCAGTTACTATCCATGGCAATGATCATCTTCTTTAATTTTTTATCTTTATATTTTGTTTTTATATCATCTTTGTGAATATATCCCTATCCCCTCCCCTAATTAGCAAGTCATCCCTTTTAACAAAGAATTCTTTTTTAAAAAAAATTTAAGTTCAACAAAGCTAAGCAACACAAAAAACCAAGTCTGAGAGTATATCCAGTGTTGAATACCCATAGACTCTCACCTCTGGAACAAAAGGAATGAAGTGTGTTATCTCATTTCTTCTCTGGGGCCAAATTTTATAACAATAATCATCTTTAAATGATAGTAAATGATTTAGAACCTAAATGGCTGGGAGGATGGTAATGCCATTGATAGAAATTAAGAAATTTTGAGGAGAACTAGGTTTGAAGGTAAGTTGATGAGGTAAGTGGATGAGTTGGAGGTAAGTTTGGAGGTAAGCCATTTTAGGCTATTGAATTTGATATGCATAATCAAACATTCGGGTGGAGTTAGCTGGTTAACTTTTGGAAATACAAGACTAGAGCTCTGGGAAAAGGTTGGAGCAGAATAGAGAGAGAAAGGAGAAGAAAATATAAGGAAACAGCCTTGGAGAGCCCCTGCATTTATCAGATAGGAGTAAGATGATAACCCAGTAAAGGAACAAAGAGAATATTGACAACACAATGTCATGGAAACCAAGAATGAGGACAAAAAAGGGCATTGGATCTAGCAACATGGTAGTCATTAGTAACTGTGGAGAAAACAGTTTCAAAACAGTGGTAGGAACAGAAGCCCGATTGCAGGAGGTTCAGGAGTGAGGGGGAGGCAAGGAAGTAGAGACAGTGAAATTAGAATGCTTTTTTTCCTCTAAAAGTTTTATAGCAATAAGCTTAGGATAGGGGGTGGGGGAGAGAGCACGAAGGCACATCAAGTGTAAGGTTTGGACAATTTGGAAGTGATGGCCTTTTTAGTATCTAGTCATCCCGACTTCCTGACTTCCCTCATCCTCCCTACCAGTTAAATTGTCCACATTTCACAGAGTTGGAAATGAAGATACAGCCAGATGACAGCTAGTAATGCAAAGGTGGGGATCTCAAGATACCATCATACCCAAGTATCCTCACAGCATCATAGAGAGCAAAGAACAACAGGTTATTTATTCTAATCCATACTTAAAGCGTGAATCTCCTCTGCAACAGCATCCCATACATGTGGACATTGGCCCTCCCTTTGAGCACCCATAAGAGAATTGTAGGATCATACACCAAGAGCTGGATGGGACCTTGGAGGCCAGGTGGTCTGTCTTGTTTTAGAGATAGGGCAATGAAGGCCCATGGAGGTTAAATGACTTATCCAGTATCCTACAGTCAGTGCTCATCAGAGGTCAGATATCATCCCAGAGACAGTGTTTTTCCACTGTGCCATGCTGCCTCAGTCATCTGCAGTCTCAGAGACCTCTGAGGGACCTTCCGACATCAAGGTTATCATCCTGTGATTTTCAGAGGCAGCTTATTCCGTTGTTGAACAGCAGTCATGGATGTTCTTCCTCATATTCACCTAAAATGCATTTTCCTGACCTTCTACCCATTGATCCCAGTGGCCCAGTTATGCTCTATGAGGCCAAGCAGAATTCTACTACTGAAGAATCTTTTGAAAGAATGGGCAGCATTAATGCAGAAGAGAAAGGGTTACTACTGCCAAGGAAGCTAGTTCTGAAAACAAATAGACAAATAAATAAATAACTAAATCTAATCAGGAATCCTGCAGTCTCACTCTTCCCCTCCTCCTTCTCTCTCCAGTCGAAACAACCGCACGAGCCTCACATCGGAAATTAATATCACACGGGACAGTTAATCAAAGCTGAACTGCCCTCCCCCCCACCCCCACCCCATGGTGAGTGAGTGGTGCTTGGAAGAGAGCTGACAAGCGGGCAGATGAAGGAGGAGAGCCAATTCACTCCCCCTTCCAGAGTCCACCTGGGAAGGGGGAGGCCTAAGGAGAGGGGGGCTGAAGGGGGAAGCACCAAGCCAATTTCTTCCCATAAAAAATGATATGAGGTGAAAAACCGTTTATTGCACGTTAGGCTCCATGGCTGGGCCATTTGTATGTTTTACTGGGATGGTTATGTCACTAAATGAGGCCTGAAAAATCCATCATGACCAGAAAGCAGTGACAGTGGTTGGGATGGGGAAGGACAAGGGAGAAGAGGAACAGGAAATTATTTTCCTTGTTACTGGAGGTGTTCAAGCAGATGGTAGCTTGGTCCTTTGTCAGGGATGTTATAAAGGGGCTTCATGCACTAGGCAGGGGGTTAGACCACATCAATCAATCAATTAATCAATCAGCATTTACCAAGTGTTTATTGTGTGCCAGGCACTGGGCTACAAGGACAAAAGTGAGGTAGTCTCTGTCCTCAAGAAGCTTATATTCTGCTGGATAACCTCTAAAGGCTCCTTCCAGGTCTTGGATTCTATGACCCTATGATATTCCAACATTATCTTAGAGGGTACCTTGTGCTCTAAATATCATTTCAGTATCGCTTCAGGGAATGGACTGTCCTCATCTGTAAGATTGAGGCTTTCCATTAGATAACCTAGAAGGTCCCCTCCAGGTTTAACATTCTATTATTCTGTCATTCTGTGCTCATTGTCTGTCTTCTGGATGTTCTACCCCACACCCAAGGACCATGAACATTTCCCAGGTAGTTTTGAGGAGGTAGCACAGCATTGCCTGCCTGGGACTTTGGCTTGCCTTTCTGCCCAGAGGCTCGCTTCCAGAATCTCCCCTTTTTATTGACTCTAAGGAGTATATTGGTCCCCACCCCAATTGCCTGTCAGAACCGTTCGCCACCTCCCTTGGAGAACTGGTCATGCCATACCCTAATAAGTCCCAGCTGTGATGGAAGAAAAGAATGACCTTGTCCTTATTTACTCTAACTACTTCAATTAGATTTCTGTTGACACATTCCACAGTCTCCTTAAGAGAGAAGTGCCAAATGAAGAAATGAGCCAGGAAGTAAGTCAGTGACTGATGTCATGGAGGCAATTTACAATGCCAAGAGGAGATGGGCCAGACATTGCCCAATGTCAACCTTAAAAGTTAGGGGAGTGCAGCAGAAGGGAAATGTGGAAAGTCATCTGAGTAGACATTATTAATCAGGAAATCTGATAATGAATGCAACAGCCTGCCACCTGAAACGTCAGCTTCAATTTTAATTGCCTACCATTCTCTTTTGCTTCACTCCTAAGCAAAGAGAGGGCCTTGACAGCCTCTGGTCAAGCTTCGGTAAACTGACCGTCCCGTTCAATGAGATGGGGTTCTCTGTCATGCTTCCCCCCCACCTCCAAGTGACATTTTTCCAGCCCTTTAAACTCTTAAAGCTGAAGGGAAGTTTAGAAAATTTTTAATGCAACTCTCTCACTTTTTAGATGAAAAAACTGAGATCCAGAGAGATGAAATCATAGAATCATAAAATCTCAGAGGAAGAAGGGCTTTCAGGGGACAACTAGTATCTAAAGTTGGAATGCTTTTCTGGATCATGAGATCATGAAGGCTCTGTTTAAAGACCTCCTGAGAAAGGATGGTACTAACTCGTCAGATAGCCTATTCCACTATCAGACAACTCTATTAGGAGGCCGGTCCCTATACTGAGCCCAAATCTTCTTCTCCATGCCTTCTATGTATTGGTTCTACTTGTACTCCCTGGGACTCAGCAGGAAAAAAAATGCAATTCTTGTAATAGTCAAACCTTAATGAAATGCAACCTATAGAAAGGACTTCCCATGTGTCTGCACAGAACTCTTTAACTTCTAAAAGTCAAAGGGTCCAAATCCTCAGCTTGCCTTTTGTTGCCCTAGATACAGCAACAAGATTTGCATTTATGTAATACACAGTCTCCTTAGGTGATCAGACACTAAATGTATTTAACTGATGTCACACAGGAAATTTACCATGCCAATAAAGAATGGGGCAGACATCCAATGTCCAATTGATTCCAATGTCAAGATCATAGATGAACTATGAGGATCGCCATCTGGACTCCCAGAAACAACTGCCAGATGGACAGAGAACAAGGTGGACAAGAGTTCCAATAACAAAATTCTTTGACAAGATTTTTTTAACACATGTGATAGAATTTGTGGAATTAATTTTTCTGCGTCTGGGTTCCAAAAAATGACTTCACAAGTATAAGATGGAGGAGATGTAATTAGTCAAAGGTTCCCATGAAAAATATCTAGGAGCTTGTTTTAGTGGAGTGAAAATTCAATATGAACCAAGAATGGACCATGGTGATCCAAAAAAAGCTAATTCTCTCCTAAGCTGAATTGGGAGACCTAAGGCCCAGAATGAGGGGCATGTTAGTTGAATTGCATTCTGTCCCCAGTTCTGCATGCCACATTTTAGGATGGACTTAGACAAGCTGGAAGTCTAGATGGAGCAATCAAGACTATGAGAGAATATTAGTTGAAAGAGCTGGGGACGTTTAGCCTGAAAAAGAGAAGACTGAGGGAGAACATGACTACAATCTCTAATTATTTCAAAGATGAGGAGGGATTAGGCTTGTTCTACTTGGTACATAAGGCACAATTAGGAGTAATGGGGGGGGGGGGCGTTGCAGAGATATGGGTTTGGTATAAGGAAAAATTCCAATAGTTATTGCTGTCCCAAAATTGGAATGAGCTGTCTCAGAAAAGAGCGCCTCTTCCCACCCCCACTGGAGATATTTAGGTAAAAGAAGAGTCAATTGCTGGGGAATAGAAGGGATTCTTGGTCAGATATCCATTGTACTAAGTGACCTCTGAGCTCCCTTCGAATTATGAGATTCTGTGAATGGAAGAGGTAGAACACTGCTTTGCATTCATGGAGGGTCAAATGAGGATGGAGTGTTTGATATGTACATAAACTCTAGTTCTCTTGAATTCAATTTTTTTCTACTAGGTAAGGAAAATGGGAATGGGAAAAGAAAGTTAAAGTGTCAGGAGCTTTGGAGTGAGACTAGGTGTGCTTAGTCTCCCATGGAGTCCGATGAAAGCCGCCCAAGGGCTTCAGAAACAGAGAGCAAGCCCTAGCAGAGGATGGCAAATATGCAGCAGAGAAAGAAGGGTTTCAGTATCTAACATGATCCAGGAAACCTGAGCTCTGATTCAAGCTGCAAAAATGCTCTTACCAACAACAAATTCTCTTTAGTCAAAGGGTTTATCAAAGTCTCCTCAGAAGGGGGTCTTGAAATGCAAACTACAAAAAAAAAGATGGCTTTCTGTATTTGTACAGGTATCCTTCACGCTTCAAGGAAGTTGCCTATAAAGCAAATTTCCATAAAATATATCTTCTTTTTCCATTGACTTCCATGATAAAATGAGGGTTGTACTTCATTGTGATGGTGGAGGAGGAGGTCTTGAAAATGTAATAAGCTTACATTCTATACAGAAAACCTTTTAAAGGTTTTCAAAGGCCACAATAACTTTCTGGTTATACGGCAAGCATTTAATAAGTGCCTAATGAACATAAGACATTGTGTTAGACCTAGGAATACAAAGACACAAATAGCCCCTGCCCTCAGAAAGCTCACACGTACCATGAAGAAATAAAATGTACATAGATAAGTAAATATAAATTATATGAGTAAATACAAATTTGATAAATCTAGCACCACCTCTGGGTCTACTCTTTCCAACTCCCACTCCTCACAGGGGAAACTGAAGGTGACTGCTACTACTCTCAGGGTTCTGCAATATCCCTAAAAGACTGATTTTCTAATATTGTCATTCACGATCCCCCACAAGCATGGCTCCTCATGAACAATTAGCCAACTAACTCAATTAGCATTTAGTAAATGTATTTGCTAAGATGGTAGAGTAAGAAGAGTTGGTACAAAATATATTACCACCACCACAAGCCCCACCCTCCCCCCACAGCCCCCCACCAAAGCCTCGGATGTGCTCTCCTCCAACAAAGACACACAGACCCTTGGGAAGGTGGGCTCAAACTTGAAGTACAATGGTAGTGAGATACATATGTAAGATAGATGCATGTCAAAGGAGCAACTTACAACTGCTGATGCTTTATGGTCTGGAATTCCTTTTTTGAGTCCATAAGTCAATATTTTTCTCGGGTAGAAGGGGTTATATTCCTTGAAGCTATCTATTTCCTCAGATGAGTGTTGTTTTTTGGGGGGGAGGGGAATGTCTATAGTTCAAAGATGGGAAGCTAAACTGAAAACAAAGGAATTTATTAGTATGCTAAAGAATATTGCTCTGAGTAACAGCTTCAACTTCCTTGGGTACAGATTTGTTTTTTTTTTATAACCTTTTAGAGTATACAGCCAATCAGCAGCATTCTATTACAATTTAGAATAGACAAGGAAAGACTTTCACAGGAGAGGGAGAAGCAGAGAAAGAGGATTCAGCAAAGGAAGAAAAGAAGAGTATCTGGAATGCAGATGACAATATTTATTATAAGAAAACTTTCCCTATTCAAGGGAAAGAGACAAGGGGAGGTGAACAAATATTTTTTCAATTGAAAAATAAGTGCTTTCAGACAAAACTGCAAAGTCTATTATCCATAGGCAAAAAGTAGTTGTTACAGCAATGCATGGGACTGTTTGTCTTACCATGTCCTTGCTCTGTTTAGCTTTTATTTCTCCTTTAACAGGAGTTGAGGACTTTCTAATGTTGGGCCACCAGGTGGTTGGGGCATTAGCCCATCAAGATGTTTGAAAATAACTATGGTTTCTATTTCTCCACACACACCCACACACACACCCACCACCACCCCCCCACACACACACCCCACTCTCTCTCAGACACACTACATGTATTGGTAGGAGGGTGTGACCAAGGTGTATGGGTGGACTGTGATGTTTTGATTTTTCCTGCTTTTACTTTCTATTGAGTAAAACTCAGGCTTATACCCATCTTTGCCTTCTATTGAGTAAACTTAGTGATTATCATTACCTTCACTTTATCATTTAGCAAATGTTTAATGATTCAGAGTTCAGGGTGTCACTGGGATTAATTTTGTGTAAAAGAAGAGCACATCAATGGGGGATCAGGAGTTACAATAGCAGTTTGTAGCCAGCCCCATTCTAGGGCTACTTCTAATACCCTAAGAAAGAGTATAGTGGCAGCTAGGTGGCGCAGTGAATGGAGCACCGGCCCTGAAGTCAGGAGGACCTGAGATCAAATCTGGCCTCAGACACTTGACACTTACTAGCTGTGTGACCCTGGGCAAGTCACTCAACCCCAATTGCCAAAAAAAAAAAAAAAGAACATAAATTATGTGGTCGTGGTAGTGACCTCAACTCTATACCATATCTGGTATAAGGAAAGGTTGGGTAAGTAAGCCAGTCCAGAGAAAGACAGAAAGGAGGTATAATTTTATATTAGATGCCATTCCTACAACCTGCACTGACCATGGGTTAGTTTATGACCATGCCCACTCTACATATAAAAACAAAATAATTTTTGTGTAGAGATCATTAAAAACTCAGAGTATCAGGAAAGGATCATCCCTGAGTCTTCAATAGTCCAGGCAGGACTAAGCCAGGGTGATCACCAGATAGATAGAAAGAAGGGGATGGATGAGAGGGATGGGCACAGAATCCACAATACTTGTCAGCTGATTGCATATGGGAGTAGAGTGTGGAGAAGATGGAGAGTTGATGATAACTTCAAGGTTACAAACCTGGGACAATAATGCTTAATAATGCAAAATTTAAAAAAATGCAAAACATGAGTGCAAATGAGCTGGACTCTCAATGTTTAACAGAACAGTTAAAAGTTCTAATGTAGAACAAAGGCAAGATGGCATGCTTTTTTTTTCTTTGTCAAAAACTATGAGCACTGCAGACCTTTCAAACTGAAGAGTCTTTAGTCTAGCCTAAAGTGGGGCGGAAGTATAGGAACCCAGCTACGGGAGAGGAGAGAGGGAATTGTACAACCGAGGATGCACCCAGGTTGACAATAAGTTCCTGTAACATCAGAGGGAGCAAAAAAAAAAAAGTTTGTATCCAGTATTAAAGACATAATGAGAATGAGGTGAATGGAATTAAGATACACACTGAAAACATTGTTCAAATGATGTTTTAAAATTACTTATAGGAAGATTCACAACCTTTAAAAATAATTTCCTAAAAAAGAATTGTTCCAGAAGCAAATTGCAAAATTTGCAGGTAAAGGAAGTAATTTTATGCAGATGCACTTCTACTCTTGAGTCCTCAGTTTCCTTATCTGTAAAATGAGAGAGGGGTGGGATTAGATGAGATTATATTTAAGAAAGTTTCCAGCCTAGATTCTCTGTTTTTATGTACTAGTAAAGGGGGGAGGAGGAGTAGGGCCTCTCAACAAAATAAAAGGCAACATGGTGGGCTATGTGGATGGAGTACTGGACTTGGAGTCAAAAAGTTATGGGTTCAAGTCTCACCTCCTCTACTTACTATCTGTGTGACCCTGGATAGTTAAATTAGCCTCTCTGTGCTTCTGTTTCCTCATCTGTAAAATGAGTTTGTACTACAAGGCCTCTAAAGTCTCTTTTCAGCTCACAATCTATGATCCTGTGAAAATCAAATCAAATTAGGCAGAGATCATTAAAAGGAGAGGCAGCTTGGCTTAGTGGAGAAAGAGCTATCCACAAGACCAGGGTGACCCTGGTTCAAATCCAATCTCATACACATTTGGCTTGTGTGACCTTAGGTAAATCATGTCAGCTCTCAGGGTTTGAAGCAATGCTCTAGGGCAGAAGGTCTTCACCTTTTTGGTATTTGTGGCCCCCTTTGGCACTCTGGGGGAAGTCTATGGACCCCTTCTCAGAATAATGTTTTTAAATGAAGAAAATATATGGGAGTACAAAGGAAACCAGCTATTTTGAAATACATACCCATATAAAAAGTACAATTGAATATATGGAATGTGTATATGTATATGTGTGTGTATATACATATATACAGAGAGAAAGAAAGAGGGGGGAAGAAGGGAGAAAGAGAGGAGGAAAGAGATGGAGGGAAGGAAGGATAAAGAGAGGGGGGGAGAGGGGGAGAGAGAGGAGAGGAAGAGAGAGAAGGGGGGGGGGAGAGAGAGAGATCACAGATCCCAAGTTAAGAAACCCTGCTCTAAGACACTAATCTGTTAGCAAACTAAATTTCCTCACCTAGAAATTGCCTTCACAGATCCAAGTACTATCCCAATCCTCCTAAAGATGAAGAAACATACTGGCAGAGAAATTTGATTGGGGAAAACCATGATCCCAAATGTAGAGAAACTGTAAACAGGGCCAAAATAGTTCTTTCCACTTCTGTTGCATGGCAGGGAAGACATTGGTGTCAGGAACTCAGCCAGAGCAACAAGCTGCTGGTCCTGGGTGCAGCGGGGTCAAGCAGAAGGGCTAAGCCACCGGGAAATTCACCAGTGCAGGGGTCAGGACAAGTAGGTGCTACTAAGGTTTAAACAAGAGCAGGCCATATATAAATCAGGACAGACCACAATGTCAAGGGTGGTCAAAGGCTAAAAGGCGAGGTTTGAGATAGGTAGAAACGTGGTACACTGGTTAAGAACAAAGATAGTTCACTGAGGGGCAGCTAAGTGGCGCAGTGGATAGATCACCGGCCCTGGAGTCAGAAGGACCCGAGTTCAAATTTGGTTTCAGACACTTGACGCTAGCTGTGCAACCCTAAGCAAGTCACTTAATCCCAATTGCCTCACCAAAAACAAAACAAAAAAAACTGTGTTAATGCTTTTTGATTTTACATCAGAATCATTTCTGGAGATATACTCCTTTATTCCCTATCAAATAATAAGAGCTGCCTAGAGGCAGTTAGATAGAGTAGTAGGTACCTAGCCTAGATTCAAGAAGACCCGAGTTCAAATATGACCTCTGACACTTACTATTCGTGTGAACCTGGGCAAATCACTAAAACTGATTGCCTCAGTTTCCTCAACTATAAAACTGGAATAATAATAGCATCTACCTCTCAGGTTTGTTGTAAGGATTAAATGAAATAATACTTGAAGTAATGCACTTAACAGTGTCTGGCACTGGTCAGTCATTTTTTCAGGTACATTGGACACTTAGTGACCCCACTTGGGGTTTTCTTGGCAAAGATACTGGAGTGGTTTTCTATTTCCTTTTCCAGATCATTTTACAGATAAGAAAACTGGGTTAAGTCACTTGCCCAGGTTCATATAGCTAGCAAATGTCCGAGTATAAATTTGAAATCAGGCCTTCCTGACCCCAGGCCCTGCACTTTCAACTATGCCACCTAATTGCACATAGTAGACACTCAATAAATTCTTGTTCCTGCCCACCACCACCTTGTAACAGAGACAAACAGCCAAGCAAAAGCTCCAAAGCGCAATGACCCCGTCTGACAATATACACAACGTTCTACCTTCATTGCCCCTCTTCCTACCTCCACTTCTTGGATAAGAGGAAAAAGGTATGTTTCCTAATCCCTTCCCAAAGACCACTATTGTCTTTTCATTAGTTATGAGAGCCCTGCTTCTTTGGAGTAGTCGTTTCATTTGTTTTATTGTATATTTCGTTCCTCTGAATCTTCTTATATGACCTCACCAACTCCGGCACATCTAGAAAGGCAAATTGTGGCCATCTGTTTAATTAGTTCTAATAGATTAGACAGGCTGGATAAACTGCCTGTGACTGAGATAGGCAGGAAAAAAGGGGCTAGAAGTTTACCTAAAGCTGTAGAACTGCAGATATGCCCCAAGTTCACTCAAGAATTGGGGCAAATATGAAAAAGGCATTCTCATGTGCAGAAAATGGGGCTGGAATAAGTGGATAGCAATAAAGTATTAGGGAGCCAAGTAGTAAACGACACCTATGATTATTCCCTGCAAAAGTGGTTTGATTACTTAGACTCCTAGAACCTCAGGGTCAAAAGGGACCTCAGAGGCTAACTGCTAAAATGCCTGAAGTCCGTGGTTAATATCCTGATTGAGGGAAGAGTTCCTGAGAGAGGACACTCACTCACCTGCCTGGAAAGCAAGCCAGCCTACCTTGGGATCACTCCAGTTGTTAGAGGAGGGTCTTCCTTAAAATTTATCCCTCTGGCAGCTAGGTGGCACAGTGAATAGAGCACTGGCCCTGGAGTCAGGAAGACCTGAGTTCAAATCCAGCTTCAAACCAATTAACACTTAGTACTGATGTGACCCTGGGTAAATCACTTAACCCCAACCCCAAATGCCTTGTCCCCCCCCAAAAAAATTATCCCTCTCGAACTTCCACCCAGTGGTCCCACTCTTATCCTGGGTAACAAAACATAACAAGTCTAAAGCTTAATTTACTTTTAACTACTTAATGTTGGCTAAAATTAGCTGTGGACAGCTAGGTGGTGCAGTGGATAGAGCACTGGACCTGCATTCAAATTCAGCCTCAGACACTTACCAACTGTGTGACCCTGGGCAAGTCACTTCATCTGTTTGCCTCAGTTTCCTCAATTGTAAAATGGGGATAATAACAGCACCTACCTCCCAGGATTGTTGTGAGGATCAGAGGAGATAATCGTAAAGTGTTTAGCACAGAGTAAGCCCTATATAGATGTTGGCTATTATTATTGTACCTCCATATGGAGGTATAGATAATTATATTCCTATGTCTAATATATAGGTTATTTTTTTAAATGGCAGCAGGAAATTCCTGGTTGTCTTTAAAACCATGGAAATGAAGGCACCCAAAGCCACTGGTGACATCATACCCAAGGTTCAGTAGCTTTCATTAACGAATAAAGCTTTTGAAACTTGGATTTATAACCTCAAGTTAGAGAGCAAGGACAGCAGACAGCACAGAGGAATGCAAGTGTTAGGTCTCCGTGCTTATAAATTCTGTAACAGTGAAAATTCCATCTATTGAGCTGCCACAAAATGAAAGATAGCTACGCCCCAGTAGCCTGAAGGGGTGATTCCAAATTCTCCCAAACATTTCACCACTTGCAATCCCCAGCTCCTCTGCTCCCCACCAAATTAGAAAATGGTACACAGGGGTCACAGAGCCAGGCAGGGCTGGAGAAGGATTAGGTCTCAGGATTCCTGACTTCCCCAATCCCCATGCTAATCTTCTAGTTACACTCCCTTCTTTTGCAAAACTTCCCCTGACTGAGGAGAAAGAAGGCAGGCAGTTACCCAGATCAGAGACTTCTTAGAAAGTCACTGACTAGCATCCATAGATCAGTCAGCAAGCTTAATCAAGTGGCTGTTCTATGCCAGGCACTGTGTTATTTGCTATGAAAATGCAAAGACTAAAGCAACTCTTTTAGGAGAAGAATAAAGTAAAGATGCAAGTCATGGAACCCTGGAGCTTGGAGAACCTTAAAGAGAATCTTATCTAACTCCATTATTTTGCAGATGAGGGAACAGAAGCCCAGAAGAAGGAGCAGGAAAGAGAACTGAATTTCCAGTTAGAGGACCAAGTTACTGGCTACCCCAGCAACCTTGGACAACTCACCATACCCCTGGGGTGGGGCTTCATTTTCTTCACCCAGTCCAGGGTTTCTTAAGCCCAAATCCATGAATTGTTTTAAAAGAATTTTTGATAACTTTATTGGAGATCACTAATATATAATCATAATATAATATCAATATAATTGATATATTATACTATAAATGATATATTATAACATAATCAATATATATTGATATAATTTATATATCAACATAATACATAATGATATATAATTTATAATGATATATAACATCAATATAATATAATTGATATGTACTATACTATAACATGATTGATATATGCTATAATGTAATATAATTGATATATCAATATAAAATGATATATATCCATTTAATGGAATATAATTGATATGTTACACTATAATTGATATACTATGATATAATTGATATATTATACTATAATATAATTGATATATACCATAATATGATTGATTTATACCATAATAAAATTGATACATAATATTGATCTAGTATAATTTTATAACTGTATTGAATTAAATTGTTTCCTTTGTAGTGCTATGTATTTTACTTTATGCATTTAAAAATATTTTTCTGAAAAGGGGTCTCAGACCCAGGCTTCACCAGACTGCCTGAGGTACCCATGACACACAAAAAAGTTAAAAAGTTCAAATTTAGTCTCTTCTCAGCTTCAAATCTATGATCCTAAGTCATTTCGAGGTCCAGGGTGACCAAGGTCACAGGATTCCTAGAGGCTATATACTTTATCTACTTTTTCACTTTTTAGAAGAGGAAAACGAGGCCTAGAAAGGTGACTTGCCCAAAATTGCAAAGGTAGGAAGTGAGAAATCTGGGATTTGAACATAGATCCTTTAATCCCTAATCTAGTCTTCTTCCCATGATTCCATGTGCTTCCCAAAACCACAGGTTGGGAAATATTTTCTAAGAGTACAGTGTGTTGAGATGGAGAAGTGGGTTTGAAAGGTGAGCAGATAGTCTGGTTAGCTATAGCCTGTTCTGTACAGTGGATAGAGTGCTGGGCCTGGACTCAGGAAGACCTGAGTTCAAATCTGACCTTCAGCACTTAACAAGCTGTGTGACCCTGGGCAAGTCACTTCACCTCTGTTTGCCTCAGTTTCCTCAATTATAAAATGGGGATGACAATAGCACCTACCTTCTAAAGTTGTTATGAGGATCAAATGAGATATTTATAAAGTACCTAGTGCTTTATATATAAATAGATACATATATGAACGTATACTTATATATAAATACATATATTTAGATATAAATATAAAGCACCTGGCACAGAGTAAACACTATATAAATGCTAATTATTATTGTTATTATTATTATTAGATGGAAAAGGTCCAATGTATGTGAATAAAGATGAGGAGCAGTAAAGATTACACAAATATTCCAATTGCCACTCCACAGAAAAATGGACCCCAATCCTGTCCCTTCCTTTTATCCAAGCCTCCTGCTGTTCTTTTTATAGATGTCTTCTCCCTTGCCTTTCCCCCCTCCCTCCAAAGAAAACTCACAAATATGTTGTGTGAAATATCCGAACTAATTAGACCAAATGGTGCTCAGATCTGTCACTGGTTTTTCTGGGGGAACTCAGCTGGTCTCATGATAGAAATTTTTGTTAACTAATTGAGGGGAATTCTCTGGGGAGACTACAGAGTCCCTGCCGGAGAGGATAGTGGAGAATTGAAAGGTTACTCTAGAACAAGAGTAAGCAAAACCACAGATAGAGGCAAAAGAGGCCCAACACGAGAGGGAACCTTACAGTACTGCACCAGCTGGTGAAAGAACTTCATGGCGTTCGTTGGCTTGGATGGATGGCGGACTTGTGGAAGCTTCTGTTGTAGTACTTATTATAGACAACAGAGAGCACTGTTGGAACATATTTCTATCACTGCGGGTCAACTGCCAGCAGAATTCACAGGAAGGAGGAGGCAATCGGTCAAGAGTTGGGTACTCTCCAGTCGTTGATGTGATTTTTACTAGTAATAATACTTCCTCCTCAATTGAACGAACTGGGACTATCCTTGAGCAACATATTATAATAGAAAAAAGATTGAACCCTGAGTCAGAAGCCCTTGATTCAAATCCTAGATCCAAAATTCACTCACTGTCTATAGGCAAATTATTTAACTTCTCTGAGCATCAATTTCCTCATCCGTAAAATGAGGATAATAATATTTGTACTACCTGTCTCCCAGGTATATGAGAAAAGTGCTTAGTAACCCTGCAAGGACCAAGAAAGACTGGCTTTCTTCTAAGATATTTACTAGCCATGTGATCCTAGGCAAATCAAAACTTTGTGTGCCTCAGTTTCCTCATCTTTAATTGAGGGGGATTGGCCTCAGTGACCCTTAATGCTGCTTCTATCTCTAAATCTACAATCTTATTATATGTGAGTTCATTTCTACGTTTAGATTGGAGAAGAAAAGCTTTGGGAAGTTGTGATAGTTTTCTTCAAATAGTAAAAGCACTTAAATCATGGCAAATACTTGTGAGACATGTTGTATAGCTCCAGAAGGCAAAACTAGATTTTAGTTTTATAGAAACACAAAAACAAAAAAACCTGTTTGATCATATAATAGGCTACCTGGGGTAACAATGAGTTCTCTCTCTTTGGAAATATTCAAGCCTAAGCTGGGATGACCACCTGTCAGAAAAGTTGTCAAGGGGATAGTGGCACTGAGTGGAAGGTCAGTGTCTAAGACTTTGTGTTACAACAGATAGGATTTAAATTGAATGCAATGAATAATGTTTTGCCTTGGAAGGTCATAGAAGACAGAATGGAAGAGGCTTTAAAATCTCCTTCATGCAAAAGACAGGAAAAATATTCATCTGTCTGGAATGTTTTGGGCACTATGTGACTCAGAGAAGGGATTAAGATGAACCAACTCAAGATGTCTTTGTTGCTAGCATCTTTCTTTTCTCAACTACCAAGTATGTTGATAATGACATGATTGGAGTTAATTATGTTATGGAACATTTGCTTCTCTCCTAAAGGGATACCACCATTTCTGGGGCTCCAGATGACCATTTCTATTCACTGATAATAGGCTGAAGTTTTAGCAGATATCATCATTACTCAACTTCCTGAGGGTGGCATTCTCTTAAGTTTGGTAAACTAGTGGTTGGACAGTTGCCCAGTGACAAATCTTTCATGGACTGGTAAAAGAGACCCCCCCCTCCCACATATACACATACCCTTCAGTTATTGGGCTCACCTTCCTAATTCTAGAGAAATAGGAATTTGAATGTGTGGAGTCCAGAACAACCCTAAATCCAAATACTTTGGTGGAGAATGGTGACCAAAAACTATGATTGGTACCATTCTAAATAATTTTCACACTAAGGACTAAGGAGCTCAGGTAGAAAGCCCCCATTGTGGTGTTCTGAAAACTCGGAACCATTGCATTCCAGAGTTGGAAAGGTCCACAGAGGACTTTTAGTCCATTCACATCTGAACAGGAATTCTCCTTACAGCATCCCTGAAAGTGGTCATTCAAGCTTTATCTAGTCCATTCCAACAGTTAGGAACTCACTACCTCATAAAGCAATCCATTCCATTTTGCAGAGTTCTTACCTAATTTGAAATCTCTACTTTCTCTCTCAGAAACTTCATCAGCTCCCATAGGATTAAATATCACCTCTGTGTAGATCTGTATACCCAGCCCCAGTCTCAAACCATCAATGGTCTATTGCTGACAAATGTACATTTCAAACTGTATGTTGTGAGGAATCTCAAACTCAATGTGTTCAAAACAGACCTCTTCTTTCCCAGGGGAAAAAAAAAAAACAAACTACCTTTCTGCTACACTTCTCTTGGGGAAGGGGAAATGGCAAACCAACCCAGTATCTTTGCCAAAAAAAAAAGCCCCAAATGGGGTCACAAAGAGTCAGACACAACTGAAATGAAACAACAACTACTACCACTATTACTACTACTACTACTGCTACTGCTGCTGCTGCTGCTGCTGCTCTACTACTCTTCTCTATTTCTTTTAAGAACACCATTATTCTTCCAGTCTCATGGATTCATAATCTAAATGTTACCTTCAACTCCTCACTATCCTTCACCCAATATATACAATCAGTTGTCAAATCTTGCTGATTTTACCTCCATAATATTTCTCATATGTAACCCCTTCTCTCTAATCCACAACTACCACCTTTGTTTTTATCGCCTTTCATTTGAGCTATTTCAATGAACTCCTAATTTGTTTCCTTTCCTCAAGAGTTTCCCTACCCTAAGCCAAGCCAAACTGACTTCCCTTAAGTATAGATCTGACTGTGCCACCTACTCAATAAACTCCAAGAGTCCTCTTATTGCCTCTAGGATGAAGCATATATTCTTCTTCTTGGATTTTAAAGGACTTCATCTCCTGGCCCCCAATCTTTTTTTTTTTTGGTTTCATGTTATAGTCTTCTCCTTCCTTTATTCTATGACCAGCCAAACTAGCCTTCTCTCATTTTTTTATTCATAGTGTTCAAGCTCTCACCTCCATGCCTTTGCAGTAACTATCCTCCACGTCTAGAATTTACTTGCCTCTAACCTCATGGAATCTGTCACTTCCTTTAAGACACAGCTCATGTATATTCCCTTTTATAAGCATTTAATGATCCCCTCCCCACAAATGTTAGTGCCCTACCCCAACTGCTCTGTATTTAATTATTTTGTATTTATTCTGTATATATATATATATATACATATTTAATTTATTTATTAGAACCAATGGGAGAAAATACAAGAAAGAAGAAACAAACAAAAAAAGAAGAAAAAGAAAAAAGACAGAGCAAATAATATGCTTTGATCTGTATTCAGACTCCAGAGTTCTTTTTCTGGATATGGACAACATTTTCCATCATGAGTCCTTTGGCATTGTCTTGGATCCTTGCATTGCTAAGAAGAGATGTCTATCAAAGCCAGTAATCACACATTGTGGCTGTTACTGAGTACAATGTTTTCCTGGTTCTGCTCAATTCACTCAACATCAGTTTATATAAGTCTTTCCAGGTTTTTCTAAAGTCCACCAGCTCATCATTTCTTATAGCACAATAGTATTCCTTTACATTCATATACCACAACTTGTTTAGCAATTCCCCTCAATTTTCAATTCTTTGCCACCACAAAAAGAGCTGCTATAAATATTTTTGTACACGTGGGTCCTTTGCCCACTTGTATGATCTCTTTGGAATACAGACCTAGAAGCAGTGTTGCTGGGTCAAAGGGTATGCACATTTTTATTCCATATATATTTCTGTACGTACATGTTGTCTTCCCAGATAGAATATAAATTCCTTGAGAATAGAGATTGTTTCACTCTTTGTCTTTGTCTTTCCAGTGACTAACACAGAGTTGTCACATAGTAGGCACTTAAATGCTTGTTGATTGATTGATTGATTAAAGCAAAATATGCCTCTCTGTTACTTCTACACATTTGTCCCACTTCTTTTCTCCAGGGCTATACAAAGTCTCCAGGAAGGTTGAGACAGCTAGGTAGTACAGTGGATAAGAGGGCTGGGCAAAGAATCAGGAAGACCTGAGTTCAAATTTATCCTCAGATCCTTACTAATCATGTGACCCTGGGCAAGTCATTTCACCTCTGCCTCCATCTCTGCGATCAAAAAATTGACAATAATAGCATCTATCTTCTAGGGTTGTTATGAGGATCAAATGAGATAATATTTATAAACACTTACCCCAGCACCTGACACATAGTAAGCACTTAACAAATGTTTGTTTCCTTCCTTCATATTATGCAGATTAAGATATTGTATGGGGTAAGAACACCTGTACTCCAGTGCGGATTAGTTAGTAACCCAAATTAACCATATAGCCCCACACACACAGGCACACACACTCTGTCTCTAGCCTAAGCCTTATTGACTATACATTAACAGAGTTGGGAGCTCAGAAGGGAAGGCTAAAAAATTATTTCCCAGAAGGAACTGGGTTTGGGGGAGAAGAGAGGTTGGGGGAGTGATTCAACATCATCATATTTAGTGAATGTCCATATGTGCTTTTCTTAGGAAAGAATATCCTTCTAAAGTTTCTACTTTAGAGACATCCCTATTCGTATCCACTCTGGATTCAAAGAAGGACAAATTGGAATTGGACAAGACATCTGTCTATTTCCTAAGAGCTTTAAACATCTCCAAAAAAGAACTTTAGTGTCTGTTGGTAGACAGAGAAACTAATGCCTGGCTACTTCTACTTGATCAAAATGAACACCACATTGATTTTAACATCAATTAACTTTTTGAACCCAAGTACAGAACTTTACATTTAATCTGATTAAATTTTATCTCATTAGTTTCAGTCCATCATTTCAACCTGTTGATATATTTTTGGATATAAATCCAGTCATTGAAAATATTAACTATCTCTCCCAGCTTTGGGCCAGCAGCATTAAATTTGATAAATTTAATACATCTGTTTTATTCAAGAAATAAAAATGATTTTAAAATGCTGAATAGAACACACTCAAGGATAAAACACTACAGCATTCTACCTGAATCTATTAGTGGGTCTGGAGCCAACAACTCTCTCTGCTTCTAGCCACTCTCACTGCTCTTCTGCCATCCCACTGGAACATTTCTGCCATCTTGATTATGTGCTCCCTCCACCTCCATTTCTACTCCCTAATAAAACTACCCCTACTCTTTGGTTCTACTTACTTCAATATACACACAGAGATTACAGCTACATTAAGAAGCTTGAAACATACCATAGCAGAACTAAAGCAATTATTATAATGCAGCCTTAACAGCAGCTGTAATGAGACAGAATTAAAAATGTACCAGCATAATCACAATTCACTGTTCCCAACGACCTTATAGGGTTGCTTTCATTTGGAAAGCAACATCCAAGTCTGAGCTGTCTGAAAGGGGAAAAAATAGAATATGCATAACTGAGGCTTTAGCTCTAGAAGCAAAAAGATCATGCTTTCCAAATTCCACACATTACAATGGTTTCCACAGTTGGGAGCAAAGGAGGAGGTACATCCGAGCTGTCTGTTTGTCAGTGGCAAGTAAGGCTCATCTTTGCTTCCTTTCATTTGTTACCAATGCTTTACTTCAAGTATGCTTCTCATCTTCAAAGGGCTGAACACCATCCATCCATCCCCTGTTTACTGAAGGCTCATAACATGCTAGGCATGTGGAACGTACAGGAAATAGACCCTGGCCTCAAAGAACTGGCACCCTCAAGGAGAGAAGAGAGAGACAGACATCATTTGGTTTTCAATTATTTCCTGTTAGTGGGACAGAATGGTTAGAATAACAGAGAGAAGTTACAGAAATCTGCCTCTAGACAAATTCTACCCATTGCTCCGAACTCTGTCATCTAAATCTGCCAAGCAGAACAATAAGAATCCCTATTTCACATGACAGTCCTTCAAATATTTGAAGTTTTCTTTCATGTTTCTCCTATGTCTTGTTTTCTCCCGGTTAAACTTCTTCAGTCCTCTCCGCATCCTGGTTTTGTGCTTCCTGGAATGTTCCAGAATGTAGTGCTCATTTGGGAGATGGAAGCCAAACTCCATTCAAAGACTCCTGGGGGAGTCAGCTTCTGACTGGTGATTCCAGGAAGAAAATGAGGGGAATTCTTCATATGATGATCACTAATGTCCCTTCCAGCTCTAGGAAATTCTGAGGATTCTAATATTTTGAAAAATAAGCAAGGCATTGGAATTTTAGGGTCCTAGGGAAGGAAGGATATCCTCAACCCCAGAAAATTTGTTCTGTTCTCCTCACTATAATACTCAAAAATGAAGATTCAGCTCTTTCTTTCAAGGATACCCCTACCCCAAATCAAATTAAATATCAAGGTAGCTCTGAAGAAAGCATTTTTCCAAAACTCATGTGCCTCAGTCAGTCAACAAGCATTTATTAAGCACCTACTATGTTCTGGACAATATAATAAGTGTTGAGGATACAACAAAAGGTAAAAGATAGTCCCTATTTTCAAGAAGCTTATAGTCTAGTGGGAGAGAGTTACAGTCTAATGTCTACTCAAGAAACCAGGAAGTTTTCTTGTCCTTAATTTGTATTTTATTGTTAAGAAGCAAATAAACTTATACAAATTAAACTTACACAGTATAAACTTATACTCTATCCCCCTTTCACAACATAAGCTCTATAAGGACAAAGACTGTTTCAATTTTGTATTTGTATCCCAAGCACTTAGTGCCTGGTATGTAGTAAGCACTTAATAAGTGCTCATCGACTAGCATGTTATGTGTTTAACAAGTGTTTTTTCATTCAACTTTGAGTACTTATATTTCCAACCCATCAATTAAAACTGGGGTACCACAACACCCAAAAGGATCCCAACAGCTACAGTGATAGGAGTATACTAAGGAACTCTGGCTTAGGTGATCCCACAAGAGCCCTGACAAGTGTCTGCAAAAGGTTGGCACTTTCAAAGCAACATGGCATAGTGGGGAAAAACCCGAGTCAGAAGACCTCTATTATAGTCCTAGTTCCATTTGGCCCCTAATTATCTAGGAGATTTTGAGTAAGTCATTTCATGTTGCTGAGCCTCAGTTTCTTCATCCATGAAAATGATGTTATACCTTTTAATGTTCCTTCTAAAATGCTCTGCTAGCCCATCTCCAGTTAAGATAATATTTCAGGAAAGGGATCTTGGACTCCAAGCTCTAGACAATTAAGTTCAAGGAAAAGCTTTGTGAACCATCGTTAGAGGAACAATAGTGAATCACAAAGTTCTACACTGACCATTTCCTGTGATGTACATCTACTTAGCTGCTTTGATAGGCCTCGAGTTTCACTGACACAGGGAACTCCCAATGAGAGAAAACCCTCTTCCAAAACAGATCGGCACTGCTCAGCAACTTACAGGTCTTATAGCATTGCTGAAGCACCAAAATCTCAAGTGATTTGACCGTGATCATGCAGTCGGTAGGTATCAGAGACTGGACTCTAACTCAGGTCTTCCCTAACTCTGAAACTGGCTATACATCCACTATACTACTCTGTCTCTCAAATACCTAAACCGCCTGGTTGTCGCAACAGAATATCTTCTCCAAGCTGGAATACATTTAAGGAACCATTATCCAAGAATAGATCCTTGAGGTCACTACCAGACTATGCAGAGAATGGATGACTGAGTCACAGAATTAAAGATAGAATGTTTCTGTTTCTTACACCCTGGTGAAAGTCATCCCCCATAACACTGTTTCCCACTTTTCCTTGCTGCCTTTTCATATAACTAGTTTAGGTAATCCCCTCCTTCAATTACAGAGTGAGAAATTCTTCAAGAAGGATTTTGGGAAGCAAAGCCACAACTAGCAATTTATGCTAGTTTCATTGTATTTGTGGCACAGCGAATTAGAGCCTTGGTCCTGAAGTCAGGAAGACCTGAGTTCAAATGTGACCACAGACACTTACTGTGTCTGTGTGACCCTGGGCAAGTCAATTCACCCTGTTTGCCTCAGTTTCTTCATCTGTAAAATGAGCTGGAGAAAGAAATGACAAACCACACCAGTATCTTTGCCAAAAAACCCCAAACGGGGTCACAAAAAGTGAGACAGTACTGAAATGACCGAACAACAACAAATTATCTGTGCTTGGGGCAAGCAGCATGAAACAAATTCTTAAAATATTTTTTAAGGTAAATTTATTTCGGAGGGATGGGAGATGTGCCAGAATTAGAAGCCCCAGAATTCTGCAGGGGACCACTGCTGGAAGACTAAAACCCTAAGGGAAGAAGGGCCAGGCCAAAATAGAGTGTATAGGTTGTGGCTATCAGGAGAAAAAATGGGACATCTGGTAGCCTCTTATTTTCACTAATTATTCTTGCTAACTACCTACTGAGTTCAGTTGCTTCTGTGCTGCTGAAGAGGTTTAAGTATTGTCAGCATACTCTAATTTTTTTTTCTTTTTCTTTTTTCTTTTTTTTTTGGCTAGGCAATGGGGTTAAGTGACTTGCCCAGGGTCACTCAGCTAGTAAGTGTTATGTGTCTGAGGCCAGATTTGAACTCAGGTCCTTCTGAATCCAGGGCTGGTGCTCTATTCACTGTGCCACCTAGCTGCCCCCATACTCTAAATTTTAGCACTCTTGAAACAAAGCCACAGTTGCCCTGCCCAGTTAGGAACCTTTTGAGAAGTATCCCTTTGGAGCTAAGCACAGATACATTTCAGCTAATGGTAAAAGTCTTAACTGATTGATTCAGTAGCAACAGATGACACCCTGGCTGCTTGGCTGAATATGGGGCAAGGGGGAGAGTTCCTATAATAACTATTGTTACCCCATGCAGTAAATACTGCAAGAGTTTAGGGAAAATGGACTAGGGGAGGATTTTTTTTTTTACACGAAAAAGGATTAGATTTGGAGTCAGACAATTTGATTCAAATCTTGGCTCTTCTTTGGATAAATCATTGAATGTTGAATGTCTCTGGGTCTTAGTTCTTCATCTGTCAATAAGGAGATTGGGTTAAGTTATCTCTAAGGTCACTTCTAACTCTAAACCCATGATCCTATGACTTATATGTGTGTTTTCTGAAGCATTAGGAGGGAAAAATTCTTGTAGTCCATTGGCTGTCCTTGCATCTCCCCATACCCCAACAATCCACGCCACAGAGAAGTGCTTAGATAGGCTAGTCAAGACTCTGGCAGTAGGTAGGGCAGGAGCAGAGTGTAATTTGAGGGTCATTTAGTGCAATGAGATCCATGGGGGCCAGTTTGGCTTGATGCCAGCTAATAAAGTAGGATGTCATCAGCCTGTGGGAGCCATTGGTGGCCCAAAAGACTGATGACCATCTATATCACCAACAACCTTCTCTTATTAAAGTTTTGCTAAGGGAGGTCATTCTTCAATACATAATCCTTTGATGCCATGCAATTACCATGACCAAGCTTGTTCCCAAAGAAGAGATAAGAAAATACACCTCCCTACTTCTTTTCAGGGATGGAGAACACGCATATATACTCAGAAGCAGTTGCTGAACTGGTTAGTTTTGCTGGACTACTTGTAAAACATTCTTTGTTACAAGAAAGATCTCCAGGTAAGGGAGGGGGGTTACTTAGAAATGAAGGTGATGAAAAGACAAAAGACACACCTAAGCATTCTTTAATCATCTAGGATTTTGTTGTTGCAAGGACTCCGATAGATACAGAGAACAATTTTCTTATACCTTGGTAGAGAATTTTTTTTTTTGGCCTTTGTTTTGGTGAGGCAATCGGGGTTAAGTGACTTGCCCAGGGTCACACAGCTAGTAAGTGTCAAGTGTCTGAGGCCAGATTTGAACTCAGGTCCTCCTGACTCCAAGGCTGGAGCTCTATCCACTGCGCTACCTAGCTGTCCCGGGTGGAGAGCTATCAAGAACTGCAGTAGCCAAAATATCTGTCATCATTGGGTAAACTGGATGATCAGCCTCTCTGAACTTAGATGGGCTGGTCCTCAGATAGGAAACTTGGGCACCGTTGCCAGGTCCTTGAGAGGACCTGCCAGAGCTCATGATCTGTCACAGCAGGCTTTGAGAATTTAGAGCCCTCTCCAAGCCAGAATAAGGCACCACAGGAAGACTTTTTGGAGGTAAAAAGGAATTCATAGCACTGTGTTCTTAGTACTGGGGCATCTAGGTAGTGCAGTGGATAGAGCGCTGGGCCTGGAGTCAGGAAGATCTGAGTTGAAATCTGGCCTCAGACACTTACTAGCTGCGTGACCCTGAGCAATTCATTTAACCATGTTTGCCTCAATTTCCTCATCTGTAAAATGAGCTGGAGAAGGAAATGGCAAATCACTTCAGTATCTTTGCCAAGAAAACCCCAAAAAGGGGTCACAAAGAGTTGTACATGACTGAAAATGACAAAACAACAATGTTCTTAGTACATGAGATTGGAAGCCAGTACCTCAGAATCACAGAATCAGAATTCCAGAGCTAGGAGGGACCTAAGAGATCATCTGATTTAAATGCTTCTCATTTTACAGATGATAAAAAAAAAAAAAAAAGCAATGTAGTATAATGGAAAGCATGCCGACCTCAGGGTCAGCAGAGTCCGGGGTTGGAATCCCACCTTTCATGCCTTCTAGCTGTGTGACCAGAAACAAGTCTGTGAAGCTTACCTGTGGGACCTTGGGTCAGTCTCTTAACCTCTATGGGCCTTAGATTCCTCATCTATAAAATAAACTAGATGGCCACTGAGGTCCATTTCAGCTACAGACAGATCTATGCTACGAGCCCAAACCTCAGTTTCCCCATCTGCTATACAACTAGCTATGTGAGAATAACGATGCCTCCCCTCCCTCCGGTGTTCTCATTATTTGAATTCACATTGCATATTTCCATTAGCCTGGAACCAATTACCATGTCTTACATAATTAAAACTCCAAATACTGTGAATTCAGATACTTACAACCACTTCAGGGGATTCATTATTTGCATTAATCGGGACCTGACCAGATAAGGATAATAATAAAGTACTTTTCTCACAGGCTTGTTGTGTTATCAAATGAGCTAACCTTTGTCATATGCTTTGGAAACCTTAAAGAGGGAAACAAGGTCAGTTATAATTATTACCGCTTATAGGATCATATATCTGGGGCTGGGAAGGACCATAAAAGACATCTGTTTCAATTCTCCCATTTTATAGATGGGGAAACTGAGACTCAGAAATGTTAAAATAATTTGCCCTAACTCACAGATACAAATAAATAGTAAGTGAAAGAAGAAGAATTTGTACCCCGATCTCCTAATTCCAAATTCATTGCTCTTGAACCATGACTGTTTCCCCATTGTTATTGACATTACAAATGAGGAATTAGGGTTAGAACTGAGACAGTAAATTACTTTCTCCAGGGCATGGAACTAGTTAGCGGCATAGCCAAAATCTTAATCCAAATCTCTTGCTGCCCTGCCCAAGTGTCTTATTGTACCATAGATACTGCTTTTTGTAAACACACACTCATTCCCTCATGTGCGTGCACATACACAGAAAGGAACAAACAAAAACAACACAGAACACGCAAGCCCTTTTCAGAGTTGCAAGCTGGGCCAGATCCCACCCACCTCCAGTATCCTGGATTGGCTTTTGGGACACATGGGCGTTGGCAATGCCTGGCAGCCCCTTTCCTCCCACCCCCAGGTGCTAATGAGATGCAGTGAGGGTCCACAGCCCTGACAAGTGGCTTGCATTTTTTTATTATTGTTGTTTTCGAAAATGCCTTTATCTCAGCCTCTGCCAACAGCTTGTTAGCACATGGCTTTAGTGAATGGGGAGGCACTGGGCTCACGAGATGGCATGATGTCCTTCCATGGTCCCTGAGAAAGGATGCCTTCTCAGGATACAGGCTCACAGCCCCATTCCAGACAGGTGATCTGGAGTCTCTCAGATGGTTACTGTCATATGGTCATTAGCTTCCTAGGCCTATCCAGTCAGGTCTTTATCCAAAGGTCTCTATACTCCTCCCCCACCCTCCTCTTCTCTTCCCATCTGCCTTGCAGGGGTGTGAATTGTTTTGACAAAGGATGAGGAAGAAGGGAGGGGAAAAAAGGAAAATTAGCACCCCCCTCCAAAAAAAAAAAACACACATACCCAGTCACACATACAGCAAGCAATCTGTCAAGACAGGATATGGCAAACTGTGTGGGCAACCTAAAAGCTAGAAAGATAACAGGAATTGGGGCCTCTACCCTCCCCTCCCCTATCTGAACTCTAGCTTTTGGTGGAGAAAGCTGCCATTTCTCTCTTCCCTCTTCTCCTTCTCTCTCCCTCTCTGTCTCTCTCTCTTCTCAGTCTTTCTTCTCTTTTTTCTGTCTCTTCTCTGTGTCTCTGTCTCACTCTTCTGCCTCTGTCTCTCTGTCTCTGTCTGTCTGTCTGTCTCTCCTAATTAAACTCCTGGCCCCACTTGTAAAGCATTCAGTACTCTTGGCCTATGTCTGCCTTAGATATTTCCCAGAAGATCTGGAGCTAAAAGGGACCTTAGAGGCCATTAAGCCTAATTCCCCATTTTATAAGCCGAGGAACCTCAGGTATACAGACATGAAATGACTTAATCAAAGTCATATGGGTGCTAAGTGGTAGACCCAGAATGGGATGGACTGCTTAAGTAAAAGATTTAAATCAATCTATACTATGTGCTCCCTTCCAATTAATCAATCAAAAAGCATTTATTAAATACCTTCTACATGCCAGATATTGTCCTAAACATATATATATGCATATATCCACACACACATACAAAAATAGAAACAATGTCAGTGGTGGGGTATGGGGGGACAGGAAGTTACTAGCAGGTGGGAAGGGAGCAGGAATGGTGTCATGTGAAAGATGGTGCTTGAACTGAACCTTGAAGGAAACTAGAGATTCTCAGAGATGGCGATGAAGATACGCATCCTGATTAGACAATAATACAGTATGTAGTATAAATTGCTGTGAGGTAGGTCCCTGTAACAGAGACAGTTTTATGAGCCATCTCTACCTACAAACCCAACAGAGCAGATACATAGTAGTTACATTGTAGATAGAGGTCTAGCCTGGGCATACTAGCTGTGTCACCCTGGGCAAGTACTTCAACCTCTTAGTGACCCAAACAACGTGAAGTGGTAAAAGAGTTGCTAGTCTGTATTAGTAATGGGAATATCTTTACCTTTACTGGGCACCTCCCTGTTCTCATGAAATCAGTCAGTCACCTAGCATTTATTAAGTGCCTATTGTGTCCTAGGCACCGTGCTAAGCTGTAGAATCAAACTTAAAATCACAGGTATGAACACAAAAAAGAGATGGGGGTGAAAGGTCATTGTCTCTGACTAGGAAATGGAGCAAAGTTTTTTGGCAATTATGATACGTACCATGGCATAGTAGATAGACTCCTAGTCTTCAAGTCTGGGTTCAAATCCTACCTCTTAGCTTTGATTTTCCTGTATGTAAAACGAGGGTGACAATACTACCTGTGTTAGCTATATCACTGTGTTACCATGAAGTTCAAGTAAATTAAAAAAATAATTTTGGCACTAAACTAAGAGACCATATTCTGTTCGCCTACCTGACTCCTCTTCTGGCTGCATGTGCGTGCATGCACCCACACACACACACACACACACACACAAATGTGTACCACACTTGTGCACATAGCTTTGGAAGATCCCAGAGAGGAACACTGTAAATAGATTTTTGGTCAAATCTGAAAAACAGAGGCATAACCGGGATGGAGCAATCAGGGCTCTGCTCCAGGGTGATGAATTTAAAGAATGTTGATGGTACTTCCGGTCCTTCATAGAAAGGACTGAACATCATAGAAACATCATAGAAACAACAGAGCTTAGCATCTAATTAGCAAGAATAATTAATTAAAATAGATAACTACCAGGCTGTTCCTCCCCCTTCTAGGTCAGAGTACCTTCCCCCCTACAAAGTGCCTATCATTCTAGATGTCCTTTGAGGTTCTTGCCCCAGGCAGGAACATTCCTATTTATGGTTCTGCTTGAAAGTAAACTCCAGATCCATTGGCAAGTGCAGATAACCTAACTAATCTTCATCTGCAGCAGCAGCATCACTAAATATCACAGAAGGCAAATCTATTTAAAGTATCCAGTTGTGCTTCATGATTCCACAGTCCTCCACTCCAGCTGACAGCTGTGGAACTGTCTGCAATTAGAGGTCCAGAATAGAGCCAGCTTCCATGCTTCACGGTTGGCCCCTCTCTCTTTCTTATTCCAGTGTTTAGTCCAAATATATGTGCTCTGAAGTCAGCTACCACCGTTAGAAGTTGTGAGGGAGCTACCAAATTATGAGCATACCAAGAGCTACACTTTCCCAGTCAGGGAGCCGAAGGAGGAGCCAGCTAACCTGTGATTCCCTCAGCATCATCCTTCATGCTGACTCCAAGAAAATGGAACACTGATCTCCATTAATAATGGAATCATATTAACTCATTGATAATAACTCAGACCCACAGCTGGCAGCTGTGGGGACATGGAGCATTCATCCTTCAGGTGATATTGAATGGTGAGAATAAAGCTCACATGTGGTATGTTAATGCTTATAACATTTTTTAAAACCATATTGAGGCAACTCAGGAGTATCTTTCATAGACTAATTAACCTGGAGTCAGAGAGACCTCAGGTCAAATCTGGCCTCAGACACTTGCCAGTTGTGTGACCTTGGGCAAATCACATAATCTCTGCCTGCTTCAGTTTCCTCAATTGTAAAATGTGGATAATAATAATATCTGTCAGAGTTGTTGTGAGGATAAAATGAGATAATATTTGTAAAGCGCTTCGCAAACCTTAAAGAACTATATAAATGCTAACTATTATTATTAGCATTGTTTATGCATGTGTGTTCTAGTAATTCTTCAACAACCATCCCTGAAATGCATGCAAACTTTTAAGTTTAATCTGCATTGCTAACACTTTCTCCATCATTTTCTTAGGTCTAGACAATCAACAAAACAATAACTCAAAGCCCTGATTTGTAGCATTTGCCAGTTTCCAAGATAGAAACACTCACACTGAAAATGTAACAATTGATTCTCATGAGCTGCTTTGAGCTGGCTCCAGCACATTGCTGGGTGTATGGTACCTAATTATAATTTCTTTACGATGTCCCTCATTGATCGTTTTCACATTACTTCTACCCAAAGTGGTGCCCTTTTTCCCTAAGTCTTTCTAAACCACAGAGGCCTCTTCCTCCTCTCCCTGCCACCTCTGACATTCTCTATTTTTTGTGATTCATTTAGCTTTTAATCATCTAATACCTTTTCTTAGGGAGGTAAATGAGCCATGGTGGAAAGTACATTGCCTCTGGAGTCAGAAGAACTGCTTTCTGGTCCTAGCTCTTCCAATTACTAGCTAAACAACGTTAAACACATCACTTAAGCTTCAGCCTCAGTTTCCTTCCCCCTAAAATCAGTGTAATACTTAGGTCTTCCTCCATCATAGAGCCATGATAGGCATAACATGTAATGTACTATTATTATTCATTATCTCATCTTGGGCATCTGTCTTATCATCCCCAATCGGACTCTAAGCTCCCTGAGTATGGTTCCTTTATCTTAGGCTTTGTTATAGATGGATCACAATTCCTTGGATGAGTTAGTTCATAAGGTCATAGGACCGTAGATTTAGAGCTGAAAGGGACCTTAGGGTCATCTCGGTCAACCCCTTCATTGTACAGATGAAGAAACTGAGGCTTAGAGAGCTTCACATGACCAATGTCATAAGGTGGTAAATGGTCCTGTGCCTCTGAGTTCAACCCTCTTTTCACTGCCTCGTATAGCATTCAGCAAAAATCTAATGTCTGATTGACTAATTTATTTGGACAAGTGTTTTCACCTCAGGCAGGACAGAAGAAATTATTTGAAACCCACCATGCTAAGGGACAGAGCATACCATTGTACTCTCTGCTCCTATCTTTCCTCTGGCCACTGGACTCAAATCTCATCATTAGACTACTCCATGTAAAGTTGACTGACTGTTGAAATCAGTAGTACAGATGCTATCCATGGAACAGCCTTGGTTTCTCTGCTCTACACTCAGCCTATCCTGGCTTCTTTGCATCCCCAAAGCCTCCCTTAGTTCAGAGATCAGTTTTTGGAAGTACTTGGGCAAATGTAACCGCTTTAGCACGGGAAGTCCTGAACTTCCGCTGGGGAACCTTTTCCTCTCTCCCTTCCCTCACAAACACCCACCCATCTCTCACCCTTGCCTCTGGAAGATGGAGAGGGGCAGGCAACTGAGCAGGTGGCCCTGGCTGGTGGCAGGTTGGGTGGTAAGTTGCTTGTCAGCGTGTGGGCCAAGGGAACACATGGCCCTGTGTTCCTGGGGACAGGAGGGGAGCAGGCAGGAGCAGATGAACTGCTAAGCAACAGGGCTTGCAATTCCAGCCAGGGAACGCTGCATCGATAAGGAATAAGGGAAGGCAGCCAGAGGGGAATGGGTGAGGGGGGAGATGCAGACACTCTGTCTCCTATGTCTACATAATATTGCATTTATTTGCTTCCAAAATCTAAAAAGCCATTCTCTTTTGAAAGCTTTTGTCTCTACTCATTTTGCAGGGAGCAAACAAGAGAAAAGCCTCCTTCCCTCAAAAACAGCTCCAATAAACTTTCATATTGTTGTGTTCACTGGAAGCTTTACTTGTGCATAGAATATATACATAAGGAATAGAGTGAAACTTTTAAAATATACACAAAGAGCAATCAACTTAGTGAAATAACACATACATGTGTATATATGTAGGCACACATGTATATATACATGTATACATCTATCCATATGCACATACATATGTATGTATATATGTACATGCATACATATATACACATACATATGCCTAGTCTTTGGTTAATATTCAACTCGTGAAGACCCAAAGTGAGATCTTTTTCTGAATTTTAGCCAAATAATGTTAACATTATCCAAATGCCTTATGTCAATATTAACCAACTAAATGTAGAACAGCTGCCTCTACACCATCATGTTGGATAATACACTTTCTATCAATATTAAACCTTGTTTTGGTATAATTTATGTATATTGGTAAGAAGACTTGTGTAAAGTCAATGTATTATTGAATAAGACTGTTACACTAAAACCTATTCTGTTGAAGAAAGTATTGACTATGTCTGAAGATTAGATTTCTCCCTCATAACAGCTGAGCTCCACAGACCTGCTCCAGAGTGGTAAGAAGAAGTGGGAAATACTTAATAAAGAGAAATGTTTTACCCCTTTTCTCTCATGCATGATTCCCTTCCTCACCGCTCTAAGCTCTTATTTTTAGATCTGCAATTCTGTACTCCCCCTCCCACTTCCATCTTACTCTCTTTTCACTTTCCATCTCTTCTTTTCTCCATTTACCTTCTTCTCTTTCCTTCTACCTACCTTTTCCCCACCTGGCTTTCTCTTTTTTCCCCTAACTCTTCCATGCCTACTCCCAGCTCTTCCCCTCCCTCGTCTTCCCTTCCTTTACTCCCCTCTCAATGTTTCCTCACCTCTTCCTCCTTTCCAATCCACCCCCTGCACATCTCAGCCTCCACTTTCACTCACTTCTTCCCTTTCCTTATTCTCCTCTCTCTCATTTTTTCCCTCTGCTACCAGCCATCTCTTGCCCTCACCAATTTCTTCTCTCTCACCTTTCTTTCCTCTCCTTCCCCTTTTGATGGAATTTAGTCAGTCCCACTTTCAGTTACACAGTGAGTGCCAACGCCAGTCAGTCAACCTCTGGCCAGACAGAAGAGTCATGATGATGAACATCAAACAGTCTGGTTATTTCCTTATTGTTTATTCCCAAGAATGCAATTTGGCTGCAGCTGAGCTAGAGAGGCCCCTGGGGCTGGTCACACTTTCACATTCAGCAGAAGGAACAAATTAGTTGCCAAGAATAGAATGTAGGAGCCTGTTGCATATACCTGCCACCCCTTCCTATCCTCCCAACCCTGAATCTCAACCCCTGGGGGCAGAGAATTGCTATGTCAAGTCAATCCAAACTAACTACATACTGTGCCCATAGATCAAGGGCAGGAATAGTAATAAAGTTCACATTTTATCCTACTTTAAAGTTTAGAACAGATTTTCCTCACAACACCATGGTGAAATAGGTGGCCTGAGTATTCTTTTTTCTCCATCTTTTTGCTTATGAGAAACTGAGACACAAAAAGACTTTCCCAGGGCCTTGTCAAAGCTGAGATTTTTAACTCATGTCTTTTGATTCCAAGACCCATATTCTCTCCATCATACCACTCTGCCTCAAACCAGAAAGATTTTTTTGATGTTTTTTAGAAATTTTGCTAAGAAGGAAGGAGACCCTAGGTATGTGACTTAGATTGCCATGGGCATGTCCAGTCTTAGAGAAGGATCTTAAATATCCATATACCTAATTATCACTCACAGTTTTTGTATATGGTAGTAAACAAGACAGTGCTTTCAACTCATCCATTATACCCCTGCTACTGCAACATGGTAATAAAATGTGGCAAAGGGAAGAAAGGCCTTAGCCACCCAACTCACCCATGTAGCAGCCATTGGGTCAGGAACAGATGGAAAAGTAGCATTAATAGCCATCATTATTTTAAACCACCTATCAGTTATTTGCCAATTTCAAATATTGTTAGCAGAGGTGCCTATAGATGTTAGTAACTTCAACAAATATTTATTAAGCATCTACCAGTGCAAAGCTAGAGACAGGATACTAAACTTGGAATTAGGAAAATCTTGATTCATATTCTGTCTCTGACACTTATTGTGTGACCATGGACAAGTCAATTCTTTAAGAGAAGTTGGAATTTGCCTCAGTGTGGCATCCCATCAGTGAACTTACAGGTCCTTGAAATATTAAAGGCACTGTACTAGACCCTGCCTGCCTTACATTGAGGGAGGGGTGGGGAGAAGGGAGAGATGCAGGAAGGGGGTGGAAGACATAATGTATACACAGATAAGGAAGTACAAGGTTATATAATGTAATTTCAAGGAGAGAACACAAACTGGAGTGGGGGAGACCATAGAAGGTCTCATGTAGGAGGCAGCACCTGAGTTGTACCCTGTAGGATAGTAAATATTCTAAGTGATAAAGGTGAGGAGTGAGTACCTTTCAGACATGGCAGACTATCTGTTCAAAGACTTGGAGGCAGGAGATTAAATGCTATTTACAGGAAATAGCTAGCAGATCAGTTTTCTTTGAATGGGGAAAGTATAAAGGGGAGTAATACAAAATGACTGGAAAGGTAGACAAGAACCACGTCATAGAGAGAGAGGGCTTTAAATGTTGGGCAAAGGATTTTCCTTTTATCATTGAGGCAATAGAGAACCACTGGAGATTTTTGATCAGTGAATGGCATGATGAAATCTATGTTTTAGTAACATCTTCCCTGTTGGAAATTAAATTGAAGTTTCGTTCTTTGTAATTGTATCACCAACATCTGTCATAATGCCTGGCACAGTGTAAGCTATTAGCAAGTGGTTCTTGATTAACAGACTAAATATTATCTATTTGGCAGCTATGTGGCAGATAGATTAGAAACAGGAAAGACTGAAAACAGGGGTACCAAGACTTCTTCCCCTTCTGCCTTAGATGTGTCCTTTTCACCAACCCATCTACCTGCTTGGTGCCCCAATGGAGCCATACCATTGTATCGCTCTTGATATATACTAATATATAGCCATGAATCTTAGAATGAGCAGAAAGGGACCTTAGGAGGCATCTAGCACAGCCCCCTCTGTTTACATGTAGCACACGTACACAACTTGGCAGTAGGGAGAGGCCAAAATTAAAATAGGCTAAACTTCTTTGGGCCGCAGATAGGTTTTTAGCAGCTCACTTTCCAAGTAAAGGAACAATTAATGATTAAATTATTTTGCTAATAAACCATATTTTTTAAAAAGGGAAATTTCAATTAATAGCAATTATAATCAAATATAATATATTATACATAAATATATTATATATAAAATATATAATATAAAATATAATATCAATTAATTACACTTAATAAGATTTTTATTTATCATGAAATCGCTCCTCTCAGACTAAAGACAGACTGATGATGGTTTAGTTGCTGTGGATCACATGACAAACAGAGAGAGTGCACTGTGGCAACCCACCTGTCAACTTACACGACCGCACAGTAGTGACTAGTGGAAGGTGGGTCAAGCAGGGTATGGACAAAGCAGTCATTACATCTTTACTTTCTTTTATACCCTCTACATTTTTTGTGGGCCACCCAAAATCCTTTGGCGGCCCGCAGACCTAATGTTGTGCAGGCCTGACATAGAGGGAGACTGAGGCCCAGAGAAAGGAAATGACTTGCCCTAAATTACACATCTGAATTGTACCAAAGCTGGTAGTAGAACTCTAGATCCTCATCTAGTTCTTTTTCCAATATGGCACCATTGTGTGTTTTGTCAGTTTTTCTAGATGCAGAACACTCTTTGCTTCCATTAAACAGGAATATATAAAGCCTAGTTAAACAGTGGCAGCTGGAAAGTTTGAAGGAAAGTTTACTTCCACCTCTGTCTGTACACATACAACCCACACCACAAACACACACACACAGACACACACACACACATACTTTCTAAGGCTGAAGTTTCTAATCCCATCTCCAACTAACACTGAAGGAAAACTGACTTGCAATTGTATGATTTTAGGAACAATTTGTTTAATCAGTACATCAGAATCACAAAATCCTGACACTGAAAAGAATTATAAGAATTATAATATAATTATATATTATTATTATTATTATATTATGTTATTATACTATATATATAGTCTCAGATATGTGTGTGTATATATATATATATATATATATATAGTCTCAGACCTCCCTCTGGTTTTGAACATGCTAATAACAATAGCAACTCACATTTCACTTCAGAGCTTTCCAAATCCTCTCCTCAAAACAACTTTGTTGATATTGTGTTGATAGGTGGTAAAAAATCATTGTCTTCATTATCCCCATTTCACTGATGTGGACACTGAGGCTCCAAGAGCAGAAGTGACTTGCCCAATGCTATGTGACTAGTAAGCATCAGTTCACTTGCCTTGGCAGTATACTTTCCAGGGATGTACTCAAAGATGATGAGGTTGACCTACACATTTCCAGAATTAGCTCAGTATTTGGAAGTCTCCAAAGGAAAGTGTGGAAGAGAAGAGGTATTAGGCCTATCAAACTGAAGGTCTACAGAGCCATTGTACTGACCTCATTGTATGGCTGTGAGACTTGGACAGTCTACCAGCGCCATGCCAGGAAACTGAATCACTTCTATTTGAATTGTCTTAGGAAGATTCTGAAAATCACCTGGCAAGATAAGGTACTGAACACTGAGGTTCTTTCTGGAGTTGAACTGCCAAGCATTTAAATTCCGCTGCAGAAAGCACAATTCTGATGGGTTGGCCTCATTGTTCAAATGCAAACTTAAGTTTGCCTAAAAGACTATTTTATGGAGAACTCACACAAGGCAAGCTCTCAGACAGAGGTCAGAAGAAGCATTAGAAGGAAACTCTCAAGGTCTCTCTGAAGAACTTTGGTATCAAATGTGAAACATGGGAGACATTGGCACAGGACCATCCAGCATGGCATGCCAGAAAGCAATGTGCTCTATGAGCAACACAGAATTACATTAGCTCAAAAGAAATGTGAGGTGCTTAAATCTAGAGACATCTCCCTCCCAAATGGTCATACGGACTGATGTGTGGTAGAGCCTTCTAAGCTCGTACTGGTTTGATCAGCCACAATCACACACGATACATTGACCCTGATGTAGTGATGCCCATTTGGTCCTCTTTGAGCACTAAGGACAACAACTAAGTGTCAGAGTTGGGACTCAAACTCTGGTCTCTTGATTCCAAATTCAGGTTCTTTCCACTGTACCACAGGAACTCAGTATGACCTGAACTGGAGGGTGGAGAATGTTTGTATCCAAGCCCTGTCTTAGCTGGTACTGAGAGTTGATTTTTTTTTAATTACTCCATGTCATAGATTGAGGAGGAAACAGTAGAGAGCATCTTGATTAGGGAGAGGAGGCAATAGACAGAGGAAAGATGAACTAAATCCCTTCCCACTCTTCCCAACCAGGCAGTAAGCAGAGAAAGAAAAATAATTTCTTTAGTCTCTCAACAAGTGTGGGGAGCTGTCGAACAAGATTAAAGAAGTGGAGAGAAGAGACTGGAATGGAGTAGGAGGAATGTAAGCCAGATCACACCCTAGAAGGAGGGAATGAAAGAATGTCAATAGGGATAAGCTACTTGTCTGTGGTGAAAAACAGGCTTTCTAGTGAATTTTGCCTGGGAGGAAGGGGTACAATAAAAGATTACCTTCTTTGAGCAAGGATTATGCTTTCCAGGATAGAATTCCACCCCAGGAGAGAAGATTTTCAAGTCCTCAGGGCTGGCCAGAGGGGTAGGTGACATCCAAAAATCTGATATGCTGGCCTTAGGAAGTGTTAATTATCATGGTAAGGGTAAGGGTAGGACTGGATCTAATGACTCTAAATATCACTATGTGTCACTGCTTCCTTCATTAATTGATATTTCTAGGAGTGAGATACAAGGTGAGGTGATCTTGCTAAGATCAAATAAAAATAAATAAAATAAATATACAAGAAGTGAGAATGAGGTAAGAGCAGCAAATGCACTATCATTGAAATGAGATAGAAGAGAATGCTTAAGTTTGTTACTACATACTTCCCTATGGCAGAAGAGAGAAGGATAAGGGGGGAGAAGAAGGAAGGAGGGGAGGAATTAATCCAATAGAAAGACTAAAAAATTTAAGGAAAATATAAAACTGAATTGACTGCTGAAGTTAGATGTGAAAGATGTGTGGCAACTCATGAATGGGAACATAAAAATATGCATATTTCTCAGTGTTATATATTACCTTTATAAAATTACACTATATGGTAGGATATAGAATTATTGTAGATAAATGTAAAAAGGCAAAAAATTAAATGTACCCTTTATAGAACGTAACACAAAAATAGTAATTATTACAAGGAACAAAAGCAAAAGATATAGATATAGGTGGAGATTTTAAATGACATCATAAATAATGACTAGATCAAAAAATAAATCAATCAACAAACATTTGTTAAGCATCTATTATGTACCAAACACTTTACTAAGCCCTGGAGATAAAAAGATATCCTCAATTTTACAGTCTAATTGATGAGACAGCATGTCACATATTGTCTCAATACATATAGAATAAATAGAAAATGAATATAAGGTAGTTGGGGTACAGTATTAACAATTGGAGGGTCAGGAAAGGCTTCATTTAGAAACATGAGTTATATCTTAAAGGAAATCAGGGATTCCAAAAAGTGGAGATGAGAAAGAAGTACTTCCCAGGTATGGGGGTGGAGGCAGCTTTTACATAGGTGCAGAGACAAGAGCTTTCTTTACTCAGAATAGCTGGTAGGTAAGTATGGCTATAACACAGAACATATTAAGGAATTTAATGTGTAAGTAAGTAATATGTACTACTGGAAAAATAGCAAAGGGCCAGGTTTCGAACAGCTTTCAATCAAGAACTATTAGGAATGTATTTAACCAACCAACCAATTAAATTTGCGGGGGTGGACCCCAACATCTTGCCTGATGTGGGTGTTTTTCTTGGATTAAGAGATGAGTAAGCAGGTGGCTTATCCTTGAGTGGGTGGAATATTGTCTCTGCCAGAGGCTCTAGGCCATGTTCCCTAAAACAAAATTCTCCAAACATGTTTCTTTTTCCGAGGCTGATATCTGTTTTTGCTATTTCCTTCTTGCTCACTTTAGAGTATAATCTAGCTGGATGTCCTGCCATATGTCTGGTCATTTTGTGCCTGGCTCCTCTCTGCATGGAGCAGACCAGCTTGGTCTGAGTGAGGTAATCTTCAGTGTCATTGATTCCAGGGGTGAACTTGCCAGAGGTAAGTGGTGGGTCATCCAAGGCAAGAGATCCAGTCATCACAAGGTAACATTGAGTCAAGGGCCAGCATCAGGAGGCATGTCCAAGATCCATAATTAGAGTATGAGGTTAAAAAAAAAAAAGGTGATGTAAGAAAGTGTGAACTAAGGTTTAGGAAGAGCGTAAGAAACAGGATGGCCAAACAAGTTTGAGCTACTGTCAGGTGTTGGTTTTTTTTTCCCAGTTAACATAATTCAACACAATAACTATGCCCAGAACCTTTTGAGCCCTAATGATGGGGCTAACACTACCTCCCTTGATCTTCTAATGAATTTCAGTTGTAGATGGGTCCCTATTGCTGCTATAATTTCCTGCATAGGAAATACTTTTGTTTTCTAGTGGGAAATATCAGAGCCCCATTACAAGAATCAGAATCAGTTATTCTTTTACTCAGTTCCTCATCCTTCCTGGACATGCTTTACACACCGTTACAATGCTGCTCTCAGGCCAAGAGATCATAGATCTAGAGCTAAAAAAAAAATTTCAGGTGCCATGTAGTTGAACCCCCTCATTTCTTAGATGTGGAAACTGAGCTTAGGAGGTTGACTTGCCCAAAGGCACATGGATGATGATCATCAGAGGTAGGTTTTTCCTTCCCTGAATTCCTTTAGGAACACCAGCAGAATGGATAATAAGAAGATAATCAGAGTGATGGCTGAATGGGACATGGATGGCTAGTTGCTGCTGTGCCAATCAATTTCAGCAGTATATACCCAGAAAGTCTTAAGCCAGGCTAGTATTTCCCTGGCTATCTTTACATGCTCTTGCTTTTCAGGCTTCACCTTCAAACCATCACTTCAACTGCATTTCTGATTGGTGAGACCACTATTTCTATAGCCTGTCACAGACCCACCATTCTGCTCTTTCCTAGCCATCTTCATGCCATGATCCTGCATACTCCATGTCCAATTCACCATTTCATCTACTACCCTGAGTTCTTGGACTTCTGGTGAAATTTCATCATTTTTAGCCCAACTGCTCCCTATCTACCACCTAAATTCTACCCAATTTCCACTTCCAACTCTGGCAACAACAATCAAATCAGCTTTTCCATTGCTGGAAAGGACATATCAATCAGTTGTTCTATGCCTTTGCATACCATCCCTGTGACTTCCTTGACTGAAACATCCTTCCCTGGCCATGACTCCCCTACATGTTGTTGTGATCTTATTAGAATATAAGCTCCTTGAGGATAGGGATTTTTTTCCTCTTTTTATTTGTATCCCCAGCACTTTAGCACAGTTCCTGCTACAGAGTAAGGGCTTCATAAATGCTTTTATAGTCATTTATTCATTCCCCAATCTTTCCCTTCTGGTGCTTTCAGAGTTCCACATTCCTTTCAGAGGATATGGAATAATTTCAACAATAACTCACAATTTTTCACCTTATGTCCCCCACATATTTGGATTTTTATTTTGCTCCTCTCACAAAAGAATTCACTCTATCAACATATAGTCTAAATGCATTTATTATAGTAAACATGAAAATAAAATATAATGATTACCTCTTAAATAACAGATCACAACTTCTCCTGGCAAAGTTGAATTTTCAACTCTTCTTGTCACATTCTGTATCATGCCCTTTGCTCTTTCGGGGAAAGGAGAAATCAACAGACCCAAAAGTGTTTGTAGACAAGGGCTCTCAAGCAATCTCAGACTCAAAGTCATAGAGGGGAAAGGGAAATTGGCTAACCTCACTCCAGTTCACCTTGTCTTGTTTCATGACTGATAGGAATCATTACACCTACCAGGAAGGCAGGAAAAACATGCTACCTGGCCTTTCTGCTGCTGATCCCCAGGAAAATTTCTCCCCACACATTGCCCACATAGCCCAATTTCCTTTTGTACATCTCTTCCCAAAGTATCACAAATGCAGCCAGAAGCCCAAGAGCAAGTTAACCACTCATTACTTCCATGGACTGGTTCCAGATCCTCTCTCTGAGCCACCTATCCAGTCAGATGCCTATCTATTCTGGGTATTAAAACATTCTGGGAGTCAGGTCAACCAGAAAGAAGGAACGTCCAAAGGCCAAACGAAAGAAAAAGTCAACATCACAAATCATTGTTGTAGAAGTCCTACCAAAAAGTATGAACGCGGACATGGTGGCCCTGGGCCTACTTTACTCTGACCTTCTGTCTCTCATTGGTACCTAAAGATCCAGAAAAATGTAGGGGAAAATAACCCTTGCACAATAGAAGACTGAAGAGGAAGGGTTACCTTCATCTTCCACAGTACCTAGCACATTGTTGAATGAGGAGTCGAAATGTCCCGGTAGCTTCATCAGAGTCCAATGGGATTATCAACTTAGAGTTAGAGTTGGAAGGCACCTCAACCGTCATCCAGTCCAACCATCTTATTTTATAGATGAGGCAGCTGAGACCCAGAGAGATAAAATGATCTGATAAAGCAGACCCAGGACCAGCCCCTTGAACCCAGGGCCTCTGACCACCCCATAACCAATGAAGAAAACATAAGATGTATTTAAGTTATTACCAAAAGTGGTAATTTTAAAAATTAATTTTCAAAAAATTTTTGCGAACACGAAAGATTTAAAATTTAAAATTGTCTATGCCTAAGGTACACTACTGAATAAGAAACTTGAGTGGAGCCCAGAAGGAGAAAAGGAAAGAGTCAGACTTCTAAGTTCTAGCCCCAACTTGGCACAGGTTTGTGGTGTGGCCTCAGTATCGTCCCAGATCCCTACTTTTTTTCCATCTATAAAAGGGTGTGAGGATGCCAATGATCCAGTAGAAAGTTGGAAAGGCTAACTGCAAGAAACACAGAGTTCTTTGCAACCATATAGTATAGAATTTGAATGACCAAGAAGTCTGGCAAAAACAAACAGAAGTTAACATGTGTTGACCATCTTGGAATGACGAGAATAATTATGTCCCTTGACCCATTAGAAATATTCAGAATGTGAACTTGTTAGGTCCTCCCAACTGAGTCTTTCTGCCTCTTATCACAATTTCTATGATGTTTTAATTTTTTTTCCCAAGAAAAAATAAATAAAACGCTATGGGAAAATCTAGCCTAAAACCCAAAAGAGTAAAGTTTGCTTCAACTCAATCTATACTAACCAAATTCATGAAGGAGAGGTGAAGTTGATCACTCAGTTAAGAAGAAAGGAAAGCAAGGTACAGAGAAAACAGGATTTTCGAAGGCCACACAATGAACAGTGGGAATTCCAATATTCTTATTTTTTGCCTTAGAGGCCAGGCTGTACATAGTGGATTGGGAGAACTGTATGATTAATGCCTGTGACCCATGCTCCTTCACACAATGAGGTGAATGAGCAGGTCTGTGGTAAATCCACTGAGTGGTCATCCCTCCTGTCTCCATGGAGCCTCCTACAGATCAACCCTTCCTCCATCTCCCTCCAGCTGTTCCTGCCCTTTTGTCTGACCTCAGAAAAACTGTCACATACCACATTGGTTTTTGTCAGGAGTGACAGAAACCTCATTCCCTCGGCTCTGTCAGAGATTTCTGTTTTAGAGTAGATAGTTGTCTTTTTCTTCTCATTGAAAGAACTGGGCTTAAATCAGGGAAATGATATTACCAGTTTGGTGGTGGGGAAGAAAGTTTCTTAATCTTTTTTTGTGTTTGGAGGTTTGGGGCAGTTCACTGGAAGTTATAGACCCCTTATAGAATCATGTTTTTAAATGCATAAAATAAAGTACTTCACATTATAAGGGAAACCAAGGTTAATGAAAATAAAGATGTAATTTTTCCCCATCCAAATTCCCAGTGCCCCACCTCCCCATCCCCTGAAATCTAACCATGGACCACTTATCTGTCCATGGACCAATGCTTAGGAATTCTTGCTGTAAAGGAGACCAGAGCCTTGGTTTCCTATTCCAAAGCCCTGGAATATATATATATATATATATTTTGCTTTTTGGTGAGGCAATTGGGGTTAAGTGACTTGCCCAGGGTCACACAGCTAGTGTCAAGTGTCTGAGGTCAAATTTGAGCTCAGGCCCTTCTGACTCCAAGGCTGGAGCTCTATCCACTGTGCTACCTAGCTGCCCCTCTTTGTATCTTTCTTAAAGAACTTTCACTTCAACCTGGTATTGTAGCTATTTCCACGTATGGCTTATCCTCCCACTGGATTCTAAGTTCTATCAAGGCAACTTTTATTCATTTTTGTATTCCTCATATTGCTTACTACAGTATTACATAGGCTTTCAATGCATATTTGTTGAATGAAAAATTAATGGAGTTTGTTTTAAAATTATTTTTTAAAGGGTCAGACATATGTAAATACTTGGAAGAAGCCTTCCACCTGGTTCAAACGCTAAGTGACATCTGCCCCAGGGCAACTCTTCTCTGGATTCTAACTAGCAATATTCTGATAAATATCAATCAATAAACATTTATTAAGTGACTACTATGTACCGAGCACTGTGTGTTTTAAAAGGGAGGGGGGAGGATGTCGGCACAACAAACTCTTAAGTTTAATCTGCTTTATTAAGATTTTCCCATCACTTTCTTGAGTCTAGACAATCAATAAAACAATAAATCAAGCCCTGATCTGTAGCCTTTGCTGATTTTCAAGGTGTAAATGCTCACACTGAATCTGTAACAATCAGCTAGGTAGGAGCTGGCTCCCCCAAAGCCCTGACCCCAATATATCTCCACCATCTGATCTCCTAAAAGGAGTTAAGCTTCAGAAGGAATCTCACCCCCAGTCATAATGTAGGCTCAAAGGATTCCTTGTTTGTGACTGATTTTACTCTCAGCTAGGGAGACCCAGCCTTCTAGAGTTTCCTATACCAGATTTACTATAGATGCAAAAATAATTGGGGGCTGAGGGATTGTCTGAAATGGTTGTCCATTTAGCAGGCTGGTTCCCTGTAGGACTTTTGCTGTTGGTTACCATATTAAAAAAGAAACACCGTTATGCACAACTTCAATGCATTATGGATGAAGCTAAACAGAGATGTCAAAAGTGAGATGTAATCTCTTTGTTTTTAAATTCTTTGTACTCTTTTTTTTTCTTCCTTCTTATCACCCTGAGTGGCTTCCTTTACCTCTTCCTCCAACTCCCACTCTTCATTCAGGCACCAGTGTTATCTTGCTTTCTAATACTCGCCATCAAGATAGAAAAGGATCTGATGTCATCATTTACATTCTGATTAAAACACCTTCACCCCAATGTGTTAGTTCTCCTAGTTACTCCATATTTCAAAACTTCAAAGGGCCTGTGATTTCACTAATGTGGTTATTCCCTTCAAAACACTGTAGATCATAAGCCATTTACACCTCACCAGGCTAGGAAGCCCTTGTCCATTTCCTCATGTAAACCCTTCTACCAGAGTTCTGTCCAACTGGCAGCCTTCCTTAGGGACTTTGACATTACATGGGTAGCAATGCAGCACATGGGATATCCATCTGTGATCCATCGCTCTCACTATACGATTGGTCTGTTTCCTTTTCCAGGCAGACATAACTACCCTAACCACAACGGATCAGAACTAGAAAGCGTTAGAGCTTTTGAACTTAGAGGTCAGCTATTCCAACCCCTTAATTTTGCAGATGAAGAAACACAGCTTGGAAGATCTCTTTTACATCACCTTTTGGACCACCTTTTTCATTGATTCATCTGCTGCCGTCTATTTACACACACCAGGCAGCTTACCATTGTCATTTAAATAGCCTGCGGTTCTGAATCCTTGGAGATGGTGACAATCCCATGATTTATGACTATAGAGGATTATCAGAAGGATATTGATTATTAAAAAGATGGGTTTTTATTTCAGGGAGAAGCTTGAGGTTACTGAAAGGGTTATACAATTTCTAAAATGCAATTAACCCTGGTCTCTTCCTTCTATTCAATTCTGCCCCAGTTTGATCTCTTCCTTCAGTGTCTGTCAAGATACACCTATAGATAGACCAGCTTTATAAGTTGGCTGTCCATCCAACTGCCCATCACAATCTGGACAATAGACATGCTTTGTCTACTCGGTTCAAACCCTTCCCAACTGCCCCCTATACCTTTGCAGTCTTCTTACACCTTCCCCTGGGATAAATTCAGGGACATAGGGTTCCTTGCTATTCCTAGAACAAGACACTGCCTCTTCTGACCTTGGGAATTTTCACTGGCTGTCTCTCACTTGTGGAATACTCTCTCTCTCTCTCTCTCTCTCATCTCTAACTCCTGGCTTCTCTGAGTTCCTTCAAGGGCCAGTTTAAATCCCACCTTCTACAGGAAGCCTTTCCCAATCCTTCTTAATTTCAGTGCCTTCCTTCTGTTGATTATTTCCTATTTACCCTGTATATATCTTGTTGGTAACATAATTGTTTACATACTGTCTCCCTCACAAGTTTGTGAGCTCCTGGATGGCAAGGGCTGTCTTTTGCCTTTCTTTGTATCCCCACTGCTTAACACAATACCTGGTACATAGTACAAATTTTAATAAATGTTTGCTGACTTTTTCCTGTGTGGAAAACTCTTGAGTGATTTTGGATCTCATTTAAGGGACTCTTCAATGGAAATCCTCCTCCATTTGAACTTGGTGCTTGTTGGATATTCTGTATGACAACAACAAAGGCCTTTAGGGAACATATCTTTCCTAGTTTTATGCCTTAATATTTACAATCAAAGGAGCATTGAATAAAGTTATTTCTCTTGTAAATTTTAATCAACTTCTTATGGTCTTAACATATACATGAGAAACATCTTGCTGAAATAGAATCTTTAAAGCTGTATTTTGTTTTACCAAGTAAAATGCTTTTTTATAGTCAACAATAAACACAGCAGGATCTTATATCCTCTGTGCCATTCAGACAATTGTGTGACTGTGAAGATATGGTCTCTTGTAGAATATAATTTTCAGAATCTTGCATGTTCCTTTCCCATATTTTCATCAATGATGCCCTCAATATGTGTGTAAATTATTCTCATAAAGATTTTGGACAGATGAGAAAGTAGGCACAAGGGTTGGAAGTGATTGATATGTTCTAGATTGCCTTTTTTGGGCAGTAATAACATCTGTGATTTTTTTTTCCCCAAAATTGTTTTGTACCTTCCCGTCTTTCAGATTTCTCAAGAATCAATCCCTCAACATTCACAATATTACGACACTGTCAGCTTAGACTTCTTCCGTGCATACTTATTTGGGTCCAGCTGCTCTTCCCATATTTGTTTTCTTTAGTGTCATTTCTATTTTTTTAATGTAGAATATTGGAGACTGTGATGGTAGATTCCAAATGCCATGGCTCCGCTGTTATTGGTAAAGAAAAATATTTTGTTGTAGAAATCTTGACAGATCTTTTCCTTTTTTTTTCTTTTCATTTTATCGTCCTTATGCATTCATCCTCAAATGTTCTTGGAATGATCTGACTTAATTGGGTAAAATGCCAAGCTTTCAGTAAACTAGTTTTTGTCTCCACTATTTCTTGATGCTTTATGAAGCAATACTGCTTATCAATGTCCCCCATCTTCCATAAGATTTTACAAATGAGTTTGTATTCTAACCTGCTTTTGCCTGTGGCTACCATATCCGTCAGTCTGACAAGAAAAGCAAGTATCTGTTTGGATGAGGCGGTTTCTAAACTATGCTGGCTTCCTCATTGTAATGATTTCTTTACATCGATCACATTTTAAACTCTAGCTGCTCCTTAGAACTTCAAGATCAAAATTAAAATCTTTTTGTTTGGCTTTCAACCTGCCCCCTTCTTACCTTCTCAATCTTCTTATATTTTACTCCCCTTCACTTGATCTGTGATCCAGTGACCCCAGGCTCCTTGCTATTCCTCCCACTGGATACCCCACCTCCTGACTCTATGCATTTCCATTAGTTGTCACCCACCCCTAGAATGTTCCCCTCATCTTCTGCATTCACTGAATCCAATCAAGTCTTAGCTAAAATTCTAGCCTTTCCTAGTCCCCCTTAATGCTAGCACTTTCCCTCTGTTGACTACCTCTAATTTATCTTGTATATATCTTATTTGCACATGGTCCTTTGAGTATTGTTTCCCCCATTAGAATATAAGCTCCTTGAGGGTAAGGACCATTTTGCTTCTGTCTTTATAAACACCACCCTACTCCACCCCTGTATTTAGAACAGTGCTTGGTACATAGTAAGTGTTTAATAAATGCTTATTGATTGAGTCATTCATTCTTGCAATCTCTTTTCATTTTCATTCTCTTTTCTAATTTAGTATTGATTTTCATCTTTAACAAATCAATAGTTTGTTCATAGCTAATTCAGAAATGACTCCTCCACATGTAACAAGTTGTTCCTGTGTGTATGCTTATAATAATGGCTAACATTTATCTCATACTTTAAAGTTTGCAAACTGCTTTACATATATTATCTCATATGATCATATGATTGTGAAAACATAATTTTTCAGAATTATTTGATGCTTACCATGTCAAGGGCTTCCTAACTCTCTCCTTAAAAAAATTTTCTTGATATATAAACATAAGCCTTCTACATAATCTATAGGCCTTTAGTATCTTTTATTTCTTGGTAGTTATATTTTATTAATAAACCATGTTTTCCAACATTTTTCTTTGTCTTTCCTTATGACCACCTTTGTATTAACCCTGCCAAGTATTAAAATACATGATTTAAATTTTAGCATCTTACCTAATTCCTTGCAGAATTTCTCTACCTCCATGCCCTCAGCAATAAGCTGCATTTATCTTGATGATAATCTTTTGCTCATGCTTACATGAGGACTGCAATATGTAAAATGACCAAATATCCCATGAAATGATGTTTCTTGTTGCCTTTGGATACATAATAAAATCAGCTCTACCAATTCCTTTACTAATTCTCTCCTTCCTCATCTCTGCCTACTGGTTACCCTGGCTTCCTTAAAGTCTCAAATAAAATCCGAAAATTCTTACAAAAGAAGAAGCCTTTCCCAGCCTCCCTCAATGCTAGTACCTTTCCTCTGAGATTACCTACAATTTATCATATATGTATACATACATAATATGTGTGTGTGTGTGTGTGTGTGTGTGTGTGTGTGTGTGTGTGTGTATAGTTTGTACAGAGTTTCTCTGTTGTCTCCCCCATTAGGTTGTAAGCTCCTTAGAGGCAGGGACTGCTTTTGCTTTCCTTTGTATCCCTAATCGCTTAGTTATTTTTATAATGTTTATAAAGGCTCTAAAATTGTGATTCTCAGGTCCCCTGCCATTCTCCCATTGTCAAAATGATCCACAAAAAAACAAAGCTGGTTCATGTTTTTCTTCATCTCATGGCTTGCCACAGCCAAGGAATTCCTCACCTCATAGCCAGTCAATGAACCTGTCTGTACTTAGCTAGTCTTTTGCCAGGACTGTACTCAAATGTTCCCCCTCAAATGATAGGGCCTTGCTAGATCTTGTATTTCACTGGCACATCCTTAAAGGACCCAGGGTCACCTTGGCACAAAGATGGAATATTAATTTTGTCAAGATTCAGTTATTACGCTGATCCAAATATTTCTTGTTGTTGTTCAGTCATTTCAGTCATATCCAACTCTGTGACCCTACATGGGGTTTTCTTGGCAGAGATAATGGAGTAGTTTACCATTTCCTTCTTCAGTTCATTTTACAGATGAGGAAACTGAGGCAAACAGGGTTAAGTGACTTGCCCAGGATCATGTAGCTAGTAAGCATCTAAGGCCAGATTTGAACTCAGGAAGATGAGTCTTCCTGACTCCAGACTCAGCACTCTAACCACTGTGCAATCTAGCAGCCCCTTGGTTCATATATAACTTACCCTAGATATAAGTTAGTGTGGTGCAGAAAGAAAGCAGAATGTGGAGTCAGAGGAACTAGGATCAAATTCTGGAAAGGTCGGTTTCTACCTATGTAACCATCTGACTTTAGAGGCCTTCATTGCCCTACAGAATGAGTCATCGGACTATGATCTCCAAGATTTCTTCCCCTCTAAATCTATGACTGTTAAATTTGTCATTGCTGTTCAGTCATTTTCAGTTGGATCTGACTCTGTGACCCCATTTGGGATTTTCTTGGCAAAGATACTGAAGAGGTTTGCCATTTCCTTTTCCAACTCGTTTTATAGATGGGGAAACTGAGGCAAATAGGGTTAAGTGACTTGCCCAGGGTCATACAACTAGTAAGAATCTGAGGGCAGATTTGAACTCACAAGGAAGAGTCTTTCTGACTCCAGGCCCTGTGCTCTATCCACTTCACCACCTAGCTGCCCCAATTGTTAAATTGCATCCCCCCAAAATGAGATCTCTGAAAAGAAGCAAAATATCTAGGGAAAGACTAAAAAACAATACTAAGTGTATTCATTCTTGTCATTGTTGTTAACTTTCATTGAAACTCTCATTCTTTGACTCATTTATAAGTCACATATCAGTTTAGTGCAAGTCAGATATAAGGATAAAAGTGTGACCTATATTCAAATCCATTATGTGTTTGCGACTTTTAGCCTTTTCAAGTCAAGACAATAAACATGTATTAAGTGCTTATTATGTGCCAAGTATTTTTTTTTTTTGGCTAGGCAATGGGGTTACGTGACTTGCCCAGTGTCACACAGCTAGTGGGTGTTATGTGTCTGAGGCTGGATTTGAACTCAGGTCCTCCTGACTCTAGGGCCACCGCTCTATCCACTGCACCACCTAGCTGCCCTTCTGTGCCAAGAATTGTGCCAAGTCCTGGGGATGGGTCTACATAGCCCCTGCTTGGAGGGAGCTTATATTCTAATGAGGGAGAAAACATGGAACTAGCTAGGTATATACAAGCTCTACGTTGTTCATCCTTCATTTTGGAAGAAGATGAATGACAGACATCACCATATGATTCGCTCTTGAACTGCCTCACTTAAATCCAATAAGCTATGTACTGAGTAGATACAAGGTAATCTCAGAGGGAAAGGCGATAAGGGCTGAAGGGGAGCGGCAGGAACCGGGAAAGTTCTCCTACAGAAGTCAATTCAACAAGCATTTATTAAGTACCCACCATACAAAGAAAGGGAAAAAAAAACAGTCCCTGCCTCAAGGAGCTCACAGTCTAATAAGAGAGAGAATGTGAAAACAACTATGTACAAGTATGAACTATGTACAAATAATATATAAACATAATAAAGAGAAGGGGACTGGGTTAGCTGTAAAATATCAGGTACTAAGGGCAAACGGGTGAGAGACGGACGGAGAAAAGGAAACAGACACAAGAGTCCAACACTCAGGGAATCCAGAATCCATTGTGCCAACCTCCCTGGCCTCCCTGCACCTCCTACCTGGATTCATCCACTAGTATGTAGTAACATTCAAATGTATGAACTAAATATCAAAATAAAGCAGGTACAAGCAAAAAACAAACAAAAACAGAAACCTGAGGCGGGAAAATTTAATACAATATAAAAAGGGGTCCCCTCTCACAATCTTTAGAGTGTAGAGATATTTGTCTAGAGTCTGGACAAAACTCTAAATTGCACAGGTGCTAACCTGTTGAGGAAATTTCTTCATCAAGGAGTTCCTTGTGCTGAAAAATCATGGGTCTAACCCAGAAAAAGAAATGAGCCCTCATAAAGAAAGAGGTAACAGTGGCTGAATTCGGGATTGATAGCCACAAAATATTAAAAGAACTAGAGGGGAAGCTTCTAGCATGTTAAGTGGGCCTATTGTAGGGGACTTATGGGAAACCATGGACAAGAATCCTACTATATTAGAAGACATGGAAGGCTTGTGATTTACATCACTGAATAAAGGCCCCACACCAATGGGAATACAGGACACTGAAATTCTGAAGTCTAAGTGTCACATCATTACAATAAACAATAAATAATTAATAATTCCAAATCACTGAGACTTAAAAGGGAAGAAATAAAAAGATGTGTGCAAGGAGAGTCCAGCTCATTCATGTCGTAAGAAAACTTTGGGAAAGGGGTTTATTTGAGGTTAGGATTCAAAGGAATAGGGAGAGAGGACCAAGGAGGGCTGAAGGGTAGTCCTGCATTTCCTCGCCAGTCAGTGGATAAAGGGGATATTTCAGGCTAGATGGTGGTAACTCTAGCTGCATCTCCCACCAGGGAGGTGCTGGAGATTGATACTTGAGAAGTCATGTGACTTGCAGCAGGCATTTGAGAGTAAATAGTATTAGAGAGGCAATTTGTTATAAAAAGAGAGGGGAGAATAGATGAATAAGTTATGGTCTGAAATGTGATGGAATACTATTGTGCTGAATGAACTCTGGTCAGCATCATGACCAAATAGGATTCCACAGGACTAATGCTAAAACACTACAGACAGACAGACAGACAGACAGAGACAGAGACAGAGAGAGAGAGAGAGGTGAGGGACTCAGAGTGAAGAATGAGGCAATTTTTTTTGTAGGACTTGGCCAATATGGAAATTTGCTTTGACTGTGTTTTGTGAAATGGGTTTTGTTTTTCTTCTGTCCTGAGTTGGGGGTAGAGGAAATGGTGAGAAGATGGAATTTGTATGGTTAAAACGAATAAAATATTTTTAAATTTAAAAATAAAAAAGAAGAAAGGACATATAAGAGAAGAAAGAGAATAAGAACTGGAGTCAGAGGAACTAGTTTTGATGCCAGCCCCAATACTTAGAGCATGTGTGATTTAAGGCAAATCACTTAGATTTTTTTCTAGCCTTTAGTTTCTTTATCTGTCAAATGAGGGGACTGGACAAAATGATCTGATCCCAGATGTGTGGTCACCAAGGTGGCACAGAGAATATTGATCACTGAACTTGGATCCTAACTCAAATTATACTCAGACTCCTGCAAACTGTATGACCCTGAGCAAGTCACTTAATCACTACCTGGCTCAGTTTCCTCATCAGTAAAATGGGGATAATAATAGGACCTACACCCTAGGGTTATTGTAAACAAAATAAGATAATACTTGTAAAACACTTAGCAAACCTTGAAGTGCTATAAAAATGCTAACTATTACTATTAATTATACTATTACTATAATGGTAATATTAAATAGTAAATCTAAGTATTTGGTTATTAAATCGTAAAATTACTATCATATATTAATCTTGGGCACTGTTTTGTAAGATGTCCTGAAATTACCATTGAGTCCTTGCTGGGCAGAGAGGGTGGGGGAAGCATTAAGGGAGGAGGAAGGAGCAGGGAGGAAGTTTCAAAGGGAAGAATGACAAATGTCCCAGGGACAGGTTAGAAGAAATGTGCAGAGCTCTGCATCCAACCTGCTAAAATGTTCTACTCAGCGTGCCTATCAGTCAATATTCCCTTGAAATTTTTTTCAAGTTATGAACAGGCAGTCATGCTGCATGAGCAACAAACTATGAAGACTGACCATATGTGTATAATTTATTGTCGTAATAAAACTGGCAATGAAGTTAATCTGATATATATTTAATGATAGTTGTAATCTTTATTGTGCTGCCTGGTAATTAGGCATAAATAGGAAGCAGCTTACATAAATGACTGTAATCAGTATTACTTTTACATGACCAAACCCAATTTTTAGTTTTTCTCCCCTTACTTTATTAGTTCTTAGTCTCTTTAATCACTGTCTGTTTCCGCCAATAACTGTGTATTGTTTTATCATCATCATCCATTTCCCACAGTCACACAAGTTGAAAGACAAGTCAAAAGTCCTAGATCTTCCTCCCCAATTCTTCTCATTCCCCGTCACTGCGTTCCACTCCCAAGCTCCAGGGCTGAAGTTCCCAGTGCTCTGCCAAAGAAGCTCCCTTCCTATGAATCCTCCCCCTCACCTTCCTTCCCACTCACTGCCACAACACAACTTGTAACTAAGGCCAGGTCTTGGATCTACCACTCTTCCTCATTTTTATCAATGACCTGAATGAAGATATGGAAGGCATGTAGAGTGTGTAGACAACACATCTCCAGAAGATAGCCAGTATATTAGTTGACAGAAATTGTTCCAAGAAGAGCTTAAAAAGTTGGCTAAAACCAATGAGGTTAAGTTTAACAGAGATGCAATGTCAAGTCTTCAATTTAGGTTCAAAAGAAAATCAGATGCACAAATGAAGGATGTTAGACAATTGTATTAGCAGCAATTCACATGAAGAAAATCTATATTCTTTAGCTGAGTGTAATTTCAATAGTGAACTGTTTGATGCTTTAAAAATTAACAAAATGACAGGCTGAATTGAAATTATCATTTTCAGCTTGTGGGTAATAATAAGCTCATGGTACCCTCACATATTGCATCCAAATACATTAACTTCTGGGCCAAAGACCAAGAATTCTATACTTTATTGTAGAAGCAAGAGGGAATCTGAAGACTTTAGGGTGAGAAAATGACATGAGACCCATGCATTAGTTATTTAGTTAGCTGTATGGAAGATAGCTTGGAAAGGGAAAATACTGGAATCAGGATGACCAATAATGAGGCTAATGTAAGTCAAGATCATTTTTTGTTGTTTTGTCATTCCAGTCATGCCCAACTTTTTGTGATCCCATTTGGAGTTTTCTTGGCAGGGAAACTGCCATTTCCTTCTCCAGCTCATTTTACAGATGAGGAACTGAGGCAAACAGGGTTAAGTCACACAGCTAGTGTCTAAGGCCAGATTTGAACTCAGGAAGATAAGTTTTCCTGACTCCAGGTGCAGCACTCTATCCACTGTACCACCTAGCTGCCACCAATCAAAATCATAGGATCATAGATACAGAACTGGAAAAGACCTCTGCTGCCATCTAATCCAAATAAAATAATCAAGTTCCATTCTAATCTATAGATTCTCTGACTATACTTCTTTCACCTCTATGCCAATGACTCCCAGATCTAGACATCTAATTCCTGTGTCTCTCCAGACCTCCAATCTCAAAACACCAACTTCCCACGAAATATTCCAAACAGGATATCCCTTGGACAGCTGAAATACAATGTATTCAATTAGAACTCACTACCTTTTCCCCTCAAACCAACCCTTTACCAAACTTTTTTATTTCTGGCAAGGTTATCAACATTCTTCCATTCTACCAAGTAAGTCAATAAAAAAGCATTTATTAAGTGTTTAACATTGCTATGCACTGTACTAAACATTGAGGATAGAAAAAGAAAGTCAAAAGCATGGTCCCTGCCCTCAGAGAATTCACATTCTGAAGCAAGAGATAACATGTATATTACTATACCTATACAAGATATATACGGTACAATTGTAAGGTCATCTCAAAAAGTCAAAGTTGTGCCACTCCCCTTTGTAATAATCTGCAATGACTACATACCATTGTCACCAGGATTCTATATAAATCCTATTTGGCATTTGAACCCTTCATAACCATGACCCAACTTATATATCCATCTTCATTATGCAATGTTCTTCTCTTTGTACTCTACAATCCAATGAAACTAACCTCTCTCCTTGTCGCATTTGGCACTCCATCTCTCATCTACGTGCCTTTTCATGAGCCACCCCCATGCCTAGAATTCACTCCCTCCTCACTTCCATTACACTTAATTGGAGACTAAACATAAAGCCTTTCTTCCCTCCTTAATTACCTTGAATTTATTTTGTATTTATTTCCTATATATTTATTCTGTAAACACATACATCTGTATGTATATATGTATTATATGTGTATATGTATATATATGTGTGTGTGTGTGTGTGTGTGTATGTTGCTTTACTCCAACAGATTGTAAACTCCTTGAAGGCAGGAAATGTTTCATTTTTGTCTTTTGTATTTCCAATATCTGGCATGCTGCCTGAAACATTGTGGGTACCTAATCAATGCTTCAGAGTTGATAATTTTTTAAATCAGCCTCATCATTTTATATCCATGTCTTGTGCATAAGTCCTAAAGAAAGGTGGGGGGGGAACCAAGATGGAGTAAAAGGAGTGACTTGCTTGTGTCTCTTCCAAATGCCTCCAAATACCTGTGAAAATAACTCTAAACAAATTCTAGAGCAGCAGAATCCACAAAAAGACAGAATGAAACAAATTTCCAGCCCAAGACAACCTGGATGGTTGATGGGAAAGATCTGTTGCACCGGACTGGGAGAGGAATGCAGTTCAGCATGGGCCCCAGTGAACTGGAGCAGGCCTCAGAGGATTGAATCACTGGCAGGTGTGGTGGTTTCCAGACTTCTCAATCCACAAATGCCAAAGACAACTTAGAAAGTCAGTAGAAAAGGTCTGTTCAACATGGGTGAGTCTGGCCTGGCCCTGGCACAGCCCCAGGGCAGAGGCAGCTGCTGCTTCCAGAGCTCTTGGTCAATAGATGGTGGGGGTATTGAGCAGCTGATCAGAGGGGGATTGCAGGGATCTCTTTGCTGGCACTGAGGCAGGGTTCTCTTGCTTTCCCATGCTTGGATCTGGGTTGCAGTCCTGAAAGGCCGTGCCGGTGCAAGGAAAAGTGCTGGAGTGGAGGAGCTGGTGGTGGCCTGTGGAGAGAGAATACTCCTCACAGTTACAAGGCAGAAAAGAGTGCTTGTGGTCACTCACAGACCAGAGCACAGGCCAGGAGAGGAGTAAACACTTCACATTTGATCATACCACCTTGGAAGAACTGAAAATTTACAGGTCCCTGGAAGTACCTCTGAAAACAGTTGCACAAAACCCATGCAGTTTGGGACAGTACATTCTCCACATTGGAAGTAGAGCCCTACCTTAACAAATAGTTCAAAAGTCAAGTAATTGGTTGGGGACATGAGTAAACAGTGGAAAAAACTCAGACTATAGAATCTTACTTTGGTGACAAAGAAGATCCAAACATACAACCAGAAGAAGAAAACAAAGTCAAAACTCTTATATCCAAAGTCTCCAAGAAAAAATATGAATTGGTCTCAGGCCATGGAAAAGCTCAAAAAGGATTTTGAAAAGCAAGTAAGAGAAGTAGAGGAAAAACTGGGATGAGAAATAAGAGCAATGTAAGAAAATCTTGAAAAACAAGTCAACAGCTTGCTAAAGGACACCCAGAAATACTGAAGAAAATAACGTCTTAAAAATAGACTAACCCAAATGGCAAAAGAGGTCCAAAAAGCCAATGAGAAGAATGCCTTAAAAAGCAGAATTGGCCAAATGGGAAAAGAGGTCTAAAAGCTGACTGAAGAAAATACTTCCTTAAAAATTAGAGTGGAGCAAATGGAAGCTGACTCTATGAGACATCAAGAAATTATAAAACAAAACCAAAAGAATGAAAAAATAGAAGATAATGTAAAACATCTCATTGGAAAAACAACTGACCTGGGAAATAGATCTAGGAAAGATAATTTTAAAATTATTAGACTACCTGAAAGCCATGATAAAAAAAAAAGCCTAGACATCATATTTTAAAAAATTGTTAAGTACAAGAAAATGATAAATGTTGGAGAAGATGCTGGAAAATTGGAACATTAATACATTGTTGGTGGAGTTGTGAACTGATCCAGCCATTTTGGAGAGCAATTTGGAACTATGCCCAAAGGACTATAAAAATGTGCATAGCTTTTGACCCAGCAATAGCACTTCTAGGGCTGTATCTCAGAGAGATCATAAAAATGGGAAAAAGGACCCACGAGTACAAAAATACGTATAGCAGCTCTTTCTGTGGTGGCAAAGAATTGGAAGTTGAGGGGATGTAGATGAATGCAACGGAATATTATTGTGCTATAAGAAATGATAAGCAAGTAGACTTCAGAAAAACCTGAAAAGACTTGTATGCACTGACACTGAGTGAAGTAACCAGAATCAGGAGAACATTGCACACAGTAACAGCCACATTGTGCAACAGCTAACTTTGATAGACTTAGCTCTTCTCAGCAATGCAAGGATCTAAGACATCTGCAATAGTCTCATGAAAGAAAAATGCTATCCACATCCAGAGAAAGAACTATGGAGTTTGAATGCAGATTGAAGCATGCTATTTGCTTTTTTTTTCTTCTGTTTCATTTTGTTTCTTCTTTCTTGTGGTTCCTCCTATTGGTTCTAATTCTTCTTTACAATATGACCAATGTGGAAATGTTTAATAGGAATGTATATGTAGAGCCTATATCAGATTGCATGCTGTCTTAGTGAGGGAGGCAGAGAAGAAGGGGGAGAAAATTTAAAACTCAAAAGATTGTGGAAGTGAATGTTGAAAACTAAAAATAACTTTCAAAATTTAAAAATAAAAATGCAAAAAAAAAGAAATCATCCAGGAAAATTCCCCTGATATTCTAGAACCAGAGGGTAAAATAGAAATTAAAAGAATACACCAATCACCTGCTGAAATAGATCCCAAAAGGAAAACTCCTAGGGATATTATAGCCAAATTCCAGAGTTCCCAGGTCAAAGAGAAAATATTGCAAGAAAGAAACAATTCAAATGTTGTCGAGACACAATCAGGATAACACAAGATTTAGCAGCTTTTACATTAAGGGATTGGAGGACATGAAACATGATATTCCTGAGGTCAAAGGAGCTAGGATTAAAACCAAGAATCACCTACTCAGCAAAACTGAGTATAATCCATTAGGGGGAAAAAGTGGAAATTCAATGAAATAGAAGGATTCAAGCATTCTTGATGAAAAGACCAGAGCTGAATAGAAAATTCAACTTTAAAATATAAGACTCAAGAGAGGCATGAGAAGGTAAACAGGAAAGATAAATCATAAGGGACTTATTAAAGTTGAACTGCTTACATTCCTACATTGAAAGATGGTATTTGTAACTCATGAGACCTTTCTCAGTATTAGGGTAATTGGAGGGAATATATATATAGACAGAAGGCACAGAGTGAGTTGAATATGAAGGGATGATATCTAAAAAATAAAATTAAGGGTAAGAGAGGATTGTACTGGGAGAAAGAGAAAGGGAGAGGTAGAATGGGGTAAATTATCTCACATAAAAGAGCCAAAAAAAAAAAAAAGCTTTTACAGTGGAGGGGAAGAGGGGAAAGGTGAGAGGGAATGAGTAAATCTTACTCTCAATAGATTTGGCTTAAAGAAGGAATAACATACACACTCAATTGGGTTTGGAAATCTATCTTACCCTACAGGAAAATAGTGGGGAAGGGAATAATAGAGGGGAGGATGATAGAAGGGAGGGCAGATTGAGGGAGGGGGTAATCAGAAACAAACACTTTTGGGGAGGAACAGGGTCAAAGGAGAGAAGAGAATAAATGAGGGGGGCAGGATAGGATGGAAGGAAATACAGTTAGTTTTTCACAACATGACTATTATGGAAGTGTTTTGCATGACTACACATGCATAACCTATATTGAATTGCTTGCCTTCTCAATGAGGGTGAGTGGGGAGAGAGGAAGGGAGAGAATTTGGAACTCAAAGTTTTAAAAACAAATGTTAAAAACTGTTTTTACATGCAACTAGGAAATAAGATATACAGGCAAAAGGGTATATAAATCTATCCTGCCCTACAGGAAAGTAGAAGGGAAAGAGGATGGGGCGGGGGCGGTGATAGAAGGGAGGGCAGGTTGGAGGCAAGAGTATTCAGAATGCATGCTATCTTGGGATGGGGGAGGGGAGAGATGGGGAGAAAATTTGGAACTTAAAATCTTGTGGAAGTGAATGTTGAAAACTAAAAATAAATAAATTAATTTTTAAAATAAAATTTAAAAAAAGAAAGGCAGAGAAAAAGAGTGATCCCTCTGGTGTCTTTCAGACTCCTGGAAGCCATGATTGTTTATCCTACCTTAGATATGGTGCTAAGGTGGCAACCTCAAAAGATGGACCTAATGCTAATTAAATATGCTCTTGGCCACTTCATCTTGTGGCTACACTGTGCTAGATGCAGCAGTTCTTAACCTAGAGTCCATGAACTTGTTTTTTGTTTTAATATTTTTGCAACTTCATTTCAATATAATTGACTTCCTTTGTAATTCTACATATTTAAAAACATTCTGAAGTCTATAGTTTTTACCAGATTGCCAAAGGGATCAATGACACAAATACAGGATATGAATCCTTACTTGGCATAGACCTGGGCATAGAGGAACATTCCTGTTGTTGGTGGATCCATTAAGCAAGGGAGGTGAGTAGGGCTGGTAGTGTCCTCACTACCAGCATCAATATGGTAAGTCCCCAGTCTGTAATGGGCCACCAGAATGCCTAAGGAGGGAAAAACAAGACCAGATCAAAAATAGAGCAAGTCAAAGTTTCCATGCTCGTCACTTTCAGTCTGGGTAAGATATGAAAACCTAGTCTCAAAAAAAATAATAATTTCTACTCAAAATTCTCTAATACATAGGCCTCCTATGTTGGCAGTCTGAGCAAAAAGCATGAGGTATCCCCTACTCACCTCATAGTGGTAGGATTTTTTTTTTAATGAGCTTAAAATGCATTACATTACAATGCAGCTCAATAAGAGAGAAGTACCGCTGAAATCCAAGGAGCATTATCTGTTATTGATCTCTTGGCTGAGGAAAGGTACTAATGCCTTATGAGCATTAGGACTGGAGCTTTGAGGGAGGGCCTTAGGGAGAAGTTTCTCTTGGGAGCCAAGGTCTTTTGAGTTGAAGAAGCAGAAGTCTTCTTCTCCAGAACAAATGGTACCCCTCTGGGTGGTTGTTAAGGTTAAACTGCAGGGAATTTTGTTGACAGAATATTGAGCCTGAAAAAGAGAGGGGCCATCAGTTTATGAAGATTCCCAACTTGGTATCCATTAATGGGGCAGGGAAACTATAACTGTGGTGGTGGTAGTAGTGGGTGTTTGTCCTTCGTTCTTGCATCAGGAAGGTGATGTCCTGACTTGCAAGTGAATTGGATTTAAGTGAGGTAGGGCTGTGCAAAGTCAAGGTCTCCCAACAATGCCTGAATCTTGGAAGAAAATAGCAATAACCCTTATGCTACAAGAAGCTAGCCAGGCTCCAAAGGAAGGAAGAGAGTCATTTATGTGGGATTGATTTAAACCAGTAGGAGTCTCCCTTTTTGAATATTTATTTTAGCTCATGGTACAATAAATAGATAGAGTACTGGACTTGGAATCAGGAAGATTTGAGTTCAAATCCTATCTCAGGCACTTTACTAGCTTTGTGACTCTGAACAAATCATTTCATCTCTCTCAGTCTCAGGTTCTTCATCTAGAAAATGGAGATAATAATACCACTTATCTCTCAGGGTTTTTGTGACAATCAAATGAAATATTTGAGATGAGAGTCATAAAGCACTTTGCAAACCTTAAATCACTATATAAATGCAAGCTATTATTTTTGAGTCAGAGCTGGTAGAAATAAGGCTTCCTGCATCTCCCTAATGAATGCATGATTGACAGCAAAGCATGCTTCATAGCTATGATGACCCCTTAATCGAGAGATCAAGTCTTTCATGTTTTTTCCTCATAGTCCTGACCACCATTGTCCCAATGCTTAAAAGAACAAACTTTTCACAATCCCCTAAGCCCTCCATAAATTGGAAATACTTTTTAAAAGCACCACTTACTATTTGTAAGTTTTAAATGCTACATCATCTCCAAAAGTGTCAAACTTAAGACCCAAGGGCCTGTAAGTATCTAGCACAAACTCCCAAGTACCACCCCAAACAAATTAGAATGTAATTGAGAAATGCTTGCCAAAATAAGTAAAAATACAATATAACATCGATAATATTAATTTGAGGTTTTCTAAGTCAATATGTAGTATCAGAGATCCATTTCTGTTTGATTTTGACACCACTGATCTATAGCATAAGGCATGGAGATTAGCCAGTGATAGCCTATGGTTAATTGGTTGGGGACCCTTACAAGAGAAGTGACATGGAGGTGAGCCTGGGTTCTTAAAGACTCCCCAACAAAGCACATGCTATCAGGCTCCTATGAAACTCCAAAGGCTTGGAAAACAGTCCCATTGTTAGATTCTGTCTATTATTTGATGACTAGCCAAGGTAAACTTGGAGATGCTCATCACCAGAAAGCTTGCCACCAGGTGACATTTTTTTCCATTGTAACCCATGAAACCATCTACTAAAGCATGGAGGGATCATGGATCATGGAACTGTAATGATTGTGATGGATTTCCTTTGACAGAGCACCCACAGTAATGGCTTTTTTGCAGTCCTGAAGGAGACTTAAATACATGAAATCTAATAATACAGAACAAGGTGGCATGGCACAATCCATGTAGGAAACCATAACAAACATTTAAAGACCAACTAATTCCAATATTAAATAAATTATTTGGAATAATAGGCAAAGAAAGAGTCCTACCAAATTCCTTTTATGAAATAAATATGATACTGATATGTAAATCAAGAAGAGTAAAAACAGAGAAAGAAAAGTATAGACCAATTTCATTAATGAATATGAATTCAAAAATCCTAAATAAAATACTAGCTAAAACATTACAACAATATATTACAAAGATTATACATTATGACCAGGTAGGATTTATACCAGAAACCAGGGATGGTTAAACATAAGGAAAACTATTAACATGAGTGATTATACCAATAACAAAAGTAACAAAAATCATATGACTATATCAATAGATGTAGAAAAAGCTTTTGATAAAGTACAACATTCATTTCTATTTAAAAACATTTGAAAGCATAGGTATAAATAGAATTTTACTTAAATTGGTAAATAAAATTACGTAAAAACCTCAGGAAGCATTATTTGTAATGGAGATAAGTTAGATGCCTTCCCAGTAAGATCAGGTGTGAAACAAGGATGCCCATTGTCTCCAACATTATTCAGTATTTTACTGGAAATCCTAGCAATAGCAATAAGAGAAGAAAAAAGAAATAGAAGGATCAGAATAGGAAATGAGGTAATAAAACTACCTCTTTTTCCAGATAATATGATGATATATTTGGAAAGTCCCAAAGACTCAACTAAAAAGTTAGTTGAAACAATTAATAATTTTAGCAAAGTAGCAGGATATAATGTAAATCCACATAAACCATCAGCATTCCTATATATCATAAACAAAACCCTGAAAAAAGAGGTAGTAAAAGATACCCCATTTAAAATGAATATAGGCAATATAAAATACTTGGGAGTACGCCTGTCAAACCAAAGCCAGGAATTATATGAACAAAATTACAAAAAAACTTTTTATACAAAAAAATCATATTTAAATAATTGGAGAAATAGTCATTGTTAATGGGCAGGCAGGGCCAATGTAATAAAAATGACAATTTCACCTAAACTAATTTATATATTCAATGCCATCCCAATTAAATTACCAAAAAATCATTTTACTGAGTTAGAAAAAATAATAACAAAATTTATTTGGAAGAACAGAAGATTAAAAATATCAAAGGAACTAGTGAAAATAATGTAAAGCAAGAAGGTTTAACTTTACCAGATCTTAAACTATATTATACGGCAGTAATTATAAAAACTATATATATTATATATGTAAATATAAACTATCTGGTACCAAGAAGTAGAAAGGTAGATCAGTGGACAGAGTAGACATACAATTTACAGCAGTGAATGACTATAGTAACCTTGTGTTTAACAAGTATAAAGACCAGTTTGGGGGATGAGTTCATTATTTGGCAAAAATTATTGGGAAAGCTAGAAAGCAGCCTGGCAGAAATTGGGCATAGACCAATATCTTACATCATTTACCAAAATAAGGTTAAAATGGACACATGATAGATATTACAAGAAAATTTGAAGAACATGGAACATATTGCCTATCAGACTTACAAATAGGCAAACAATTTATGAATAAACAAGATATAGAGAGCAGTGTGAGGTATAAAATGGATAATTCCAATTATATAAATTACATACAATTTAAAAGTTTTTGCACAAATAAAGCCAAGATCAGAAGGAAAGCAGAAATTTGGGGGAGAGAAATTTATAGACAGTTTCTCAGAAAAAGGTCTCATCTCAAATAAATAAAGAACTTTGTCAAATCTATAAGAATACAAGTCTTTTCCCAGTCAATAAATGATCAAAGGATATGAATAGGCAGTTTTACAATGAAGAAATCAAAACAATTAATAGTCACATAAAAATGCTCTAAATCATCATTGATTAGGGAAATGCAAATTAAAATAACCTTAAGATATTTTAGACTTATCAGATTGGCTAAAACGATTGAAGGGAAAAGCAACAAACATTGGAGGGGATGTGGAAAAACTGGGACACTAATTCACTGTTGGTGGAACTGTGAACTGATCCAACCATTTTGAAAAGTAATCTGGAATTATGCTCAAAGAGTTATTAAACTGTCTATACCCTTTGACCCAGCAATACCACTAAGTCTGTTTCTAAAGATGATTGGGGAAAAAGGAAAAGAATCTGTATGTTCTAAAATATTAATAGCAGTTCTCTTTGTGGTAGCAAAAACTGGAAATTGTAGGAATGCCCATCAATTGGGAAATGTCAACAAGTTCTGAAATATGATCATGATGAAATACTATTGTGTTATAAGAAATTATGAGCTTGGTGATCTTAGAAAACTATGGGTAGACTTGCACAAAATAATGAAGAGTGAAATGAGAACCAAGAGAACATTGTACAGTAACAGCAATACTGTTTTAAGAACAACTTTGAGCAACTAAATCATTTTGACTATGATAAAATACCCAACTTAACTACAAAGGACCTATGAAAGAAGACACTATCTGCATTCAGAGAAAGAAATAATAAATAGAAATGGTTTTACACATATACACATATTTTTGTCTAATGGTAGCCATCTCTAGATGGGGGAGGGGGAGAAAAAAGGGAATAAAAGAAAGTTATATAATAATGTTATATATTTAAAAGGAATAGCAAATTGTACATAATAGATTTTCAATTTCATGAGCAATCATCTTTTTTTCTATTCTATATTATGGAAATGCCTGTCTTATTTCTTAAGGTTGAGAATTAAAAAAAATATTCCCAGTGGCCAAAGGTATAGAAACCCCCTCTACCAATGCATCTCTGAAGGTAGGCCATAGTTCAGAATCTTCTATTGTTCCCTGAGGCACTGAGAGATAAAGGGATGTGTCCATGGTCACAATGCCAATGTGTTTTGAATGTTGAAGAAGCTAGGTGGCATAGCGGATAGAGTGCTAGACTTGGATTCAGGAAGACCTGGGTTCTAACCATGCTTCAGATACTTCTTGGATACGTGACATTGGACAAGTCACTTAAATGTTCTGTGTCTCAGCTGTGACCTAAATTGAAAGGTTTGACCTTGATGATTTCTAAAGTCCCTTCTGGCTTAGAATCTATGAGCCTCTGACTACTCAGGGACTCCCTCCCAGCTCCTTTGAATCATGGGACATGAATGAATGAAGCATTTATTAAGCACTTACTGTATGTGCAGCACTGTGCTAAAAGCTGAGATATGAATAGAAAAGTAAGACAGCCCCTGCTTTCAAAAATGTCACATTCAAAAGGAGGAGACAACACATGGAAGGGTTCATCTGCAAGCCACAGAGAAAGACACCATGGCCCTAAGATTGCAGTAGCAAAGCAGATGGTAATGCCCCTTATTTAATGTCACATCAACTGATAAAATATGAATCATGAGATGCTAATGTAAGTAAAAATCAAGCTCGTGAGGTTTCTAGTAGGGACACCCTTCCCATGGAATGATAGTGAATAACATTATAACCACTGACTATGGTTGCAACTTTAATGACCCTTAACAATAAGACTAGTCATCGTATAATTCTAAAAAGAAGAACACCTAATTTTCTTGTATCTCCCATAAACAAAACATCTCCCTGAGCCAAAGCATTCTGCAATTGGCCAGAGTATTCTACTACTCTATGTTTCTCCCCAGGTTCATGCTTATTCAAACTATGAGACAGCACAATGCAGTGGAAAGAACAATTGATTTGGAGTAAAATGACCTGGGGTCAAATCCTGGCTTGGTCACTTACTACCTGTGTGAATTTGTACAGGTCACTTAACCACTTTGTGGCTGCTTACTTGTTGTCCTTCATGCTTGAAGAGGACCAAAATGACATCATTATGTTGGGGTCAAGGTCCAATGTGTCCGACCGTGGCAGATCAGACCAATGAGTTTGGAAGGCTCTACCACAGGTCAGATACAAATAGTCCATGTGAAAATGTAGAGTGGAGATGTCTCTAAATTTGTGCATCTCATGTTTCTTTTGAACTACTGCAACTCTGCTTTACTCATAGAGCACAGTGCCTTCTTTGATGTGGGCATGTCATGCTGGGTGGGGTCCTGTGCCAGTGTCTCCCATGTCTCACAATCAATTCACAACTGAAATGACCAAACTCATCTGTAAAATGGGGGATAGGACAAAATGATCTCTAAGGTCCCTTCCAGCTCTCTATCCAAGAACCTATGAAACATCAGCAATTTTAAAAGCTGGAGCAGAGAAGGAGTGGGATCTTCCTGAGGGAGAAAACTCAAGTGAGAAGAGGGAATCAAATAGCTGGACCCAATGCAATAGTTGCCTTGTGTGGTCAGCTCAGCAACAACATGTGTCTCAGACAAAAATAAACCAAGCAGAGCCATAGTATTAAGTCTGGGAATTAAAAGGCCTAGATCATGTCCTGTGTCAACCACAAACTCACTCTTTGACCTTGAATTTCCAATCTGGATCTAGAACCAAAGTTCCATGTCTCCTGACTTTGAATTCAGTGTTCTTTGTACTCTACCAGTCCTCTAGAAGGGTGAAGTCTAGGGATGGCACAATATGGGTTCTGGGCATTACTAAGAGAAAGCAACTGCAAAGGGCTTTGTAGGTAAATAATTGAGTAGTTCATTTCCCACAGTTCCATGCGCTGAAAGGAAGCTTTAAGTAGGATATGTGGGAAGTACATTAAATCCTTCCTCTGCCCAATCTTCCCCAGCCCAGCATTTCAGGAAGGATGAATTCAATTGGAAACTGCTGTTTCTTCCTCCTCCCCATCTCCCAACCCTATCCAAGGGCCCCCATTGGTGGTCCCTGTCCATTCAAGAACAGAATGATCTTAAAACAGTCCTTCCTAGATCCAGCCTCTGTGCTTAGCATTCCATTGAAAACAGTTTTTAATACAAATCAGGCCCAGACAGATGCTGAGCTAGAGACATATAATCAACAACTGACATCTCTCAACACCTAAGGAAGTGGAAATGAAGGGTGGGGAGAAAAACTGTTTTCTGATGATTGACAGGTGCTAAGGTGATACTTAGCAGTCTGTCTCTTCTCATAGCAATGGGCCTGCCAGTGTGTGGTGTGCTGGGCTGTTCCGAGCTCTCTCTCTCCACCTCCCTCTGGGCACTCAACAGTGCCAGCCAACCAGAGTCAATAAATACGGATTGAGACAGGTTCACACACTGCCACCCTGGTGTCAGCCCAGCACTCAGACTGAGTTCTTTTGAGAGTAGCCTTCCAGCAGCACCCAGGAGGCAAAGGGAAAAGAGTGAATTAGTCAAGGGACCATGAGCTTGTCTTTTAGGCTGGCCCTGCCTAACTGGGCCTCCTGGAACAGTGCCAGCTTCAAATGCTAAGGGAACAGGCTAGGACTGGGGCTGAATGAAGATGAATGAGTCCTTCTTGGACTCCTCCACCACTGGAAGGGAAAATGGCACAGATGGTTCATCTTTGGGATACAGGAGTTCTTTGAGGATCATGACAGAGGTCATCTCACTGAAATACCTCCCCTCAGGCAGGATTTTACTTAAACCAAACCACATAGACAGGAAGCCATCCCATTTGGGCTCCATTTTGGTCCCCTGTGGACATGCCTCTTATTGTTTCTCTTACCCCCAATTATCTCTTCTCTTAATCTCTTTTCCTGTGGGATGGACTCCATGAAGAAATACCCTTCCCACCATCTCCTACCTTGTACTTTGACCTAAAAAGAAAAGCCAATGTCCCCAAGTCTCCTAGTCCCTGGTTTCTCAAGAAATTTAGCCTTTCTTGACCTGAAAATGACATAGATGCTAAGTATAGTATAAGGAAGTATAGACATAGATGCTAAGTATAGTATAAAGAAGTACAGCAAAACATCTCTGCAGAGAATGGGCCTGATAGGAAAGGAATGAGGGAAGGAAGACATGAATGTATATCACATCAGAGCTGGAATGATCCTTTGAGGACATCTAATCCAACTCCCTCATTTTACACCAAGGAAATTAATGCCCAAAAAGATTGTGTCATACCCAAGGTCATATAAGCAGTAACTGGAAGAGGCAATATTTGAATCTAGCTCTTCTGCCTACAAATCCAGCACTCTGTTCAATAAACCATGGTTTCCTCCCAGAGAATTAGCTCACTGGAAAGGCAGGGAGGAAACAGGTCCTTTCCCCTCATCTGTCCCAGGACAAAATTAGAGCCAGGAATGAACATTAGGTGAAGGGGGGCTTAATGGTCCCTATTACCTTGTTAAAGATCTCCCAAAGAAATATCAGAACATTTCTTATCTTCCCTTACTAGGGAAGGAGTGAAATGGACCATTGGTCAAGAGATGCATTGACTATCCAAGCACTGGGCTAAATGTAGTCTCATCTCTCTTGATTGCCCCTTTCCTGTTAGCCTTATGTGTGACTCTGGATCTACACACACACACACACACACACACACACACACACACACCGCAAATAACAGTCTAACTCAAAAGACAGCTAAGTTTCTAGCCTGAGTTCACTGTCAGAAAGGTTAAGCAGTACCTGTAGGAAGTGCTAGCCCATCTAAGGCCTGAAGATGGGAGGGAGGAGAAGAGAATAGAATAAATGAATGAAAGATTGGAAGAAAAGGGAAGTAGAGAGAAAAGAGAAACAGAAAAAAAGAGAAAGAAAAAAGGCACAAACGGTAAAGACAAGACTGGCTGCCATTAGCAACTGCTTTGGGTTGCTGCCCAAACCACCACCTTTTACCTCCTGTCTTCTTTACCACTCTTTATGGATGCTGAAGTCCTACTTTCTTGTTGAATGCTATGACCACTATCTACTATGACCCCTTTCTCTGCTCAGCTTGCCAAAAGACAATCATGTCCCCAGATTTTGCAAGTATGATAACATTTTGGTGAGGGGCGATGTGGAGTGGTAGGAAAAATACTCCAAGCTTAAAGTTAGAAGATTTGGATTCAGATTCCAATTGTGACTTTGAGCAACCCATAGAATCATCAAGATAACGGCATAGTGAATATAGAGCCAACCTTGTAAACAGCCTGGTTATAGCCTTGAATTGGATGTGGGTTCAAGTCCCACCACTGACACATTACTGGCTGTATGACCCTTAACCTCTCAGTGCTCCAGGCAACTCTCTAAGCCTTTTAAATTGCAGGGAAGGTGCCTATCTGCCTTGGTAGAGGTAGTTCCTCACTGTACTGATGAAATCACAGGTCTAGTTCCTATCTCCATAGAATCAGAAGAGCAGCAGGAGGCTCAGAAATCATCTTGTCCAATGTGAACAGGAATCCCTTCAATGACATTTCTAACAAATGGTCATCCACTTTAAACTTAAAGACCTTCAAGGACAAGGAACCTGCAAGTTCCCAAGGCTCAGTCCACTTTGGGATAGCTCCAATCAATAGGAAATTTTTTCCTTATATTGAGTCACAATATGCTTCCCTGCAACTTTCTTCAATTGTTCCTAGCTTAGCCACCTGGTGCCAAGCAACACAAGTCAAATCACTCTCCCACGTGGCAACTCCTCAGGTATTTGAAGGTAGCTATCATGTCCTTACTCACCCAAGTTACTTAATCTATCTGTGCCTCAGTTTCTTCACCTGTGAAATGGGATTAATACTACATGTACTACTACCTTAGAGGCAGCTCTCTAAGATCATAACTTTACAGAATAGCTAGCCATTAGGAATTGATAGAGACTTCCTCACTGAGGAAGTCCCTGCACCCTTAATAGCTCAGATCTAGACCAAACAAAAACATCTCATAGGACTGCTGTAAAGTTACAAGTTGAGAACGTGTGATGGTGCTTTGCAGTCATCAAGTGTGACACTGGTGCAAGTAATTATTATTGTTGCTACATTGTGTTTTTTTTTTTCCCCTCCACTTGGTCTAAAAGGAGATACCAAAGCCTCCAGGGTATTTCCACCTAGGATAGGACCATGGGCAACATGGCTCTCCAAGTTTACTACAAGATAGGAGCTTAGGATGAAACAATTTCCCAGTCTCACTTCTCAATCCTTCCTTGGTAAGAGAACAAAATGAAAAGTCTTCTTTTACTGATTTAAGACTTGATACATCATACCTATTATCTTACCAGATTTGTGATTTCATCGATGTTAACATCTCAGTAGTGTAGTGGACAGAATGCCAAACTTGGAATCAGGAAGATTTGCATTTAAATTCTGCCTCTGACATTTGCCAGCTATGTAACGCTGGGCAAGTCATTTCACTTCTGCCTGCCTTTGTTTCCTCATCTATGAAATGGGGATAGTAATAAAACATACCTTACAGGTTATTGTCAGGATAGAATAAGATGTGCAAAAGTACTCTCCAAACCTTAAAGGAGTAGATAAATCTTGGTTGTCTATGTGGGTTCGACTTCCAACTCTACATATGGCAACCTGTTGAGATTCCTGTCCATGTCCATGAATAAATCCTCCAAGTAAAATCTACCCAACATTCTGGTGGCCATTCTCTAGGTCTTGTAAAGTTTCATGGGTACCAGAACAACTCTCAGGCTATCCCAGTTCTATCCCTTCTTGTTGTGTCTCCTTTTTTTAATCACACATTTCCTCTACCGAAGGTGCTACTCCAATGCTTCACTGTGGAATGGGGGCGATACTGGGTTCTCGAGGACTGTGAGAGTGGGACACAAATCGTGGCAGATTCTGCCAAGCTCAAAAGTCTTCATTCCAGTCACAGATGATGGCTGATCTTGGAGGACCAGACTAGTTTAGTTTGGAGAGGTTTATCACCATTAGGTTGCCCCCTTGTGGTAACCCACGACATAGAAAGACATAAAATAATCCTTATTTGGGGAGGTGCCATTCTGCTTCTACCGTGACAGTGGGGGTGGGAGCAGATGTAGAAGATGCCAAAAATCATAACATAGAAATTGCTATTTCAATTCAAAAAATAAGGGAATGGAATGGCTCATTAAAAGAAATGGTGCTTTAAGGGAAACCTGCTAAAAGGGTCTCAGTAAGTTCATTCTGAAATAGGATCATAATCTTCAATTTAGATATGGAAAGGACCTTAGAGGCAATCTGTGCAACCTCTTCATTTTATAGCTGACTCGGCCAAGATTACATAGATAATAAACATTTCCAAGCAGGATTTGAATACAGGTCCTATTTCCAAAGCCAGTGCCCTTGCTACTCTACTACAATAACCCCTATGAAATGAAGGGGAATGACCCTAAGACTCTTTACTGCCCCCTCTAATTCCAGGGCTGCTCTAAAATGGCCCAGGGAAGCAGCAGTTGCCCCGTACCCCATGCTTTGGATGAGACCTACAGATCCATGATTTAATTTTTGTTTTAAAAAACTGATATTGGTGGGTGGGCAGCAAGCTCCTCACTCATTTCCATGGGATCTATCATCACCACTTAGCATTTATATTGCATGGCTACATCTGCAGAGTGCCTTCCAATCACATTTAAAAGGTATTTGTAGAGCTGCAGTGGCTTTTCAGCTATCTGCAATTATTCCCCAGCTTTCTCTTGGGTATTTGTACCATTTGGGGTAGGTTTTTGAAGAGGCTTCTTAATATTTTTAACCCTTGGCTACAATGGTTTTTATGCTCTTTTTATGCTGCTCCCAGAGAGTGGGCTAAAGGGCTGCTTTCCCACCCCACCCCCAACATCCCCTAGGATCTTCAGTGTATAAAATAAAGATGATGTCAATATTTTCTTATTACTTAGAATCACAGGAACATATGTAAGGGACTTTTAAGCTCCTCAGGACAGTATTTTTATGAGAAACTATTAGGGAAGGAGCTGTCTTTTGTGAACTATAGGAGTGTCCTGTGTGCCAGATTGAATTATTTTGATTTTTTTCAGATAATGGGAACATTGTCTATAGATAGCATGGCATATTGCATAGAGTGTTGGACTTGAAGTCAGGGAAACCTGGGTTCAAATTCCACTTACCAGCTTTCTGACCCTGGGCTAGTAAAGCATTTATCCCTCCAGAATCAGTTTCTTCATTAAAAAATGGGAGCAAAAACACCACACAATGTTGTTGTAGACACTTAAATGAGATCATAGGATCATAGATGTAGACTATAAGAGATCTCAGAGGTAATCTAGTCCAACCCTTCTTTTTATAGATGAGGAAACTGAGGACCAGGAGGTTACATGATTTGCCCAAGGCCTCATGGGTGGTGAACATCAAAGGTGGGATTTAAACCCAGGTCCTCTGTCTGCCTTAGCCAGTGTTTGTTTTTCTTATTATGTCACACTGTCTCTTTATCCACTCTAACGCACTGCCTCTTATATTTTACATAAATATAGTAAAATATTTCCACTCAAGTTATATTCCAATTCCTCATTGTGGAATGAGTGATGTATGTAAAGCATGTTGAAAACCTTAAAGGACTAGATAAGTGTCAGCCATATAATTATATGACTTCACTTGCATTTCCTTCTGTTTCCCTTGGTGAGAGCGTACCTAGTGATCATGAAGCAATAGGGACATCTTATTTAAACTTTATTTCTTCTCCAGCACCTCGGACAGAGCTTGATACACTGGAGGAATTTTATAAATGCTTGTTGAATTTAATACAGGCGTAACCCTAGAAATCCTTACTGTATTCAGGGGGCTCCCTGATTGGTCGAGAGAGAGCTGAGGACTGTACAACGGGCAAACTCAATATAGGGAAAGAAGATAGGTGAATCCCAAAATCAGCATGATTTAGAAAGGAAAAAGGAATGGTGCTGGGGGCAAAGGATGCCACTCTTCGTGTGGCCTCTGCCTTTGCCCTGGCATCAGTCCAAATGCAAGCCTACCTGCCTGTGGCCTCCAAATCCCATTGTTTGTTTTTTTTATTTAAAGACAAACTTTATTCTCTGAGGTCTTATGCTTTTCTTTGTATCCCCAGAGCTTAGCACAGTGCCTAGAACATAGTAGGTGCTTAATAAATATTCAATGATTCTGATATCTGTCTAGACTTTCCTGAACTGCACCTTCACCAATTCCCACCTATTGTGGCATGGGCCTTCTAAACTTTACAGAACTCAACATCATCACCTACCCAACTGATCACTTCCTTCTCTCAGTGGACTTTTTTTTTAGTCACTGATAATCTACCCAAACTCATTCCTCACTTGTTAACCTTCTCTCACCCCAACATACTCTACCCCTGCCACTGATTTGGAACTCCCAGTTGTCATCGAACAAACCTCATTTCCCTATCCCCTGACATCCACTCCCTTAATGCCATCTTCCTCAATCAGACCCTACAATGTCTCACTCTAGCTCTATACCCCCTTCCACTAATCTCTCTAGAATACGTGCTCCATAGTTAAGAAACTTGCTTTCATTTTAAACTTTCTCTGTTCTCACTTCCTCCTTTTTCAGCACTCACTGAAATCTGGTTTTATCCTGATGACTCAGTTTCCCTGGCTACCCTTTTCAGTACTGGTTGCACTTTCCCTCATTCCCCTGGACTCACTGACCATGGTAGGGGAGTCAGAATATTCCTATTGAGTGAGAGAGAGAGCTGAGGACTATGAGAAAATAAGAGCATCCTCACTTCCAGACTATTCCCCTATCGCTCAGTAACCTCTCCAATCCAAGCCACGTTCATCACCCAATCAAGATTCTGGTAACTTTTATCTGCTAACTCCTGGGACACTCTCCTTCCTTTCTCCTAGGGGTCAGGGCCAATCATCTTGACCTATGTCATGGCACTGGACTCCAATGACTCTGAGGAGAGGGTGAGGTTGATTACTTTGCACAACTCTGCATTACTTAAATCCAATTCCCTTGCAAGTCAAGACATCACCCTCTTGGTGTCATTGTTCCTTTTCAAGTATCATCATCAACATCATCAACATCATCAACAACAACAACAACAATGGTGGCTGGCTCATGATCTTTCTCTCCTCTTTAACTCCTGCCCTCGTACTAGGGGACGTCCCTCAAACATCCTAAATAACTAGTTACTTGATTTACTCAATTTCAAAGACTGACTTCCTCCACTTTACCTCAGCTATACACAGAGATAGTTATACCCTTGATTTTGCCATCACCCATAAGTGTTCCATTTCTAGGCTCATGATAAAATTCTTTTATCCCACCATAATTTTTATAAGTCCATCTGGCTCCTACATTACAACCTCCTAACCCTGTTTTTCATCCTCGCCGTGAGCTCCAATTCTTCTGTTCCTTAGTTCTTTCCTTTTCCATCACTCCTACATTGGCTACATTCTCTTCTCTTTGGTGAACCAGTTCAACTCTATACTGTCTTCTTCCAAGTCCCTTGCCCATTGATTTTATTGGCAAATGTGTCCTGCAAAGTCTCAGCTCTGGATCACTCCTACCACCCACTGCTTTCCCTCCTATTCACATACTACTGAATGAAGCTGAAGAAAATCATGAAATGACTGGGTCTGCTAAAAAATTGTCATGCAATCTCTACTGAGCCTTCACTGCAGCATGACAATCCTTTTATACCTCCCCAATTGATTCACTTTTGCACTTACCATAACAGCTGTTCTAAACATTTTCATCCCTCCTCCAACCTCCCATGCCTCCTCTTCCCAGCCCTCCTTGCAGAGAACCTGGCCCCACATTTCACTGAAGAAAACTGAGGGCATTAGCTAAAAGCTCCCTTTCCTACTCATCTCCTCCTCACATCACTCAAACACTTTCCCCACACTCTCCTCCTTCACTCTTGTCTCATATGAAGAAGTAGATCTTCTCTTTCAGGGCAAATCCCTCTGTGTGCACAAATGATCCCATTCTATTCTATCTTCTCCAGCAGATTGTCCTTTCTATTATCTCCACTCTCTCATTAATCTTCAATCTTTCCCTGTCAATAGGCTGCTTCCCTGTTGCCTACAAACATGCCCATGCCTCCCCCATCTTTAAAATGCTCTTCTTTGATCTGATCCATCTCTGCTAGGTATTGTCCTTTTTTCTCCTCTTTTCTGGCTAAATTCCTTGAGAAGGCTGTCTACAATTGGTACCTCCACTTCCTTTTCTTTCACTCTCTTCTTAACTCTACAGTCTGGCTTCTGTCCTCATCATTCAACTGAAATTGTGCTTTCCAAAGTTACTAATGATCTCTTAACTGACAATTCCAGTGGCCTTTTCTCAATTCTTATTCTTTTTTACTTCTATGAATCATTTGACAATCACCCTTTTCTCCTTGATATTCTCGACTCTCTAGGGAGGAAATATATGGGACATTAGCTAGTAAGGATGAATGAATCAAATAAAGGGGTTTTTTTTTTGAGGATGAGAGAGAAATACATGCATTTGACAACAATAAGGAATCAGCTAGTAGACCAGGAGAGACTGAGATTAGTAAGAGAGTAGGTATGCTAGAGGTGATAATTTACTCAAGCAGTTGTCTTTTAGTCATTTTTCAGTCAAGTTCAACTCTTCATGATTCCATTTGGGGTTTTCTTGGCAAAGATACTGGAGTGGTTTGCCACTTCCTTCTCCAGCTCATTTTACAGATGAGGAAACTGAGGCAAACAGGGTTAAGTGACTTGCCCAGAGTCACACAACTAGTAAATGTCTGAGGCTGGATGTAAACTCAGGTCTTCATATCTCCAGGCCCAGCATTCTAACCACTGTGCCACCTAGCTGCCACCCTACTCAAGAATAGAGGATGCCAACCCAAGGAATTAGTATTTGATCCTATGAGCAATAGGAAATGAGGTAATAAGAAGCCATCTGAGTTTACTAAGCAGGGAAGTGATATGGCCAAGCTAGTCTTTGTAACCTTGCTTCAGAAGAAAATAGATGAGAAATTATTAGGTCCATGCTTGGTTAGAAGTATGAGAAGAGAGACCTGAATTTGCAGTAGGGTTTCCAACAGTCCTTTACCTAAGGTCAATGGTCCTGTCCTCTTCTCTTCCCCTACATTGGGTAGAATCCCAACAGATACTAGCACAATTTACCTTTGCTTTTTGACCTATGAGTCTTCCCTTCCCTTGATAAAAATGACATTTATTATTTAGTTGGTTTGGTTTTGTTTTTTACTGAAGGTTTAAAGTATTTTGTATTGGGAAATCATAATTATAGGATTCTAGAAGAACACTTGCTTGGAGAAACCTGAAAAATGAGCCATCAGAGAGAATATAGGGGAAAGGGAAGGAATAGCAACTTTAAGCAAGGGTCCTAGTCAGTGAGTTCAGGATTTGGACTAAATTTCATCCTTTCTATTCAAATAAGCTGAAATCTGGAAGTTCCCCCGATACAAGAAGTGAGAACTCCAAGAAATAAGATGACAGAAAAGAAGAAAACAATAACAGGAATCTACTTGTGGCTGGTCAGAGGAAGGTGATGTAATTAATAGATTAACAAGTACTAATTAAGCACCTGTTATGTGCTAGATACTATGCTGTATGAAATATGGAGAGAGTCCAGGGAAATACAGCTTCTACCATCAAAGGCCCCACGTCGCCCACTAAGACGGTCCTCAAGATATCTATTTAGAACAATAGGTAAGGAAGCCACACTTTCAGAGAGGGCAACACCCTTTTTAAACAACCAATCAGTAAATTTGCTTAGGAAAAAATGAGAAATAGGAAAAATAGGCCAGGACTAGAAGCAAAGGGTAGAGGCTGCAGGAAGGCAGATTTAGGCTCCATGGAAAGAAAACTTTTCTAACAATTGGAGCTGTTCTGAAAAGGAATGTACTTTCTTCAGACATTGTGGGTTCCCCCTCACTGAAAGTCTTCAAGCAAAGTCTGGATAACAACTCACCAGAGATGCTATGGATGATATCCTTGGGCATGCGCAAGTTGAAATTGATGACCTCTGAGATATCTTCTAATTGTGAGAATCCGTGACTCTAACGCAGTGTTTTTGGAGCTAGAGTAGGGTTCCTAGGGGCTTGGTGCCATACTGACCTATAGGACAGGTCAAAGGAAGGCTTTGCAAAGTCAATGTGGGAGATGCGATGGAAGGGGACTAATTCATACTTGCAGCAAGAAAGAATTGGCTTAGATTACATTCATTTCTGAAACTAGAATTCTTTCTATCATAGTAGAGAGAAGAAAGGTAACTCGGTTAAGGTGCATATTTCCAAATATTTCAAGTAACTCACTTCCTCTAAATCTCTGCAACCAAAGCCCTCCCTCACCCCTAGTAAATGTACCTGTGGAACCTCTCAATTAAAGAACTTTCTCCATTATTTTTTCTTCTGCAACTAGGCCAGGAAAAGAGGAACCTCATACAGAATCCAAAGAACAGGGCTCAAATCCTCTTTCTGCCCCTTCTATCCATGCCAGTCACTAGTAAATTAGCCATGAGCTGGACAGGTCAGTTCCCTTCTAAGGTTCTCAATATTCTCATCTGTAAAATGAGGACATTGGCCTAGATGGTCTTTAAAGTCCTTTCAAGATCTAAAATTCTATTAACTCAAGACAAGTTTCTTATTGTCCTAGAATTAGTGCACTCAACTTAGAACCAAAGATGGATGGCTAAATCCTGTTAGGGACGTTTACTAGTTATTGGATGATCATGGACAAGGGACAACTTCTCTGAACCCAAGCCTTCCTATTTATAAAATGTTGATAACTTTGTGCTATCTGTCTCACAGGGATCTGAATAAGTCGCTACATAAAATATAATGCACCCTATTAATAGATACTATCAAATAACTTTTAAAAGTTAGACTTGGCAGCAGAGAAAAAAGAAAAGAATACTGGATTTCTAATCAAAAGTGTAGAATTCAAGTCAGCCAGCAGTTTAATTCTGGTCACTTAACCTTGCTGACCTTCATGGAGTTCTCAATGGAGAAAATAATACTTGTACCATTATCTCACAGGGTTGCTATGAAGAAAGTACTTTGTAAAATATGAAATGCTTTAGAAATATGTGCTATTATTATTATTATAATAAAAGGTATTCATTTTTGATATTGTTATTGAGGATGCTTACTGTTCTTGTTATTACTATCAAAAGTATGAGATCATTTTAACCAATAAATCTTCTAGACTGATAACAGCAATAATAAACCCATTTTGATAGACATATTCAAATTTAGTAGACTTCTTTTCCTGAATTCAAATCTAACCTCACTTACTAGCTATGTGACCTTCAGCGAATCACTTGACCCTGTTTGCCTCAGTTTCCCCATTTATAAAATGAAGCTGGAGAAGGAAATGGCAGATCACTCCAATATCTTTGCCGAGAAATCACCAAAAAGGGTCACAAAGATTTGGACATGACTGAAAAGCAACCTAATAATGACAAATGGGTATCTAGGTAGCATGGAAGACAGAGCACGGAACCTAGAGTTAGGAAGACTTGAGTTCAAATCTAGCCTCAAACATTCACTAGATGTATAATCCTGGGTAAGCCACTTAACCTCAGTTTCTTCATCTATAGAATGGGGATAATAAAAGTACCTACTTCACAAGGTTGTTGTAAGGACAAAATTAGACCATCGTAAAGTGTTTTGCAGAACTTAAAGCACTATATACATCATCATCATCATCATTATTACTACTACTACTAGTGTCTTACTGGCATAGGCTACTTTAAAATTCAGGGCAAAAGTGACTTCAGACACCCTACGTGGAATAGTGTAAATTAACACATCATTGTTGGAGCTGTAATTTAGTTCAAATACTCTGGAAAGTCATTTAGAATTACGCAAAAAAAGTTATTAAAACATCCATACCCTTTGACATAGGGAGCACACTGCTAGGCACATGTAACGAGGAGTTCAAAGATAGAAAGAAGGGTCTCTGAAACACCAAAATATTCATTGCAGAACTTCTTAGCACATAAAGAACTTGGGGAAAATTAGATAACCTTGGATTGGGGAGCGACTAAACAAATTGTGGTACGTGAATGTAAAAAATAAGAAGAATTCAGAGGAATATGGGGAAAATATGAAATTAGACAGTGAAGTAAAACAGGAAAGCAATATTAATAATTTCTGTTGTTCAGCTGTTTCAATCACATCTCTTTGTGACTCCATTTGCAGTTTTCTTGGCGAAGATACTAGAGTGGTTTGCCATTTCCTTTTCCAATCCATTTTACAGATGAGGAAACTGAGGCAAACAGAGTTAAGTGACTTGCCCAGGGTCACATAGCCAGTAAGTGTCTGAGGTCAGATTTGAACTCAGGAAGATGAGTTTTCCCAACTCCAGGTCCAGAATGCCATCCACTAACACCACCTAGTTGTCCAATATTAATAATAGCTAATGTATTTAGCACTTTAAGTTTTGCAAAGTGCCTGATGTATATTATCTTGGTTGATCCTCATAACACCGTGAAAGAGATGCTATAATGATTCCCATTTCATGGATTAAGAAACTGAGGCTGAGAGAGGTCATGTGATTTGTCCAGGCTCACAGAGATAGTCTGAATCATGATTCAAATTCACTTCTTTGTGACTCCAAGTCCAGCACTATTCACTATGCCAAGCTGTCTCTTGATATGCATGATTACAACAATGTAAATAGAAAGAACAATAAAAAGAAACTTGATGTTACAGAAATATAACCAAACCTGGCCCCAAAAAGGTTTGAGAAAATGTACCTCTCTCCATTTTTTTGGAGAAGTGGGGTACTATAGGAGCAGAATGTTACATATACTGTCAGATGAGGTTGACATGTTAGTTGGTTTTATTCATTTTTTTTTCCTTTTTAAATTTTAATTACAAGGAAAAGGACAATGAGCAGGGGAGAGAGGAGGGATGTATTTGAAAATGAATGGGATATCAGAATAAAAGACATCAATAAACCAAATAAAAAGAAATGTTTTTAAATAGTATGATATCTGTGTAATATAAATGACATGGTATATATGTACACTGTGGGTGGGTGGGACAGAGTAGGGATTCCCCAGAGGAGGGGAGGAGAAGTGTAGAAGGTTAGACAACTGACCAGACTGAAAGAGGAATGGGTCTGGCAGAGATGAGAGGACCAATGTGTCCCAAAATGTCCACAGGTGAATTATGGGAAACATTTGGGAAGCCCTTCATGAGACCGCACTATCGCTTTCACTGACCCTCACAATGAGCTCCTTATTGCCAGGAAAAGGATTTCCCAACATCCTCCCTTTCTGTTGTCAACTGCTGGCACTTTCTGAGCTAGAAGACAGTTGACAAGGTTAAGGGGAAAGAAGATCAGATATGTTATCCTACTCTTCAAGTTCCTGACAGACACATTTTTGTGGAGTGGGCCCACTGCTTCTCTTCACAACTCCTTTGCAAAATAACCCTCCTGTGTGCCCCACATGGTCCTGCCAATCATAGATAAAGATAAGGAAAAGTCTGCAAGACCTCCTTCTAAACTGTAAGCCTCTCAGGCAATTATTTGTGGGAGCTTACTCTGTGTCTATCAACCACTAGATTAAATGCTGGCTTTTCACGAAGCAATGCAACGTAGGAGGGAAACACGGCAATGCTGAAGTATAGGCATGCCAACACAGCAGCAGAGCGTAAGGCTTCAGAAGGCTGGAAGAAGATGGCTCCACAGTCAATCTCATCCATCCATCTAAACACCAATACTCCCATTGTTCAGGGTGGCCAAGCAGTGCCGATGATCTTCATCACCATTTTCATCACCAAAATAGCTCCCTGAGTATACCTTACCAGGAGCTAACAATGACAATATATGGGGTGGTGTAATTTTATAGGACCCTCAGGCTAAAAGGGCTCTCCAGAGATCATCTAGTCCATCCACTTGGCTCCAGGGAGGCTTCTGCTCAAGCTGCTTCAGGTAGATGGTTATCTGCTCTTTTCTTAATAGCCTTCAGGGAAGGAGAGAAATCACATTCTTCCAAGCCTGTTCCACTAGGTAAGGATAAGTGGATTTGGACCATGTAATGTTCAAGTAACATAACATAACAAATCCAGTTCAGCCTAACAACCTTTCCTGTGGTTAGGGATATGAAACAAGTACCCAAAACAAGCATCATGCTGCGACAGTGGGCTTTTCTGAATTGGTTTAACCAGAAAACACAGGGTAAAAAAGTAAAATTCCAGCATTCAATCTGAATTTTTTTTTTTTACTCCTATAGAACTGACCACAAACCCACAACAGGATTACTGCAAAATTCCATTCTCCCACCCCCACCCCACCCCCGCCCGCTTTGTGGATGCCAGAAGAACTAGAAAAACAGTTCAAAGACCGGGCTTTGGGCCCTAGCTCTGACACTTACTATCTGGGTGGCCTTGGGCAAATGTCTTGGCATAGGGCAATAGAACAGACATTTATTAATTGTTTACTATGTATAAGACACTATGCTTGGTGATAAGTGGAGATAAAATTTAGGAAAGACATGGCCCGTACCATCATGGAGCTTACAGTGCAGTGGTAGGAGAAGACACCAGCACAGACAGTTATAATAAACTTGACCTTTCTAAGTCTCTGTTTGCTTATAAGCAAAATATAATTCGATTATGTGACCATCTATTCAGTGCCTACTATATCCAAGGCACTGTGCAAGTTGGGGGAGATAAGGAAGTCCTTCCCAAAGGTAAATGAAGGAGGCAGATTTGATGCTTTCCAAGATGCCTATGAGCGCTGAAACTCGATGATACCAGGAAATCAAATTGTGGAACAGCATTCTAACAGATTAGAATTACTCTTACTATCCCTATCAACAGAATCCTTAAGGAATACAAAAGATCTGAGAAAGAACCCACAAAACTTCTTCAATGCTTTCTATGACATCTGGTCTCTGTGGTGTTCTCCCCCTCTCTCTCTTTCTCTCTGTGTAGATAAATAGATAGATAGTGTATGTATGTATGTATATATACATATATATTTGTATACATATGTTTGCATATATGTGTGTATATGTCTATTATATATACTATATACACATATATGTATGTATATATACACACACATATACACACATTTATGTATACACATGTTAATAATGTGTATAAGGATATGGTTTTGTTTTGTAGAGTTTTGTAACTGCAAGTAATCTCTTTCTTCATTCTGAAGAAGGTAAATAAATCAAATACTGCTTGCTATAGAACATATATATGCATCCACCTAACAGCCATACACAATTATACCTAGCTATTATACTATTAAGTAAGGCCTTTACCCCTTGTTAGAATCTTTGTACACTGAGCAGTTATTCCCTGTCCCTTTTGGAATCTGAATTCACATTTTACATGTAGATTGGGGGTAGAGGGAGGGTAGAGCAAGGGTGGCAAATATATATCTCCATGAGGCTTTTAATTCCTCACTTGAGAAAACAACCGAAGGCCAGCATAATGGCACTTACCAGATAATTAGTATGTATCCCCTAAGTGTTAATTGTCCTTTGCTTTTTTGGTTTTACCCCTAAAACCAGCTAAAAAGGTCTCTTCTTTGCCTAATGATAACACTTCTGACAGATAAAGTCCTGAAGGTCCCAAACCACCTGGCATCATAGATAAGACCCTCCAGGTTTCCTTAGTTGGCTAACCTTTAATAAGCCAGGGAACATCCTAGTCTCATACGCGTGTTCTCCCTCAGCCAATTATTGAACTCGAAGATACCACAGCATAGATCTGGAGGCAGAAGTATCAGATAACATTTGACCTCCCACCAATCAACATCCTAGAAATCCCTCCCCCCAAAAAGAGAACAATATCTCTAAAACACGTTAGCGAGGAGAATCTTCATGTGCAAAAGGAGAAAATTGTGAAGTTCTCTTTGGAAGATGACTTTGTCAGACTATTGCCCTAATATGGACACAGATTTGGAGGCCCACAATGTTCCACTCTCACCTTCAGCTGGCTATAAAGAATATTTTTTAACAAATCTCCTTTGGATATAGAAGTCTCGTGTGTGGCTTTCCTTTTCTGCTCCCTAGTGTGGATGCAGGGGTTTCTACATAATGATGCCTTTGGAAAGGCATTAGCTGCCAAATAAAGGAATTGAAATGGGCAGAAAAGGTTCATCAAGTTTCCCCCTCATTTTTAAACTCAAGGAATCCTTATTTCAATTTCTATAGTGAGGGAACTGAATTTAGAACCCAGATAATGACGTGGTAAATTGTTGGACCTGGAGTCAGGGACCTGGATTCAAACACCTATGCCTATGTTATCACGAGCAAGTCACATAAATTCAAGAGTCTCAGATTCCACATCTATAAAATAGGAATAATAATATCAACACAAAATTACTTTGAATGACTTTATAAACCTTAAAGCACTATATAAATACATCATCATCATCACCATCATCATTATTATTATTTCCCAAGAGTACTTCGGTGGATTTACCAAAAGTAGACTGAATTACTCAAGAGCTCTGAATTTTTGCAGGTTCAGTTGTGGTTGGCTTGTGTTGCTCTCAGGGGCAAGAAAGAGTATCATATCTTTGTTGACTTATCAGGACGTCTCAAAGCTAAACATACCAACATCCTAACAGAGAGAGATATAGGAATGGATACTGACAAAGAATATCCTATTGTCAAGTCCCTTTCTCTGAATGGAGTCTTCCATGATTCCAATCCATGGTTTATCTATAAACTTATCTGGAGGCAAGGGAATGGGTTCTACTCCTTGTAATCTGACTTATTATCAGATTTAGCCTATGAAGTGCTCTGTTTTTTGTTTTTGTTTTTTTCCTCAGGAAAAGTAGTTGTGCTTTCTTGGTTTGGCTAAAACTCCTCTCGATCCCTAAGGTTGGAAAGTAGCCTTGGTGAGATTACAAGCCTAATAGCAAAATACATGGCACCCTCTATGTCAAAATTCTCTTTCTCTTAAAGAGATTTGGAACTGCAAGGTCCACTTCCCTCCTCCCCCCCAACACACACACATACATGCCCTCAAATACTGAAACCCAAGATATAAGGATATAAAGTGCTCATGTAGGGTTTTAGGTATTTAAGTCTTGCTAGAAACTAAAGGAGGCTCCCTTTCAAAACAGAAATGTTTACTGTAAATCCTTAAATGGGAATATTATAATAGAGTATATGATTAGAGAAAGGGAGTTTAAAAAATACATGGGAAGATCAAAGGATGGTCAGCTAGTCTGGGGACAGCAAAAGCGGGAAACTTGGGTCACAGTTGGAAAGACCTAAATGGTATTTTTTGAGAAGGTTGGGGGAGAGACAGTATAGGTGAGGTGGCCTGTAAAAGAAATGTTGATTCTCCAAGAGCTAATTGATCAAATGATATGAACAAGCAGTTCTCAAAGAATTCCAAACTACCAAGACCAAATTAAAAAAAAATACTCTAAATCACTAATATTAAGAGAAATGAACATTTTCCTAATGTGGGAAATTCTTTTACTTGACCATGAGAAATAAAGTTAGGAAGGAGAAGAGTACTAGTTATAGAGTTGCAGAAAAAAAGAAAATTAAACAAAAGACGGTCGCTGAAGGAATTTTTAAGAGAACAGAAGAAAAGCCAAAAAGAATCATAGACTAGCACAACAGCTTTGAAAGTTACATGTTGACTCTGTTACAGACATAAAAAGAAATGCCAGCTTGTAAGTAATAAAGATTCGAGGTTTCATGTACAGTCCTCTTCTGTTCTAATTTGTGTTTTGAAAATGCTCATTTTCTTTGGTGTTTATTAATTTCAGAATTTTTTTAAAACAGTAAAGAGAGAAAGACAGGGAAGGATAGACGGGGTGGGGGAAGGAGGGAGGGAGGGAGAGAGGGGGAGACAGAGAGATTGACTGTTAGCAAAGAGACAGTAGAGGGACCAGTCAATAGCTTACGAATTGGGCCTGTGGCCAAGGTCAGAGAAAGAAAATAGGAGGACTTAATTAGAACCATAATCCAATGGGCAAATGGGAGTTTACAATTCACCTGTAATTAGGATCTATCATACCAGCAAAAGTACCCCAAGGAGTAGGGAGGGTGAGGACCTAGAAAAAAGGGCATTAGGTATAGAGGTGGGGCAGCTAGGTGGGGCAGTAGATAGAGCACCAACCCTGGAGTCAGGAGGACCTGAGTTCAAATGTGACCTCAGACACTTGACACTTACTAGCTGCTGTGACCCTGCACAGGTCACTTAACTCTGATTGTCTGCCTCCCAACAAAAAAAAAAAAAAAAGAAATGCAAAGGTTACTGGTAACAGGGAGAATTTAAAAAGGACTATTGAGAGCTTTAAACCTGAGCCAAGTCTCAGGAATAATATGACATGTACTTCAACTGTGTCTGTAGAGGATTCATAACTCAGGATCTTTGAACTTGGGTATTGCTGCTGCTGTTAATATTTAATGACTGCATTTCAATATAATTGGTTTCTTTTTTTAATCCTAAATATTTTACATATTTAAAAACATTATCCTGAGAAGGGGTCCGTAGGTTTCACCAGACTGCCAGAGGGGTCCGTAACACACGTGATGAGGGCCGGCCTCTGGAGCATGCTTAGCTTGCCTACTATGGAAGTGCCCTAAGGACGTTGTCCTGGACATGCCCAGATCTCTTAAGATGCAGGCATTCTATATCCCCTCCCACACTGGTGGGTGTAGCCTGCTTCAGTTGGTTGTAAAATTGGAATAGGCTGTGTCCTCAAAACTGACAAGCCTAAGACAGTCACCCCCTTTCTGCTACTTTCTAGCTCATGGGGTTTTTTTGTTCACATCCTTTCCTGTTGCCTCCAAGGTGTGAAGATCACAGTTTACCCACCTTACATGGAGGCACTGTGAACAGAACTGAGGACAGGGGAACATTTCCTTCCCCTGGTCTCCCTGTCTTTTACCCTGGCTCTGATAAATGAGCCTGGGGGTAGAGGGAGGAGGGGGTATTTGCTCCTCTTCTTTGCCATTCATGCCAACAGTAATTTGTACCAGAGTTGGAACTTTGAGCATGGTATCTCTGGAGCCAGGATTCCAACTGGGGTGGTGCAGCCTGCATGCTCACCAGGGAAACCCGGAGAGGCCAGGGTGTCTGGGACTCCAGCCCAAGGAGGATGCTGGCCTACGGGTCTGTGGTAACCTATCCCTTCCCCTCTGCAGACACTGACATGTGAGCGGATAGGAAATTAGGCTGCCCACATTTTGAGGAAGTCAGTCTATATATTTATGATTGTATCTTTGAAATAAATATTGCTTTGTAAAAGCTAATCTGACTGATAGCAGCTCACTGGAACTGGAGAGAATTTCATAAATCTTAAAGCATGATAGACATATGAATTACAATTATTTTGTCAATATAAATCAAGAGTTCTTTACCTCAGAATCACGACCTGAAGTTGTTTTTATTTTTTTTATTTTGATAACTGTATTTCAATATATAATTAATATTCTCTGTAATCTTAAGTATTTTATTACATGCGTTTAAAAACGACATTCTGAGTTTCCATAGCCTTCACCAGACTACCAACAGGGTCCATGATACAAAAAAGGCTAAGAATTCCCTGATGTAGAGTAATCATAATTGTCATAGCTCTTGCCTCCCAGATTCCCTGCCCATTCTGATGACCTCTCACCTCCTCTGAGCTATAGCAAAACTAAACCAGGATAATTCTGCCTAAAGAGTGCTCTTTCCTACCTGTGTGACCCTGGACAAGTCACTTAACCCCATTGCTTAGCCAAAAAAAAGAGGGAGTGCTCCTTCCCCATGACAATGTGGGGTTAACACTGACTCTCAAAGAGGTGAATGTGTTACCCCTATGCCTGAGGCCTCCCTTTCCACTCCAAAGCCTGTCCTCACCTTTATAGAGTGGGGAAGGGCAAGTAGCCAACTGTCCAAGGTCACATAAGTGTGACCTCTCAGATGCAGGATTCAAACCCAGGATCTGGCCTGCTTTCCACCACCCCAATTTGGGTTGAGGCCTATTTCATCCCCAGCCACCACCTGCTTTAGCTCAAAGACAAGTACTTTTGGCGATGGCTTATTTTTAGCTCTAGCGGTTTATCTCCCAGTGAAATTGGTGCCAGCTGTGGTCACCTGTTTGATTGCTCTCTGAGTGACTGCCTTTAACTAGAAATTAATTTGGATTACTTAGGCTTCCCTTGCCCAGCGGAAAAACTCTGGCTGTGTAAATTCAAAGCTGCTAGGGATTTTTTTTTCTTTTTAATCTCTTTCCCTCATGTGCCAACTCTAATTTTGTGCTTTCTTTGCTTTTCCCCCTCAATGCCCATTTTTAATCTGTCCTCTTTGTCCCCTCAGAAGTTGACACACTTTTGCTCCTCCCCTTCAATTTGCTCACCTCAGGGAAACCAAGGCACAGCCCTGCTGAATGTCTTGCCCATCTTCAGAACCACTGGCAAAATTGAGAATGGAACTGAGGTGTTCAAAATCCCAGCCAGCCAGCTACCCTCTTTTCCCAGGCAAAGCCTGGATGCCAACTAATTCTGGTCCTATTCAAGGGCAATTTTCCAATTTCAAGTTGGATGAACTATCAAGGCACTCCAGGAACATGGTGAGGAAACTAGAACGGAGAGATCAAACCTGGGAGAGCCAGCATCCAGAGTGTGCTGGTAAATATTTAACAACAAGCTGCAGGGCACAATTTTAAATTTCATCTGCATCACTCACATTTTCTTCATCACTTTCTTAAATCCGGACAATAAAAAAATACCAATAAATCAAGCCCTGATTTGTAGCTTTGAGAGTCCTGTACCCCGCAGGCTCAATACCCACTATAGTCCTTCTTCAGTGGGACTTTGCTCAACCCTGTAAGTTCACAATAGTATTAGCTTATGTTTATATATGGCATTTTACTACAGGATACTGTGAGGAAGGCATTTTCCAGACTTAAAAAACTATATAAATGTGAACCATTTTCCTTCATTTGTCTGTGCAAGAAGCAGCACAATTTTGAGGGCATTGAGGGATCAATTCTCAAGATATCTGAAAGAGGGGAAGATAACAAACAATTGTAAAAAAAAAAATCACAGATATTATTCTTATCCTTCCTCCCAAGGCAATTGAAAAGCTGTCAATAACTGCAGATCCATATGCCTACTTTCCATCACTCCAAAATCATTAAAAGAATAATTTACCCTGTATAAAAGGCATTCTTATTGAAAATATGAGATGGGAAGAATCAGGAAGGCTTTCAAAAACCATTATTCCACAGCAGACCACATAGAATCACAGAACTACAGAATCTGAGTTAGAAAGGACCGCAGATGCCAGCCAGTCTAAATTAGACCGGAACAAAAATCCCCTCCACCATAATACTCAGCAAGCAGTCATCCCTCCTTTGCCTGTAGATCTCCAATGAGGGGAAATTCACTCCCTCCAAAATGAGCTTGTTCCACATTGGGATAACTGTAGTTAGGAAGTGTTTCCTTACTAAAGAGCTTAAATCTATCTCTACAACTTTTGCTCCTGGCCATAATAGGTGCTTCATAAATGCTTGTTGACCCCTACTTCTGCTCTCTGGGGCCAAGCAGAACAGATCTAATTCCTCTCCAACAAGTCAGCTATCATCTTCACCCTCCCAAGTCTTTTTTCTTCAGGCTAAACTTTCCCAGTTCCTTAAATCAGTCTACACCTGATATGATCTTGAAGCCTTTCTCGGACCCTAGTTTGCTCTCCTCTGGATTTTCTACAATAAAGCAAGGTACTTACCATAGTGTAGCTCCCAGAAAGGAACACGATACCCCAGATGTCATTTGATCAAGGCAGGCAGTCACACCTCTAACACCGTGCCTCTCCCCTTGCATCCTAAGTTCAAATTGACTTTTGTAACTGCTAAATCACATTGTTGATTTATAGAAAGGAAGGAAACAAGCATTTATTAAGCACCTATTGTATGCTAGACACTGTGCTAAGTGCTTTACAAATATTATCTCACTTGATCCTCACAATAACCCTGGGAGGTAGGTGCTATTATTTTCCCCACTTTACAGTTGAGGACACTGAGGTAGATTGAGGATAAGTGACTAGCCCAGGGTCACATAGCTAGTAAGCGTCTGAGGCCAGATTTAAATGTGGGTCTTCTTGACTCCAGACCCAGCGCTCTACCCACTGCTCCACCCAGTCACCTTACTTACAGTCCACTCACATGCCAGGATTTTTTTTGGAAGCATGCTTCCCTCATCTTGTACTTAGGTAGTTGATTTTTGAAGACAAGTGTAAGATTTTTGCATTTACCTCTATCAACGTCCATGTTAATAGATTCAGCCTGCCAAGCTCTTTATGGATCCTGACTCTATTATTCAATGTCATCCATAAATTTAATATACACGGGATCCCCACCTTTGTCCAAGTCAATGATATCAACCTCAAACTGCACAGAGCCAAGCACAGACCCCAGTAGCACTCCACTAGAGACATTCTTACAAGAATGTCATTTTTACAGTCACATAATCAAATGAATGATGCAGAAAACACAAGATCCCATTGCTTACTGATGATTAGCTATTTTTTAAAGCATTTGATTTGATAGATCAAATGAGCTGGCTCTCCTCCAATGAGGTGTCTTCCATGTAAATATTTAGATCTTTTAAGATTCCTCGATCAACTCAAAAACAGATCACTTTAATAACCACCTAATTATTATTAATATTCATCGAGGCATAAAACATGAAATGTAGACTCACCAGGAATGTTTTCCATCACCACATAGAACGTGCAAAGTAACGTCCAAATTGAAGAGGTAATTCCCTGAGGTCCTCCATATGTTCCTGTTTGACACGGCACTGATTCAACCCCCAGAACATGGTGGAGTCACCTAAATGAGATCCAAGTCACCATGATGTCACTGGTCCTCATCAAGAACAAAGGACAAACAACAACTTTCGAAAGACCTAACAAGAAAGGGAAAACTGGTGAATGGAGGATACTTGTTGTCCAGTTGAGTGGTCATTTGGCCTTTGCCTGGAGACCTACCATGAGAGGGAGCTCCCTAATATGTAGTTAGATGGGTGGGCAGAAGAGTTGGTCTGATAGTACCTATATCTTGAACTGCTGTTGCACAAGGGCAAAGGATTGGGCCCAGAATTGAATAAGAAGAGAGCAGTCTTGATTGCCTTTGGGAAATTGTGCAGTGATTCCAATGACTGCGGGCTCCTTTTTGAAATAAAATAGTATCATTTTAACAACAGTACTCGTCAAGGGATATAACATGGCTACAAATCATGGAGTGCCACAGTCTCTGAGGAATCAAAATTATGGGTCAACAAAAGGGCAATGGAGAGATGCATGATGGGCATAAATAGGTTCCAGCATATTACAGATGATGAATGGTGCACATGAAGTGACATAAAGGATGTCATCAAAGAGATGTATGATCAGAAAAGGAAGCGGCCCAGTTATATAGCCAGAGTGATGGATAAAGGATGGAAAACCCAACTGCTGCATTGGTACACTTGCAATTTGAAGATAACAGGAGAAGGGCCCCAAACATAAAGGGTGGACCTTGGTGGATGATTTATGGGAAGACAAATAAGAGTCTCACACGATGAGAGGCATAGGTTGGTCGTGATCTGTACCGTTAGAAGAAGCCACGTTGATGGAATCACAAAACATTTACATTTGAGCCCCCCAACAATCCTGAGGTAGATAATACAAGACTTTTTATGCCCATTTTACAGATGAGAATATTAGATTTTCATCTGACTTGTTCTGACTCTAAATCTCATCCTCTTCCTATCACAATACATTTCCTCCCCGAGGAGGTAGCATAGTTCACTTGACAGGAACAATGTGGCATTCCAGCTGTCTTGAGGCTGATTAAAACCATAAGATTGTCTTCCCCACCCTCCCAAATCCCTAAGAATTTCAAGGCCAGTTAATACCTCTGCTTTCCTCCCATTACATTATGTTGAAGCCCCCAGGTCAGTAAGCAAGGAGACCCTGCTGTGTTTTGTAGCCAGCTGGCTGTGATCTGAAATTAGAATTAATTCTGATAATTAACACTTAGTCCTTCATGGCTACTCGGACCATCAGTTCTTCCCACCCACCCCACCCTCCACTTTAGCAAGAATCTAATATCATCCTAAGAAGGTTTCAAAAGAGAGATTGACACTTTTATGTGGGGGTGAGAATGCATTAGCCTAATAAGTAAGACACTGCCCAATTGTTTCCACAGACTGTCTTCTGCTCGGCCCTCAGAATAAACATGGCTTTCAAATCCAGTTTAATGGGAGCATCCAAGGTAAAATTAGCATATTTTGTTTGAGCCTATGGAATACAGTAGGAAGGAATGGGGTGTGCAGGAAGGGGTCTCAAAGGAAATTAGAGAAAAGGAGAGAAACCAAGGGGGGAATCAAGTAGGTACAGTGGAAAGAATACTGTCCCTGGAGTCAGAAGAATGGGGTTCACATCTTTCTTCTGCTGCTTGCCACCTGTACCGCCTTTGGCATGTCACTTACCTGCTCTAGGCTTCAGTGTCCTTATCTCTAAAATGAGGGGATTAGACTTAATGCAGCTGAGCTCTCTTTCAGCTCCCTACATAGGATCCTGAGGTGTAACAAATGCCTAGGCTACACTCAGAAAACCATTTTAGAGGGCTCTCCAAGTTAGCTTTTGGTCATATCTGTTGTTGTTCAGTCATTTCAGTTGTGTCTGACCCATTGTGACTCTATTTGGGGTTTTCTTGGCAAACATACTGGTGTGGTTTGCCATTTTCTTCTTCAGCTCATTTTACAAATAAGGAAACAGAGGCCAACAGGGTTTAGTGACTTGCCAGGGTCACATAGCTACTAAGAGTTTGAGCCCAGATTTGAACTCAGGAAGATGAGTCTTACTGATTCCACGCCCAGAACTCTACTTATTGCACCACTCTACACCCACACTAAGAGAACACGAGGGTTTTCGTCTTGGGACTCTTGAATAATATTACAATGTCTTATAGCTATACAGTACATCACAGTTTTCAGAGTCCTTTTGTATTCAACATGGTATTGTTGCAAGAGAATTGGTCTTTGAGTTAGAAGATCTGAATTCAAATCCTAACTATCTTGGTTTGTTTATTCATCTGCACAATGAGGATAACAATAGCTGTACAGTCTGCTCATTCAAGTCCTAGACATGGAGTCAGGAAGATCTGGATTCAGGTCCCACCTCCAACACCTGCTAGCTCTGAGATCATGGACAATCACTTGACCTCTCCAAACCTGTTTCCTCATTTGTAAAATGGGGATAATAAAGCCTGTAGTACCTAGTAACAGGGCTATTATGAAGCAAAAAAAGATAAAGCATGTGCTTTTCAAGCTTCCAGGTGCTATATGAATGTTCCCTGTGACTGCACCTGCTGTCTAAGTGACATTGAAAAGAAAGTTGAACCTGGGGTTAGGAAGATCTGAGTTCAAATCCTACCTCAGACAATACTACCAGTGTAACCCTGACAAATCATTCAACCTTCATGGACCTCAGTTTCCTCATCTGTAAAATAGGAGGGTTGAACTTGAATAGCTATAAGTCTATGATGCTATCAATGGAAACATCCCTATATGTCTTAGAGTCAAAAGATCTGTTTGAATCCCAGCTCCAGTATACAAGCCATTATAATAGCTATATGAAAGTCATTAAATTTCTCTGAACCTCAGTTTCCTCATCTGCACTATGGAGATAATAATAATGTGCTCACTTTACAGAATTGTTGCAAAGAAAGTATTCTGCAAAACATAAGCCAATATATCAGTGCAAGCAGTTACATATAAAATCATAAGCATTTTATAAACATGTGCTGTCTCATGTATTATCTAAAAATAGAGATCTTCAATGCTCATCCCGGTGCCATGTCCTTGGCCTTGTCAGCTCTCTTGCCTAAATATGTGCCATCCACTGACTTGATAAGTTCATCTTTTATGCGATCATCCAAGTCATTGATAAAAATGTTGAGCAGGACAGGGCCAAGGTCAGGGAGCCCTGCTGTAAGCATGAGAGGTCTCCCTCTGGGTTGACATCGATCCATTAATCAACACTCTTCAGATCTAGTCGATTAACCAGCTATGAATCCATCTAACTCCACTATCATCACGCCTTTGTTTTTCTCCGCCATGTCCACAAGGAGAACATGAGAGATTTTGTTAAATGCCTTACTTTAGGTGAGAAAACAATAAAAGCCCAGGCTTTGTGTTAAGCTGGGTCAAGATGGATTCAAAGAACAATAATCTATGTACCTATAATTTAGCTCTCTGCACATCAAATTATCTCTTTGCACCCTAATTTTTTCCCCTGCCCTGGAAATGGAGCTTTATACCCTAAACAAGGGACTGGACTTCCATTCTTCTTGTCATTGTAATGGATTGGATTCCTAGTCAGTATGTACAATGATTAAAGATGAGTGAAAACAATTATCTATATGCCTACCACACTCTCCTTCATTTCAGCCTCTGGGAACCCCTACTCACCTCCTACATAAGGCCTTTTCCCATGTCCCTCAATTGTTTGCAGGCTTCATCCTGGTAAATTAATTTGTATTTACTTCGTATATATTCTACTGAGTTATCTATGTACTTACTGTTTTCCCCCTTCCTCATCCTGGAACATCCATCCTTCCCTATAGTCTTCTCAGCCTGGATCATCCCTCTACCATGTTTCCCCTCCTTCTCCAACCAGAATGTTCCTCCTCAGGCCTCCATTTTGTGGAAGGACCCAGGCAAACCAACCATCATCCCTCTCCTGGCTCTGCTTCTGCTTTTCCAGACTTTGCTGCCATGCCTTAACTGCTAGCTCACCAGAACATTTTTTGGAAATTGCAATATTTCTGTGCCTGGATCCTTCTTACCCTGTAATATTCCTTCTCCTTGTGGCCTTCTGAGCCTGGAACAACCCTCTACCCAGTCCCTTTTTCCCACTGGTGAGTTCCACCCGCCCCCAATCCCCCCCACACTCAGGGCCTCCATTTTGGGGAAAGACCCAGGCCACCAACCTTCATTCCCTTCTTGGTTCACTTTTCAGCTCCCTTTTGCTGTCTTATCTTCCCCCAATAATCTCCTTAAGGTTATGGACTGGCTGGTTTGTTTGAGGGCAAGAGAGGGGTGTGCTTGTATCTGTAACCATGCTGCTTAGCACAAGTACCTAACACGGTTAGGTACTTAATAAACAATTGTTGCCTTGCCTTTCAAAAAGCATGTAAGCTTTCTGAAAGCAGAAATTGTTTTTGGTTTTTGTCTTTTTATCTCCATTTCCCTGAATGCACATTAATAAATACTTGTTGGAAAATAAAATGAAACTGAATGCTGCCAAATAATAACCAAGCATATCCCCAATAAGAAAATAGGAAAATACCTCCCTCCTTTCTTTTTATATATAGGGAACTAAGGGTGTGGAGAAGTGTGTGTACTATCAGATTAATTGATGTGTTGGTTAGTTTTGCTGGACTACTTTCCCCTTCTTTTTTATTCTTTGATGTGGGGGGAGGAGAGTTTTATTTGGAGATGAGGGTAATATAAGAACAAAATATAACAATTTTCAAAATATGTTAATGGTGGCAGGTAATGCAATTTATATATGAAATAGATTATGGGTAAAATTAAGAATTGCTGTTCTATTAAAAATGTATTATTATACTGTGCATGTAATGGGATACTATTGAGCTGTACTAAATAATGAAAGAAATTATTTCAGAGAATCCTGGGAAGTGGGAGCTTATGTAAAAGTAAAGCAGGCGGAACCAGGAAGACAATTTATACAATTGTAATAAGCAGGCTGCCACCGAAATCTGGGGCAGTTTTGTGTGGTGCCATATAGCACAAGGAAGCCATGAATTCTGGTTGTCTAGGCTGTTTCCAGGTATTCTTGGGAAAGATACAGGGAGAAAGGAGCTCCAAGGAGACAAGAGAGAAAGAAAGACTTTGAGCAGCAGAGGCAGCTGCCTAAGCTGCCAATGTGTATGAGAACTGTCCCCATGTATGATCTTCACCCTCCAGGGTCTAAAATTCTGAGATGGCTGAGAGAAGACCTGCCCTGGTGGGGACTAGTCTCCCTGTGCTAGTTTAAGCTAAAACCTCTCATTTACTTTTGTGTATTTTCTAGCATATTCTAATCTCTAAAGCATCTCTAATTTCTGTTTTCTGTTCTGATTGGAAAAAATTTATTAACTTAATCTTTATTATTTGTAGCATTTAGAGGGGAGGGGAGGAATATAGTGTAAGCCAAGGGCCACAGGTTTCCTTAAGAGTTGTGAGGGAGGGGCAGCTAGGTGGTGAAGTGGGTAAAGCACTGGCCCTGAAGTCAGGGCCCGTCTGAGTTCAAATCCGACCTCAGACCAAACACTTGACACTTACTAGCTGTTTGACCCTGGGCAAGTCACTTAACCCCAGTTACCTGAAAAAACAAACAACCAACCAAAAAAAAGAGTTGTGAGGGAAGTAGCTTTCCCTGTGAATCTAGACTCATACCCCTAGACCACCCTAGGGTGGGGAGGGTGACTGATAAGAAAATTCTAGCCCGATAACCTTCTTGGAATAGGAGAGTCTCCAAGACCTGGCAAACCTCTCCTCTAAGCTTCCATGCTGTCAGTGAAGGCACAGCCCTCCTCCAACTCCCTCATAGGTAAGCTGGACTTTACATCATATCTATCTATGCCACCCACAAGCCACATCAACATATTTAGACAACCTTCACACACACACACACACACACAATCTTATATAATGACATTGTAAAAAAAAATTTTTTTATAAACTTAAGAACTCTATCAAAATATTACATGTTGGGGCAGCTAGGTGGAATCAGCCCTGCAATCAGGAGGACCTGAGTTCAAATTCGACCTCAGACACATACCACTTACTAGCTGTGTGACCCTGGGCAAGTCACTTGACCCCAATTGACTCATCAAAAAAAAAAAAAAAAAAGCAAAAAAAATACTACATGGACAGAGGACCAAGTGGGGAAAAATTTACAATAAACATTCTTAGTGATGCCTCTTTTCCCCTCTAACAGGGACAGGGAGTAGATCTGTGATTTCACTGGAGCTGGCCGGTTGTTGTCCTTTGTTCTTGAAGAGGACCAGTATGACACCACTACGTTACAGTCAAGTTACAGTGTGGCCGACTGCGGCTGATCAGACCAACGCAAGCGCAGAATGCTCTACCACAGGTCGGGCACAGATAGTCCGTGTGAACATGTAGAGTGGGTTCTCTAAATTTGTGCATCTCATGTTTCTTTTGAGCTTCTTCCATACTGCTCTGCTCATAGAGCACAGTACTTTCTCTGATGAGGGCATGCCATGCGGGGCGGTCCTGTGCCAGTTTCTCCCATGTCACACAACCATTTCCAAAGCTCTTAACAGAGACTTTGAGAGTGTCCTTGTACAGCTTTTTCTGACCATCATGTGAGCACTTGCCCTGTGTGAGCTCTCCATAAAATAGTGTTTTAGGCAGGCACACATTTGGCATTTGAACAATGTGGTAGGTAGGGAACTCTCCGAAGAGGAAATCCCCTATCAAACTGGTGTTCCTTCTCTGCAACTTATAGTCTTAGAACAGTGGTTTTCAAATAGTAGTTCTCTAATGGTCTGGGGACCTCAAGACCCTCAAATGGGTCCACAAGGTCAAAACTTCCTTCACAATAATATTAAGTTGTTTTAATTTCTGATACAGTAGACACTAATAGATATCAACTCAGATAAACAAAAGCTTGGGGGGGGGGCTCAATAATTTTGTAAGAATTTAAAGGGGTTCTGAGACTAAAAAGCTTGAGAACTGCTGTTTAGAGTTGCTCAGAGCAATGAGAACTTGAGTGACTTGGCCAGTTAATGCCAATAGTATGTGTCAGAGGAGGACTTTGACTTGGCTTTTCCTGGCTCCAAGGCCAACCTTCCACCCACTATGATATACTGCCTCTCTTTAATATTTCATTCCCCCTTTAATGTAGCATCAAAAAGAGGTTTCATCTCCTAGCTCTCGAGTAGCTGATATAGGACAATGCGTCAGGAATTGGGCACATGTGCCATACTGGTCTTAACTACTTGAGCAACATTGAGCTAGGAAGGATCTTAGAAGTCACCTAACTAATCAATCAAGCCAGGCCCTTTGCTGAGTCCTGGGGACACAAGAACGACTGGCAGGAACCTAATGAGATCCACTCCAGCCATCTCAAGGTACATGGAAATGAGAGGTCAAAAGACCCACCCAAGATGACACGTATAAAGGTGAATGAAGAATTAGGCTTTGAACTCTGCTCCTCTGACTCCAGAGGCAATGAACCTGGCCCAAGGTTAGCCCTATGGCACAGGTCAAATTCTCAACCTCAATAGATTTCTAGCTCTCTGCAATGTAGAAGCTTGCTGGCCCTTTTGGGAAAAAAAAAAAAAAAACAAAACCCAGATAGCTAAATGCTGTGTTTACAGAGCCTTAGACATCTCAGAAAACTTTCTGTAAAAGGAACCTGGAGAGCTCCTAAGCTTAGTGGAATTTGTCAGACCCAGGATGGAATTTTCTTGCTTTTTGCCAAGGGCCGTTAGAACACTTATAGAGCAAGAAGTAGATATGATAGGATCTTTCAAATAAATGCTAAAAACTGAGGTAGCCAGGTTGGGCCATGGTAAAGTGCTGAGAGACCTGAGTTCGAATCTTTATTCAGAAGTTTATTTAGCTGTGTGATCCTGGGCAAGTCACTTAATCTCATTCTGCCTCAGTTTCCTCAAACATAAAATGGGGAATAAAAATAGCACCTAATTCCCAGGGTTGTCCTGAAGATCAAATGAGATAATATTTGTGAAGCATAATACCTGGCACATTTGTTCAGTCATTTCAGTTGTGTTCAAATCTTTGTGACCCCATTTGGGGTTTTTTTGGCAAAGATACTGGAATGGTTTGTCATTTCTTTCTCCAGCTCATTTTACAGATGAGGAAACTGGAGCAAACAGGTTTAAGTGACTTGCCCAGGGTCACATGGCTAGTAAGTGTCTGAGACCAGATTTAAACTCAGGAAGATGAGTTTTCCTGACTCCAGGCCCATGACTCTATCCACTGTACCATCTAGCTGCCCATAGTAGGCATTTAATAAATGTCATTTCCTCCCTTTCTTCTAGTCCTCATTTGTAAAACAAGTGATTGGACTTTGTGGTTTCCAAGCTCCACTCCAGATTTAAATCTACAATCCTATACTTAGAATGCATTTCCAGCAAAAAAGCAATGCTATATATACTCATCTCCATAAAAGGAATCATCAGGCCAACGATCATGGAATCCTTTGCATTGAAGCATCTAAAGCATCGTAAAGATGCTTTAACTTCTGAAGATGTCAATGCCAATGGAGAGACTCTCATGGTACGGGCCCTTTAAGATGCTACCAGGGCATGTGGCTACTCTTCCATTCTCCAGTCAAAAGAAACCCATAAATCCTTCAACCCCAATTACCGGACAATTTTGTCTCAGTCACCACCAATGTCATTCCAGATCCAGCCTCGCCATAGCTTTTGCCCTGGCTTCCTTTTCTTTCTGACTTCATTCTTGCTCACCCCATTTGTCTTGATTGTTTCACCTGGACCCCCACTTCCCATGTGGCATCAACTCATACACTGACATCTACCAACATCCAGCACTTGTTCAATCTCTTAACTCCAAGAAATCCAAAGACTGCACCAATCAGCCAAACCCAATCTGACAACCTGCTTGTCCCTTTCTCCCAATCTAGTCCTGAAAAAAAAAAAAAGAAATTTACCAAAATACCACTTCTAATAAACTATTGCTTTGGTTTCAGGTTTCTTGAAGACCTCAATATGGTGATATACAAACCTTGATGTCATTGACTTTGAAAGTTCCATGAGGCATGGTCTGTTTCCCCCAAAAAAGAGTAGGAACAGGAAGGACCTCTATGACACAAATGATTACGTATGCCCCACATTGCCACATAAAATAATAAAATCCAACTTGAAATTGCTGTGTTTGTATTGAAAGAGAAAGAGAAAAGAAGAAGCAGATGGGGTTCATCTCCCCAGTTCTAACTCTGACTTCACCACAACGTCTCTCATTTTTCCTATGCAAGGCAGAGCACCAGAGAGAATTAGCTTTCAACAGATGACATGGTTAGTGCTTAAGAAATGGGTATTTCATTTAACTGCAGTGCTTTATGGAGCCTTGATACTAAGACCAGGTACTATTTACATGATGTTTTAAAGTTCACAAATCATTCCTATGTGTTATCTCATTTGTTCCTCATAATAGCCCTGTGAAGGAGGTACTATTAGTAGCCCTGTTTTAAAGATGGGGAAACTGAGGCTGAGCAACATTAATTGACTTGTCCAGGGTCATACTGCTAGGAAGTATCTGAGGCAGGCCTTGAATTCAGGTCGTCCTGACTGCATGTTTAATACTCTCTTCACGGCACCACTTAGCTGCCTCTATAAATGTCCCAGGTCTGATGCTTACTAGCCGTGCGTCTAGGAGCAGCTAAATGGCTCAGTGGGTAGAGTGCTGGGCCTGGAGTCAAGAAGACCTGAGTTCAGATCTGGCCTCAGACACTTCCTAAATGTGTGACCCTGGGCAAGTCCCTTAACCCTATTTGCCTCAGTTTCCTCATCTGTAAAATGAGCTGCAGAAGGAAATGGCAAACCGTCTTTGCCAAGAAAACCCCATGAACAACATTGGCATGCTATGGTGCATGGGGTCACAATGAGTTGGACACGCCTGAACAATAACAAGCTGTGTGTTTCTGAGTCTCATTTTCCTCATCCATAAAACAGATATGATAATATTTGTAGTGCTTACCTTGTAGGGGTTTTTGAGAAGAAGCACCTTTACCATCTTATATAAATGTTACCTTCTCCTTTCCAATTAGATCACAAGCTCCTTGAGGACAAGGACTTTATTTTCATCTTTGTTTCCTCAGATCTAGCACAATGCCTTAAATAGGAGACTTTTAACAATTTTTTTTTGGCTTTAACTGGACTAGTTATCCATAGCAAAGAAAGTAAATGGGTTATAATAATAACTAGCATTCATATAGTATTTTATGCTTTGCAAAGTGCTTTGCAAATATTATCTCGTTCTATCCTCACAACAACCCTGAGAGGTAGGTGCAATTATTATGCCCATTTCACAGATAAGAAAACTGCATTAAACGTGTTAAGTGCCTTGCCTAAGATCACACAGCTAGTAAGTATCTGAGGTTAAATTTGAACTCAAGTCTTCCTGACTCCAGGTCCAGCAATCTATCCACTGTGCCACCGAGGAGGTGAATCTGACTTATGTGTATGACTGATATTTGTTTCAGTAGAACTCACAATATTCTTGTTCAAAAGGAACAGGAAAAATAAAAGGAGACCATATAATATCATGTATTAAGAACTTGTACTCAACTAGGAGCCAGAAAGGATAAGTATTTGGGTGATTAATGGAGGCAGAAACAGAAACTATGTGATCATCATAGTATACTACAGCCCATGTAGGCAGAAAGGAAATTGAGGAGATCAAGAAGAGAAGTCACAACCCTGACAGGGAAGCATGGTGCAGTGGTGAGGAGGGAATTTCAGTTATCCAGACATATGCTAGAGATCTTTCTCCACCAATAACAGATCAGCTAATGCTTTCTTAATTTGCCTTAATGATAATTCTATATCTAAAATGATGGTGGAACCAATGAAAGGTGCTTCTATCCTAAGATATAGTAGAAAGATAGATGAGAGAACAGGGAGGAGAATGAAAGAGATAAAGAGATAGATAGATAGATAGATAGATAGTTGGATGGATAGATAGATAGATGATAGATAGATAGATAGATGGACAGAGGAACTATGTAGCACTTACTAGGTGCCAGGTATTGTGCTAAGCACAAGGAATCCAAAAATAAGAAAACAAGACAGTCTCCACTCTTAAGGAATTTATAGTTTAATAGGGGAAGATAATTAAAAAAAAAAAGGGAAGCTAGGTAACACAGTGGTAACACTAGTCAGGCCTAGAGTCATGAAGACTCATCTTCATGAGTTCAAATTTGGCCTCAGACACTTACTAGTTGTATGACCCTGAGTACATCACTTAATCCTGTTTGCCTCAGTTTCCTCATCTATAAAATAAGCTGGAGAAGGAAATGGCAAAGCACTCTAGTTTCTTTGCCAAGAAAACACCAAATGAACACAAAAAGTCAGACGTGGCTGAAAATAACTAAATGACAACCAAAACAACAACAGAAAAGGGAGAAATGGAAAGGGGGTGGGATTGAATTGCTGGGTTTAGAGTCAGGAGATCTAAGTTTGAATGTCGGTTCTGTCATTTACAATCTATATGACCTTGGGAGAATTGTTTGCCCTCTGGGAGCCCCTACCTGTAAAATTAGGGGGTTAGGCTTTATGATTTCAAAAGAGAGAAATTGAATTGAGTCTTACTGAATTACTTACTGAATTAGTAAAAATTTTTGAGTATGTGCTCACCATAGCAGCTTCTTTTAGCCAGAGGGCCTAGCATGTATATATTTGGCTAGTCATCACACCTAAATTCCCTACCCACACTCCTGGGACAAAAGCCTTGCAAAGCTCTTGGGTCCCCAGTCTATGCTAGGCCTTTATTAATCGTGACATACTTGGAACACCTGTGAAATAGCATCTTACCAGTTGTGTTGCAGAGACAGATGGGAAGAATGAAAGTAGGGAGTGGTGGGGAGTGAGACGGTAATGGACCCATCCCCAGAGATGCCAGCTCCATCCTTGTCCTTGCTCGTCTGTGTCTCCCTCTCTTGGCATCATCTCTTCTCTCAGGAGCCTGGCCAAGCCCGCTGAAGGAGAGCTGAATAGGTGACTGCAAACTGAAATGAACATCCTGTTGAAAAGAATACAGAGTGGTGATAAATAGCTTGATGGTGCCCCTGCACATTATAGACAGTGGAAGACTCTATAATAGTGGTATATGCATGTATAAATTAGAGAGATAGGTTCCCTTCTCTCTTTCCCCTCCCTCCCTCCTTGCACTGAATACTTTAGAAAGATCAGTGAAGACTCGAAAAGGAAGGGGGGCAGTAAGGAATAACTTAACTTGAAGGGAACCTCATTAAAAAGATGTCCCTTCACTAGCTGCTCAATCACTAATTGACTTTCTCCTCCTCACTTTAATTTTGAAGCTGGTGTCTTGATTAATTAACTATGTCCCCAAAGCCCCTGGGTACTGCAGTCAAACTCAGCAGGAGTATATATTTCTGTGTTCCAGACAATTTGACAGGCGGGGGGGGGAGGGAGGGCTCTCCCTGGCCATCTCCATGGGTAGTGACCTGAGACACTCTTTGTCTCTTGAGAGAACCCTGCCGGTTCTCTCTATTTCTCTAACCGTTAGCCACAGGGGGACATGGCCAGTGGCAAAAGGAGCCACTTCAAATAGTGAAGCAAGATACTTATATTGTCCTTTTAATTTTTTAATATTTCCAATTGAATTCTCTCTCAGGCCTGGACATCTGTTGGCTTCTCCTCACTGTCAAAATGGATGAGAGGAACGGCCCAGAGGTTTACTCTCCCCAGGTAAAAGTATTAGATTTTCATTTAAAAATATTTAATGAGCAGCTATTGTTTTTGAGGCACTGTGTGATAGATTGAGTGGTGAGGCAAGATTCAGTCTCAAGCATTCCTGACTTGAAGTCCAATACTCTACCCACTGTGCCACCCTGATGCCTCAGGCCAAGTCACCTAACCTCTCTGGGCCTCTCTTTCCTCACCCATAAAAGAAAGGGGTTGGATCTGATGTCCTCTAAGGCTATAATCCCATTACCCTATGAGTTGGTTAGCCATCCTTGCTAATTGAGCAGCAACTTCCTGCTACCCCTTCTTTCATAGCTTCATCTAATCTCTCTCTTTTGGGAGCGCTAACCAAAATTCAAGTTTTGCTAATTGGTCAGTGGGCTGCAGAATTCCTTCTCCTCCCACCTGGGACACAAAGTTAAAGTTAGCAGCATTTTACATGAAATAAAGACACGCTATTATAATGGGCCATTTGGAGCTGAAGAGAGACAGCTCGTGCTCCCAAGAAACTTCCTTAGCTATAATTATTGATGTTAAAATAAAGGATACAGAGAGAACATGTGAGGGTGTATAATGTAGCTACCCAGGGTCCCTTTTGTCCTTATCAGAGACATGCCGAAGCCCAAGGTAAGAGACAGGAGCTAGCCAGTTCTGCCATGACTGACCACTGACTTGAGTGTCTCTAAACGATGAAGCAAATAGTGCCTTATACGTAGGAAGACAAAGAAAGGACCAAGAGAGCTCACCTCCACCCGGCCCCAGCGATGAGCGCTCTCTCTCCTCAATCTTCTTTGTATCCTATTTATCTCCATTTACTGAGGTCCCCCTCCCTGGTTCCCGGTTGATTGTAAAGTCTTTAAAGACAGGGGTGGTTTTGTTTGGTCTTTGTATCTCCAGAGCCTACCACAGTGACTGGCACAGAGCAGAGCTTAATAAATGTTTGTTGAATTAAAGTCAGAAGAACTGGTCTCACATTCTGCTTCTGCTATTATCTGTTCAGTTCCTATGACTATGTTCAACTCTTCATGACCCCATTAGGGGTTTTCTTGGCAAAGCCATTTTCTTCTCCAACTCATTTTACAGATCAGAAAACTGAGGCAAACAGGGTTAAGAGACTTGCCCAGGGTCACACAGTGTCTGAGGCCAGATTTGAACTCACAAAGGTGAGTCTTCCTGACTCCCGGCCCAGCACTCTAACCACTACACCACCTATCTGCCCAGTTCTGCCATTTACCATTTGGGCAAATTTCCTAATCTTTCTGGGTCCCAGTTCCCTCATCTGTAAAATGGGAGAAGTTTTGTTAGCCAATATCTATGGTCTTTTCCAGTTCCAAATCTATGGTCCTTTTTCAAATGTACTAATCTATGACAAGCAGACTTTAGGTACAGTAATCATGAGTACACTAGATAAGGATGAACACGGAGGTTGGCAAATCTCGTTAGTATTTAGGAGTCCCACTTATGAATTCATTTGTCCTATATTTCCATCTCGACAAGGGCCCTAAGCAGACCATATCTACAGGGGCGCAAAATTTATACCTTTCACCTACTATCAGTAGACCACACACTGTGAGTTATTTTTCCCTTGAGTGGAGATGGCTTTGCAATGAGTCGTCCACACTCTCTCATCCAATCCTTTTTGTAGCTAAAGAAACATTACAGGATATGACCAAAAAAAAAAAAAAACCCAAAAACAAAAACAAAAAACAGAATAATACCAACTGGTGCTCACTGAACCTAGGGCTTATTAACAATGATATTCTAACGATAACAGTAAAGATCATTTTCCAAATGAATTTTAGGAGAGTCATTGTCTTCTTCCCATGATAGCCCTAATCTCTCACACACACCATCTTTTCACCTCGTACAAGTAAGGAACAATATTATGGTACAACAGTAGGGAGAAAGGCCCTTTTCTCCAGGTTAATAACAGGGGACCCAGGAGGGGAAAGAACATTATTATTGTGAGCTCTAAAATCCTCAGCCTGCTAGTGAGGCGCCAAGGCTGGGATTTTAGGAGAGCCTTGAACCAGCTTAATGCTATTTTGGGTCCAGAACAGTCCTTCCACCCTTTCTGCCTCTTTCTTAAATGCTGTTCTTAACTGTAATGATGCTACCTGTGGGGGAAGAAAAAGAAGAAAGGATTTAGGCTGAGAGTTGGTTTCATGTTGGCTAAAAGGATTATTTTATACCATCAGAAAGATAATTCACCACCTACTGGGGAAGGAAGGATTAGGACTTTCCCTCAGATGGCACTTTATGAAAAGATTATTTAAAGATTACAGGACAAAATGGATAGGTTTGACGACATCTGGTAGGGCTGTTTTTTTGGCTGTCACAGAACGATGGTAATTTATCCAATTAGTGATAGAAAAGATCTGTTTTGATTAGTGCTGATTTAGATTATGTCACATGTGCACACACAAACATATCTTTTGGGTGTTCTTCTTTTCTCTCCTACCATTTTTGACTCTGAGTGAGTAGAAAAAAATAATCATCCAATGCCGCTCCCTGCATGCAGCATCAGTTGGAAGTAATTTCATCTTTCTCTGAACTGCTAACAGTACTTTTCTTTGTATCACCTTCCTGACAATGCATTCATTCATTCTACTGACATGTATCATGCACCTACTATGTGACACACTGGAAAATTGTGTGGTGTCTTTAATATTCCCATGCTGCTACCTACCATGACAGCCCATCTTTTAAACACCAATATTCTCTCAGGGATAACTGCATGGTGATGTTTGTGGAACAGCACAATCTCAGAACAACTACAGCTGCACTACACCCAAAATCTAATGAAAAAAACTGGGATGGATAGCTAACCCACTGGATGCCAGTCAGGACTCAAAAACATGCTGACAGTAGAACAATGGGTCAATTGGAATAAGAAAAAAAAATTAATAGAGGTAAATGTAAAGTCTTAGACTTGAGTTCGAAAACTATACTTCACTAGGGGAGATTTGTTCAGTCATTTCAGTCATATCCAACTCTTTGTGACCCCATATGGGGTTTTCTTGGCAAAGATACTGGAGTAGTTTGCCATTTCCTTCTCAAGCTCATTTGACAGTTGAGGAAACTGAGGCCAATAGAGTTAAGTGAGCTGCCCAGGGTCACACAGCTAGTAAGTTCTGAGGCCAGATTTGAACTCACAAAGGTGAGTTTTCCTGAATCCAAGCTAGGCACTTCCTGTGCTGATAATAGGGGATACATGGCTAGATATCTGGCAGTGGGAGTTGGGGGGGGGCAGTGCTTAGTGGACTTCAAGCTTGGTTTGATGTGAAAACCTAGGAAACTAATGTAATTTCTTACTGCATTAAGAGGCATGTTTATTGTTTATTCATTTTTCAATGGTGTCCCACTCTTCGTGACCCCATTTGGGTTTTTTTGGCCAAGACACTGGAGTGGTTTGCCATTTCCTTCTCCAGCTTATTTGACAGGTGAGGAAACTGAGGAAAAAAGGGTTATTGTGAGCTCTAAAATCCTCAGCCTGCTAGTGAGGCGCCAAGGCTGGGATTTTAGGAGAGCCTTGAACCAGCTTAATGCTATTTTGGGTCCAGAACAGTCCTTCCACCCTTTCTGCCTCTTTCTTAAATGCTGTTCTTAACTGTAATGATGCTACCTGTGGGGGAAGAAAAAGAACTGTGCTTAGGATCACACAGCTAGTAAGTGTCTGAGGCCAGATTTGAACTCACAAAGGTGAGTTTTCCTGACTTATGGCTTGGCACTCTATCCATTGCACCACCTAACTGCTCCATAAGCAGCATAGCACCCACAAATAGGGAGGTGATTACTCCTCTGTACTTTGGCCTATTTGAATAGCATCTAAAGGAGTATGTTTCATTATGCATTACACATTTTTAGGAGGATACTGATAAGCAAAAGGTACTGATCTGCCTTGGTACAGAAAGTTTCCATCCCAAGAGCTCCCTACACCAATGGAACCATAAGTTCAAGGAAAACAAGAAGTTAAGGGTATCCAGAGGAGAGTAAGCAGGGTAGTGAAGAATCTTGAGTCCATGTTATTTAACAATCTGTTGAAGGAAAGGGGATGGTTAGTCTGGTGAAGAGAAGACTTGGGCATGTAGAAGCAGGAGAAGGGGAGTTTGCTGAGAAAGGAACGATAATTGTCTTCAAGTATTTAAAGGGCTGACCTATAGAAGAATTAGAATTGTTCTGCGTTACCCTAAAGAGAAGGACCAATTAGTGGAAATGGCAAAGAGGCAAACTGAGCCTTGATATAAAGAGAAACAACTCAATAAGTAGAGTCACCCAAAATGGAATGGATTGTCTCCAGAATTTAACTATCACTGGAGGTCTTCAAGAAAAGGCTGCATGATCACTGGTAGGTTAGACTGCGAGGGGAATTTTTGACCAAGCACTAGCTGGCCTCTAGGGTCCCTTCCAATTCAGAGATTCTGGGATTCATAGAAAAACATGGACAACCCACGAGTACAAAAATATTTATAGTGACTCTTTTTGTGCTTGCAAAGAACTGGAAACTAAGGGAGTACCCATCAACTGGTGAATGGCTGAAAAAATGAGGGTCCATAAATGTAATGGAACAATATCATGCTGTAAGAAATGATGAAATAGACAGTTTCAGAGAACTCTGGGAAGATTTATATAAAATTACGTAGTGAATAGAACCCGAAGAGTGATATACACAATAACAAAATATATTCTGAACACAAATAACTTCAAAAGACCTAAGAATTTTGATCAATGCAATGATCAGTCGTGATTCCAGAGGAACAATAATGAAGCATGCCGCCTCCCTCCTGACAGAGAAGCGATAAATCCAAGACACAGAATGAGATATATTTTTGGATGTAGTCAATGTAGGAATTTGTTTTGACTGAGCATTTGTTATATGGGTTTTATTTTTCTTTTTTTTCCCTTCTTAATGGAGAGAGCTAAAAGGGAAAGGTATGAGAGAAAATGCAGTTAACTGAAAATTTTTAATAAAAAAAAGACAAACAAAATTGTAGCAATTTTATCATTGCTATTTGCCCTATGACATTTCCTCTACTATGATTTTTGGATTTAGAGGTACAAGGAACTCTAGGATTTGTATTTATTATGCACCTATTACACTTAGTGTTGTGCTAAGTGCTTTACAAGTATAATCTCATTTAATCCTTACAACAACCCTGAGAGGTAGTATCCCTGTTTTGCAGTTGAGGAAATTGAGATCAACAGAAGTGACTTGCCTAGGGTCACACAGCTAATATGTGCCTGAGGTCACATTTGAACTCAGGTCTTCCTGATTTCAGACCTGGCACGCAATCTACTGCTATGTACTACCAGCTGACTGAATTATCATACACACATTATAGGAATAACGTGAAATAAACACTTTAGCGCAATTCTAGCATTATTTAATTGTTAAGAATTTACCCTAAAAGGGTAACTCTGTATCTCACAGACTATTCCTTTTTAGGACATTTACCTACAACTATGTTGTGCTACTGACAGAGTATTAATTTGATTATGACTTTGTAGTCATGATTGTGGTTATCTGAAAGAAATTAGCATATTTTTCTACTCTGTCATATTTTAATATAAAGTGACTAAAAGGGGTAAATATAAAAATTTAAAAATACAGGGAAAAGTTAGTTTTGTACTCTATCCACTGTGCCACCTAGCTGCCTATATTATCATACAGACAATATAGAAACAATAAGAAATAAACACCTAAGTACAAGTATTTCTTAATTGCTGAGAATTTTAATATAATCCCTCTTTCTCCTTCATAGATGTGAAAAATCTTCATCTTTTGACACTTGATCTCACCTATCTACTTTACTTTCTAAATCTCCCCTGTTTTATACACAGCTTATGGCCTCCTTTCCCATTTTTAGCAGCTATCTATCTGAAAAGCTTCACTTCACATCTTTTGTGGCAAAGATTAGGAAATAGAAGCCAGGAGGGTAGTCATCTTTGCCTACAAGTAGCACCAAGAGCTATTGAGCTCATTTCTGTTTCAACCCTACCTCCCTGAAAGTCCCAGGACCATAAAAAGCTATGGATTGCTATTAATAAACAAAGATCAAGTGTCTTAAGAGAGAGCTAGAAGTCCAGGATAAAAATAAAATAAAATAAAATAACAAAGAAGCAGCATGGCCACAAAGAAGAGATAAGAGAAAGAACCTCCCTCCATTCCCTTGCAAAGATAGAGAGGAGCAGGAGGAGTCTACAAATGAGAAACATTACATATATTTTCAGATCTTTTTAATGTATGGATTAGTTTTTGCTGACTTTTCTCTTTTTTTCTTTTAAAAAAATTCTTTGTACATGAACTTGGGAAAAAAATTTACAGCAAGTTTCTCTGATAAAAGCCTCATTTCTCAAATATATAGGGAACTGAGCCAAATTTATAAAAATATGAACCATTCCCCCACTGATAAATGGTCAAAGGATAGGAACAGGCAGTTTTCAGAAGAAGAAATCAAAGCTACCAATAGTCACTTAAAAAAATGCTCTAAACTACTATTGTTTAGAGAAATGAAAATTAAAACAACTCTGAAGTACCACCTCGTGCCTATCAGGTTCTGTACTTAGAAAACATAATAAATTTTTGTTGATATCTGGTTTTTTTTTTGTTTTTACACAGCCTAGATTGTAGGAACATAATAGAAAAGGAAAATGACAAATGGTGGAGGGGATGTGGAAAAATTCAGACACTAATGCCCTGTTGGTGGAGTTATGAGCAAACCCAATCATCCTGGAAAACAGTTTGGAACTGTGCCCAAAGGGCTATAAAACTGCATACCCTTTGACCCAACAATACCACTACTAGGTCTGTATCTCAAAGAGATTAAAGAAAAGAGAAAAGGACCTACATGTACAAAAATATTGATAACAGCTCTTTTTCTGGTGGCAAAAAAAAAAAAAAAAAAAGGAAACTAAGGGGATGATCATTAGTTGGGGAATGGCCGAACAAGTTGTGGTATGTGATTGTAACAGAGTACTATTGTGTTATGAGAAATTACAAGCAGGATGATTTCAGAAAATTCTAGAAAGACTTGCATAAACTGATGAAAAGTGAAGGGAGTAGAACCAGAACAGTATAAACAATACCAGCAACATTGTACGATGATCAACTGTGAATGAGTTAGCTATGCTCAGCAACACAATGACTCAAGACAATTCTGAAAGACTTCTAATGCTGTATACCTCCAGAGAGAGAACTAATAAACTCTGAGGGCAGATTGAAGCATACTTTTTAACTTTATTTTTCTTGTTCATGTGTGTGTGTTTTCTTTTGCAACCTGGCTTATATTGAAATACGTTTTATATGACTTCACGTGTATAATTCATATCACATTATTTGCCTTTTTAAGGGGTGGAGAAGGAGGAGGGAGGGAGAGCATTTGGAACTCAAAATTTTTTAAAATGAATATTTAAAAACAGTATATGTACATTGGAAAATAATGAAATAAAAATATATTTTTTAAAGTTTTTAAAATTCTTTGTTATATTGGATGGGTCTCTAAAAGGGGGAAGAGAAGGAATATGGGGGAAATCTAGGCTATGTAAAAACAACAGATATCAACAAAAATTTATTACATCTTCAAAGTGCAGGTTAAGATTCTGAGAAAGCACTCAGGAGCTAATAGTCAAAATGGAGCAAAGGGTCAGGAGCTCACCCTTGATACCTACTGATGAACATTGATGTGGGATGTGAACACTACCACACACGCAATGTAGACTGAATATTTTGTCTTCAAGGAAGCTCTTGGAACTTTGATTCAGGAGCTACACTATTTCAGCCACCTGCTTGACTGACTTGATATAGGTCTTAAGTAAAATGTGTGGTCAAAGTGGTAGGGATCAAATCCTGGCCAATTTAGTGAGAAGGTAAAATTTAAGGGCTTAGTCCCAGACAGACTCTCATGATAAGCTCATTTAAGATAACAGGTTGAGGCAGTCATAAACAGGGATGCAGGCCAGATGCCTGGGCAAGGCCAGCTGAGAACTGTCAGTGGTCTTCTAAGAACCAGGTCTGGCTTTACCCAGAGTCAGCATACATGGTCTCCTTCATGGTATATAATTTGAGGAAAAGAGAAAAGACCCCCTTGCCCAAAAAAACTCTCTGATGGAATTCTATTATGAGTTGTTTATTCCTTTGTATAAGGAAATGACTTTTAAATGTTCAAATACTCCTTAGAAACATTGAGCTGGATATTCAGTTTACTGTTAATTAGTTAAATCAAGTGCTTTCATTTTACTGACTGAGATATGCTCCTCTGAGGGAATGGGAATTTTAATAGGATTGGAGAGAGAGAAGAATGTAAAGTAATTTTATAACAGAAGGTATGCCTTGTTGAGTTATCCAAGTGGAAGATTTGGAACAGCCAGTAAGCAACCTAAGGGTCACTGAACACTAAAGGGGCAGAAAGAAAAAGGGCTCAGAAAGTGGCAAAGGATGCAGGAAGTAAACTGGGCTGGGGGGAGCTCTGTCTTGCCTTCACAGACATACCTTCCCCATTTTGCAATTTTTCCTAGAGACTGCCACGAGTGACTATAGAGTAGCCCTTTTCTTACTGTTGGTAAATGGAACCTCACTAATGTGGCAAAGCTAGTTGTGCCCGAAACCCCTAGTCCTTTGATGTGGGTAGGAGAAGCTAAATCTATCATGGAAGTGGAAATGAGTAGCATTGGAGATGAGCCAGTAGAACATACCTATTGATTCTTCTTGAGAGACAACATAGCGCCTGGTTATATGTCATTGGCAGACCTAGATTGACCGGGAATAGGAATAAGGTTAGTCCTCCCAGGAAACTGAAATGCCTATTTATGTTTGGGTGATGGATATCTTAGAATAAGATAACCATGCTCTGAACCTCTGTTGGGTGTGGAATGCACACGGGACTTAGGAGTCAGGAAGACTTGGATTCAAATTCTGCCTCAGATTCGTACTAATTGTATGACCCTAGACAATTCATTTAACATCTCAGCCTCAATTTCCTCATCTGTAAAATGAACGTAATAATAGCACACAGCCTCACAGGGTCACTGTGAAGATCAAATGAGATAGCATAGGTAAAGCACTTTGACAACCTTAAAGTACTATATAAATGCTAGCTATAATATTATATATCATTATTATTATTATTATTAAAATCTTTTTTTTAAATGCCAACTTCTGTTTCAAATGCATTTAAGTTAAAGGGATGGTGTTCATTCAGGTTAACAGTGGTAGAGATAGAGAAAAGGCCATCTCTTAACCCCAACTCCACACAAACCTACATATCTTTGGAATACTAGCCAGAGAGATCAAGAAAAATCTTGGGGTTTTTTTGTTTTATTTTTTTTAAAGGATGATTTCAGGCAGGCCTGAGCCTAGGACAAACAAGGGCTAGCTAGCTCGCTAATGCCCCTCCCGACTATGATCTGTGTCCTCCCAGTATCATACCTTAAGACTCAACTCCAAATGTCCCACGCTGTACTAATAAAGAAAGGGAAGGGGAGGAGGGAGTCAGGAAGCACACAGGCCTTGTAGTTCCCAATACAAAAGTCAACTCCCTAATTTTCAGGCCTCAAAAGACAAATGTTCTAATTATAAGTCAGTGTCTCCAATTTTTTTCTTCAAATTAGCAGGCTGTATATTTCTGATTATTTTTCCACCCCCCTCCCCAACTTTCCTTCAGTACTTATATTTGGCACTGCACAATACTGAACATCCTTTAACAATTCATGGCTGGTATTTGCAAAAGCAAGTTGTAAAGAAATAATAACCGGGGAAGAAAAAAGCCATGATTTCTAATTACTGTTTGTTGCCTAAGATTCATGCTTGCTTTCCCTGGAGGAAAAAAAAATCCTAAATTAGCCTGAAAACAAATGGAGTTTTTTGGTTTAATTTTTTTTAATCACCACTCCTAGGTTTGTATACAGAGTTAACTGATGCACTGTAACCTCACCACAACTCTAAAGTCAGCATGAGGCCTGTCCTTTTTGGACCCACTCCAGAGTTTTGTTGGTTACTAAAATCACCAAAGAACCTCATTATAAAGAAAATTCCATGAACAGGCTGGGGCATGGAGAAGACCAGGGTGGATTGATCATGGAAGTCAATGATCAACTTGATGAGTTCTCCAATAAACTTAAGAAGATTTTTAGGCAGGGACTTTGAGTCAGAGGCATCAGAGGGGCACCTCCCCAAGCAATATGAGCATGCCCAATGGCACTTTTCTGATAGGACACAGAGAGTATCTGATGATTGGCTGATTGAGGCTCAGGTGGATGGACTCCAAAGGTCCATGGCCTGAAATCTCATCCAGCTGAATCTCATGGCCCCACTCTGCTGGTAAATCCTTGTCACCTACCTACTCAACTCCAGTGGCACCTTACTACCATAAGGATCAAATGTAAAATCCTCTATTCAGCAATTAAAGCCTTTTCTCATCTTCTCCTACTTTACTCCCTTCCAAGTACTTACGATCCAGCACCACCTGCCTTCTTGCTGTTTCTCACACACGAGGCACCAACTCCTGACCCCAAGGCTTTTCGTCGACTATACCCCACACCTGGAATGCTCTCCTTCCTCATCTTCATATTTGAGCTTTTCTGACTTCCTTTAAGACTCAGCTCAAATACCTATGGATATCTTCTACCAGTTCATCTCCAACTCCACTCTCTACTTAGGTAAGTCATTTATTAAGCATCTACTATGTGCTTGCACTGTGCAAAGTACTAGACTTACAAAGAAAGGCCAAAAAAAAAATCCTGCTCCTTCTAGGCCCTGGAAGGGTTGAGGATATGGCCTGTGTTTGCATCATATAAGAAGAGCTAATAGAAACAAGGTACAGGATGGTTATTGCCTTAGGGAGAAAACACTCCCCACCCTCCTCTTCTCTTGTGCTAATTGTGGTTCTGATGGACTCACAGAGACTGGTTACAGTGAGGCTGGTCATAACTATATCAGGACATTTGTGGAATACCCAAATCTCTGCTGGAAGCCTATCCTGCCTTTCCCTAAATTAGCTGTACTTTTGGGTGACCATTAATACAGCCTTTCTGCCTATACTCTAAGATAAAGTTTTGCTGTATGGTCTTCCTCCCAAGACTGCCCAATTTCTTTGAATGCTGTGGATCAATCAATCAATAAACATTTAGCAAGCACCTACTGATGCGGTTTAGAGGTTAGGGGTCCTAGGTCTCCAAAATCACAACCCGTGGGTCCTGCCTGAAAGAATTTGGCCCAAGCCTTCTTTCAACCAAAGGCAAGGTTTATTAGGACATCCATCATATTGGGCAGACTCTTAAAGGACTCTGAACATTAGTAAGCTATTGGCTAGATTATAAGAATCTGACCAGTGGCTAGATTATAAGAATCCCAGCAATGGCTAGATTTTAGGAATCTGAGCCTCTTAATGGAGACAAGGTGGACCTTATATACAGAAAGACTGTGGGAGGGACCTAGGAGTGGCCAGTAAACTGGGGTGAACAGAACTCCTGAGACCTGAACCTCGTGGCCAAAGGAGAATGGAGCCTAGCTAGGATTAAGGGTGGGAAATGGCTGGGGGCCATACATGGGGAGGTAAGACAAAGGATGGCCAGGCTAGGTTATCAGAATTGGGAGACTGGGTGTAGCCACCATGAAAGGCCAGTTGATGGGATTATAGCCTCAGGAAAACGCCAGTCAGAAAGTCCAGGAATTTTCCTTTCTGGGGCTAGATACCAACCCCATCACTATTATGTGCTGGGTATTGTGCTGAACTCAGATATAGCATATGGAATGGACTTGGGAGAAATCAGAAGAGTGTGAAGACCTCATTCCAGGGCCTGATCAAGCTGAGGGCCAGATGGGTTCCATTTTCCCCATCATCTCTCCACTGCTTCTGTAGCTCCTACTGCTGCCATTGGGGGGAGGAGGGGAGGGAGCTGTCTCCTATTCTGGCTTATTGCTCCAGTTGAGGGAGTAATGAAACCTGGTAGGGGGTATGAAGATTCTTCACCATACCATCAGCAGCCTAGTATGCTGATATGTATACTTGATGAGGATGGGATCTATACCCCAAAAAAGGAAAAACCCTGGACTTTCCCACTGGCCAAATCTCTGGCATTTCCCTGAGGCTATAATCCCATCAACTGGCCTTTCATTGTGGCTAAACCCAATCTTTATTACCCTTAACCTAGCCTGTCCCTTCATTGTCTTACCTCCCTATAGCCCCCAGCCATTTCCCACCCTTAATCCTAGCTAGGCTTCATTCTCCCTTGGCCCTGTGGTCCAGGTCCCAGGAGTTCTGTTCAGCCTAGTTTACTGGTCACTCCCATCCAGATCTCCTTAGGGTCTAGGGGTCTCCTCCAGTCACCCCAAACTACTTGGCCACTCCTAGATCCCTCCCACAGCCTTTCTGTATATAAAGTCCATCCTGTCTCCATTAAGGTACTCAGATTCTTATAAACTAGCCAAAAGCTTAGATTCTTAAAATCTAGCCACTGCTCAGATTCCTATAATCTAGCCAATAACTTACTAATGTTCAGAGTATGCCCAATATGACAGACGGATGTTCTAATAAACCTTGTCTTTGGCTGAAAGAAGGCTTGGGTGGAATTCTTTCAGGCAGGCCCCGTGTGTCGTGATTTTGGGGTTCCAGCAACCCTGAACTATTTTGGCTTCAAGTAAGATCCTGGAATTTTGTTCCAGGAATAGCATTCCTGCTTTTGTCTTGCTGGTGTAGTTTAAGCAAATGTCCCAATGGAGGGAGCTCTGAGCTGGGTTCTCATCCAAGGTCTGCCACTTAGATCAAGTAACTTATTTCAGTTTCCTCATTTGTAAAGCAAGGGGATGATACTGGAGGAAGTCTATGAATTCTATGAATCACACACTGTTTCAATCAAGCTGCCATGTCCCTCTATTTGACCTTCTATTTTCATACCTTTGCCCAGTGGCCTCCCATGTCTAGAATGCTCTCCTTTCTCCTCTCTACTTCTTGGAATCCCCAGAATCCTTCAAGGCTGAACTCAGGTTCCATCTCCTAAACAAAGCCTTCTCTGATCTCTTCTTTTCTTAATGCTCTCTTCCTCCGAAAATTATTTAGTATTATTTTGCATTTACTAATCTATGCACATGCTATGTGTGTCTCCCCACCCTTAAAATGTAAGCTCTCTGAGGACAGGTGGGTGAAGGAAAAGAGTGGGGGAGGAGAGAAGAGAAAAAAGAAAAAGAAGTAAAAGGAAAGATAGACAGAGAGACAAAGAGAGGGAAACGAGTGACTGAAAAAAAAAGCATTTATTACTATTAAGTACTTGCTAAGTGCTAAACACTAGGGATACAAATATAAAAACAAAGACAGTCTCAACCCTCAAGAATCTCTTATGTTAGTGGGGGATGCAAGTCACATAGGCTAATGGTGGCCAGGGAGAAGCTTTTTGGTCCTGAAAGTTGCTGGGATGAGTGGAACCAAAGGGGAGTAGATTGACACATCCCATCCAGGCACAACTGCAGAGTTGATTTGATCAAGACTCATGATCCCAAAACTGGAGGAAGTGGGGAAAGGGAAAGAAGAAGAGAGAACCTGAATTCACTGGGGGCCAAACTACTTTGTCCTAGCTGTCTGGGATATTTTTCTAATCTTCAGCTATGGATGTAGCCAGCCAGTGCTTCAACAGGTACCTTTTTCCCTGCTTAGTCATTCTCTAGAGTGAACTGTGGAAAAAAATTTCCTGCTCTCCTCTCCTCTCTAATTCCAGATGAGAAAAGAAAAATCCTAAATAGATCATAAAGCTATTTCCCTTCAGGTCTGAGACCTTAGCATCTTCATTTCCTTTTAATTGGAGAACTTATTTACAGAATCACAAAATGTTGGAAAGAGAAAGAATATTAGAAATCATCCCAATCACTTTGCAGATGAGACCCCAGGAAGGTTGGCCAACTTGGGCTAAGTGCCTCCTTAGACGTTGTTGGATTTTTTTTTCCTCTGCTTGTCCTCCTAACATACTACCACTAGCTAGAGGTTGGTGGCTGGCTCAGTATTTGATGGTAAAGTTGCCTCTTCCACCAGGTTCCCAGATCCTAAGGTACAATATTGTTTCCAGCATGACCTCTCTGCCCAGACTAAACTCTTTTTATTCTGACCCAGAAACCCTTCTTTCCACTGGCCTAACTTTTCCTCTCCTCCTAGGACCCATGAGCATTGAGCACCTTTCTTTCATTCCAAATACAGGATTTGGCTTCTGAAGCTTCAGAGGTTCCTAGGAGGGATGTCAGAGACCATCTAAGTCCATCGGTGAGGAACCTGCGGCCTGCAGGCCACATGTGGAGCCCTGTAGGTCCTCCAGTGCAACCCTTTGTCTGGATTCAAAGAGCCACACTTGAGGACCTAGGGGGCCACACGTGGCTTGGGGCCACAGGTTCCCCACCCCTGATCTAGTCCAACCTCTTCGTTTTGCAGATGTGGAAACTGAGAACTAGGGAGGCTAATTGCCCAAGGTCATACTACAAGTAGTAAGCATAAGAAGAAGGATTTTAGGTCAGGTCCTCTGACTCTTGAACTGGAGATATTTTCACTGTACCACTGCATGTTCTCAAAATAATGACAAATAAAAAATTGCATAGGTATACAGCAATATCAATATGTACCAAGGCCAATTACAAATGTATTCTCCCATTTGCTCCAGTAGTCACAAGGGCATCAACCCACCACAATCCATGGTAGCTCTTGGAAAAATTGAAAAGTCTCTGCAAAGGTAAAAAAAATTATTAATACCATAAAATTTAAGAGCTCTGTGCCCAGGTTAATCCCAAATCCCTTTAAAGGTAAATAACCAAAAGTCTCTATTTTCTCATATGTGAAATAGGGTTAATAACCTTGAACTTCTGACCTCACAAGACTGCATCCGAGCAAACCGTAAAATGTTATAAAAATGTGAGCTATTATTACCAGAATGGAGAGAAATGAGTCCAGCATTGGAGCAGGAGATTGCTGCGTTGAAAAGCTCTAAGTGACCAGGGGTCAACATGAGGGCAGTGGGGTAGGAGGACTACAGCTGCTGCAGACAAAGTTAGCCTCATTACACGCGTGCGCACACACACACACGCACGCGCACACACACACACACACACACACACACACACACACATACACACACACCAACACATACACATCCAAGCCAAAAGAGACAGGAAAGGAGACTCAAAGCTTTCTTTGATTTTGAACATGGTGTGTGTGTGACCCAGATACATTAAAGGAGACCTTTTTGGAAATGGACTGCCCAGGAATGATAAGGAGAGGTGAGCATCACGGTAAGGAAGAAGTCTGTGCAAGCACAAGTTCCTCTCCCAGGTTAGAATCCCTCTGGCTGGTGAGTCCAGAAGTCATAAGAGCATCTGCTGAAATAGCAATTTGGGTCATTAGTTCATATGTGCTGTGGGACTCCACCATGGCTCAGAGGTTGCTGAGGAGATATTGGACTGGTCCTGTGGTGATCCAGGAAAAGTAATTCTGCTTGTTTCTCAAGAAACGACTTAGTGATGAGAGTATTAACCATTGCAAGACTCAGCCTTCTACTTAGTGAATTTCTCTTTCCCTGGCCCCAAATGGTTCCTCATGAAGTTGCTTCCACATTCAGGGGGTGAACAACAGCCCTTCAGAGAGCAAGTGAACCTTACCTTAATAGACAGATAAGTCCCTGAAAAAAATATATACACATACATATGTATATGTATGTATGTATCAGAACCTCTTTTCTCACCAACTCCTTATAAAATTGGTGCTAGGTTCCCCTGGGAATATTTTTAGTTCCAAGATGTCATCAAATCACCTCAAGTCCTTTATTTATAGTTATGTATTTAGTAGAAAAAATTACAGTTTTCTGCTCAAATGTTAATATAATTTAAAATGAGTTACACCATTTGATTATTTAAAAAAAGAGAAAGGTCAGTATTTCTATGCTAAACAGCAGTGGGATCAGGCCCGAGTGTTTTTAAATACGCAAAATAAAATACATAGGATTACACAGGAATAATTCTATTGAAATACAGTCATCAATTTTTTTTTCAAATACAAATTCATATACTCCAAATTAAGAATTTCTGTTTCATTTAAGTTTTGCTCCTGTCTCCCCTAAGAGTTGCTCATATAGGAGATATTTAATAGATGTTTACTGAAATGAATGAATTTATATATCAATTTACTATTTATAAAGCCTTACTCCTTGAAACAAACCTATGAGAGCTAAGTAGTACAAGAATTATTATTTCTATTTTAAAGATAAGGAAACTAAGGTTCAGAGAGATGAATGGATTTTTTTTTTCCTTTTTAAATGTTTATTCAATTCTCTTTTCTCATTTTACATAGCTATCACTTTCCAATGACATCTACCCACCAGAGTACCAGAGTAGAGCTATAGTGATAACTGGTGATACAGTGGATTGAGTGTTGGGCCTGGAGTCAGTAAGACCCGAGTTCAAATTCAGACCCAGATATTTCCTGCTATGTGACTGGGCAAGTCATGTAAGTCACCCTGTATGCCTCAGTTTCCTCAAATATAAAATGGAGATAATAATAGCACTTAGATCCCAGGGTTGTTGTGAGGATCTAATGACATAATATTTGCAAATAACTTAGTACAGGGCCTGGGTGGCTAGATGGTACAATGGACAGAGTGCTGGGCCAGGAGTCAGGAAGATGAGAGTTTCCTGAAGTCACAATTTCAGTGTTGTTTTCCTTTATTATAGTTATCATGTAAATATCCCCCCAGGTTCTGTTTCTTCACTCTGTACCCGTTTACACACATTTAGGTTACGCTTCAAAAGTTACGTAACTATCATACATTACTCCCCTTCATTCATTCACTGGTCCAGAAAAACTGACCTCCTACTGTTGTTCCTTACATACAAGACTTCATCTCCATGTCTTCCATAGCTATCTACACCCAACACATGGAACGCATTCCTTCCTCACATCTGCCCTTAGGATTCCTAGTTTCCTTGAAGACTCATCTCAAGTTCTACTGTCTATATAAGGCAGAAAAGACCTCGAAATGGCTAGTGCTACCACCAACCTCCACTTGAGATTGTCTTGTATATGTTTTGTATGTAATACGCATGTATCTATAAGTGTGTGTATACATACATGTTGTTAGAATGCAAGTTCCATTAGAATGTAAGCTTTTTGAGGGCAGGGAAATGTTTCATTTTTGTCTCTGTATCCCCAATATCTAGTATAGTGCCTGGCAAATTCATAGGTGCTTAATACAAGCTAATTAAGTGATTGATTAGTGTCAAATCTGCATCTCTAACTAAGGTCTTTGGATTCATATCTAAGGTATCTATGTATTCTTCATTTATTGCCTACTCTGCCCCCATCTCCAAAATCCTCCAAATGACAGAATTTGCACATTGCTTGGTCCATAGCAATGAACTGGTCTGTCATCTGTTGTAGATGTTTTTACATTGATGTGGTAAACAGGACAGAGAAATAGGTCTATTGAGTTTATGTTCTACCCCAAGTGACAAGCATCTAAAATCTCTGAATGAATTCAACCAGAGAACCTCCACCACTATCCTCATCATGTGTTGTGTAACTTGTGCCTTGAGTATTTCTAGGTGACTCGCTCAATACCCAAGTATCCCACTATCACTTTGCCTCTCAGTGCCCTTGGCAATTCTCTAAGACAACAAACTACAGAAGAGCTACCAACCTACTCTGGTAGAGGGAATTTCCTTATCTGGGAGTTCCCTATACAAATGAAATCACAGGTTGAATCCTATTCCTATCTCATTTGATAATTCGCTGCCCCTTTCTCTACCCCTTGATCTTCTTGCAATATATAATTACAGGGGCCAAATTGCTTTACATTAAAACAAACAAAATCATCAACATCTCATTTTTCCACTGTTCAGATGGCACCTGTGTGTGTCTGTGCACTTGTGTGTGAGCATGAATGTGTGGGGAATACCAACATGGCAGCCGTGTCACCACTGGTGATTAGGAGAAGTAGAAAAATTACCAGTAACACAAATTACTAATTACCTTATTATACAGTGAGAAGAATGAGAAGCTTGAAGTTCTTTCAGCAAATTCTATTTTTAAGGAAATAATTGTTGGGTTTCCAATGCTCTAAATTAAGTAATTCTCCTCAAGACCTTCCTTAAGTCACTCTCTTTGCTCCCTGGTAGCTGGCAAAGGATTGAAGCTAGTGCTCAGATAGGCTGCTTATTTTGGTTCCTAAAATAATAATAATCACAGAACATCCTGACTGACCTCAGTAGGAAGAGTACTTTACGTTCAGTTCTATTTTATTCAACAAGTATTTATCAAGTTCCTACTGTGTGCAAGGTAGGGCAGCTAGGTGATGCAGTGAATAGAGCACTGACCCTGGAGTCAAGGATCCGAGTTCAAATCCAGCCTCAGACAGCCTTCCTAGCTGTGTGACCCTAGGCAAGTCACTTAACACTGTTTGCCTCAGTTTCCTCACATGTAAAATGAGCTGGAGAAGGAAATGCAAACCACTTCAGTATCTTTGCCAAGAAAACCCAAATGGGGTCATGGAGAGTCAGACACCACAGAAAAAACTCAGTCTCCTGTACTGGTTCATCATCCCAATCACACCCTTGAATTTTGTTGAAGACTGTCCTCGGCTCCCTACTCTTCTCTTTATACATACTCTTTCTACATAGTAGATGCTTTAAAAAAAAGTGCTTGTTCCCTTCTCTATTGGAGTTCAAGCTGAATATCCCAGAGATCTCAAACCAAGGGTAAGCTAGAATCAGCTCTAATGGGAGAGCCAGTTGTTAAATTTTTGGTTGGAGAATTTACAGCTTAGAAATCAGTATTTGCTGCAAATCAAGGCTTGATTTATTGTTTTATTGATTTTCTAGACTTCAGATAGTGTCAATAATACAAATTAAACTTAAAAATATATTGCATACTTTGCTTTTCCTGAGAGCCCAGTTGTTAAACATTTGCCAGCACACTCCTGTATAGCTCTATAAATATTACTTAAGCTCAGCCAGAGTTCGGTAGAAGGCTCAGGAAATGAAGTCATCACCAGACTGGTGGTCTTCCTGGTAAAGAGGAAGAAGAGGGGGAGGGGGAAGGAAGAGAAGGAGGAAGAGGCATTTACCAGTACTTTAAGGTTTACAAAGTGCTATACATCATTATCTCAGTTGAGCTCCACAACACCATCTCAAACTCAACACAGTCAAAGCACTCTTGCCCCAACCTATCTTTCTCGCCTTATTATGTACTACTTCCCCTCCTGCACTCTGTGATCCAGACAAATTGGCCTTCTCTCTGTCTCCCATACATAACATTCTATCTCCTATTTTCATACCTTTGTATTGGCCATCCCACACCTGCAAGGCATGCCCTTCTCACCTCTGCCCAGAGTGTTCTGGAACCAGAGAGTTTATTACCAAAATCAATGTGAGCATTTATGCCTCAGTAATAGACAAATGTTACAAATTAGGGCTTGATTTGTTTTTTTTCTGTTAATTTCTAACAACGCAGTGTCCTGGAGATCCAACCAACCATTAAATATTTCCCAGCACACCCCTGCATTTACCTTGTAGAATCCCTTCCTTTAAGATTCAGCTCAAGCATCGCCTTCTATATGAAGGCTTTCCCAATTGCTGATGTCCTTCCCACCTCCCCACTCCCAACTAGTTTATATTTTTATTCTGTGTATGCTTATCTGCGTGGTCTCCCCTGTTAGAATGTAAGCTCTTTGCCAGTAGGGATTGTTGCATCCATTGTATTTACATGCCTAGCACAGTCCCTCATAACTAGTAAGGGCTTAATAAAGACTTGTTGATGGATTGATGATTTACTGATTGAGAATGGATAGAACACAAGATTTAGAATGAGACTTGTGTTCAATCTTACCTTTGTCACTTATGACCTATGTGATATTGAGCAAGTCACTTAATCTTTCTCTGCTTTAGTTTCCTTAAAATGAGGTTGTTGGATTAGATGACATCTAAGATCCTTTCCAATTCCAAAATCTATTTATCTACAACTCTTTATCCAGTCTTCTTTCTAATACTTCACATATCCCTACCTTCCTGAAGGGTCTGGAGGCTCAAGAAGTCAGTGCTGGGGGTGAGGAGTAATTTCTAAATTCATTCTAAATCAGAAAATTCTAGGTACTAAGTAAGTAACTGTGGATTTATAAAGAATATCTGCAATTATAATGCAAATCAGTAGGGGAAATGATTCAATTATCCAAACTTTGGCTTATATACACCTTCTCAGGTACATAATCTTTTATAAAATGAGTGAGGGGGTGAGGATAGAACCAGAGGCCAGTGGGCAGAAGTCACTAAAAAATGGCACAATCTAAGATTTTTTCAACATATGCACTTTACATAGAGACAAAAATCGAAACAGTTGCTGTCTTCAGCTTACATTCTATTGTGGGCTGTCAGGGAGATACATATAGAGATTCAAAATAATTTCTTAGGGAATGAGATAGAAGTTAGCTTAGAGGTCAAGTAGTTTAACCCTCTCATTTTACAGAAAAAACAAAGACCCAGGCAAGTACAATCAATCTTCTACGTTTGTGCATTTAACTTTCATTACTTCAAACATTGGAATGATTTTATTAGTAACTTCATTTTCACTTTTGTGTTGGCAACCATGCACATTCATGACTATGTACAGTAGAGAAAAATTAGAGGGCCAATGGGTGCAAGTTTGTGGAGTTATTGGTATTCTACTAGGCCTAGTAGACCAGCTGGCTAGAGATATCGAGGCTGCTTATCCCCTCATCCATGGATTGCAGCCTCAAGGTTAAATATCAACTTGTCTCTGCTCTGCTCCCATACTCTAAGATCCTTAAGGATCTCAAATGGCATACCAAGCAAATGTTGTTGGTGGACTATTTCAAACTGGTATGTCCTCCACAATCTCCAACACCATCCACCACTCATGAAGGACAGAGTGTCAGAGGTGATGTTGAGACCTCACCAATCTTGGTGTCCTCTCACAGAAGCAACTGAAGTCCCAGCAACCTCTCCCTTGGTTTTCAGAGGGTAGCCAAGGCAGTGAAACTTTTACAGCAATAAGAAACAATACAATACCTTCACATTACCATGTGACAAAGTGGAAGGTAAGATTCAGGTTAAAAAATGTTTTGGTTTTAAGAATTTTATTTGTTGTAAGTAGTTATGGTTCTGTAGATTTCATGTGTTCTGAAAAGTGAATATTGTCTGAAATCAATGGTATTTTTTATTGAGATGATAGTACCAAAAAAAAGTCACAGAATTCTAGGGAATTACTAGCAAGAAAAAAAAATGGTTTGCAGGTTATCTGTTTTGTGTATTGCATTTTATGGGTTATTTCATGGTTACTGTGTTAGGAAAAGTGCATATTATCAGAATTAATGTTTTGTTATAAAGGATTGTATGCAGAAAAGTGTATTTTCCCCCAATCTCTAGCAAAAGATTACAGCTTTTGGTGGTTGAAGGCACTTAACCTCCTATTTCGCACAGGTCCAATGTATTAGCATTCTTGTACACACCATTTTCTAGGAACATTAGCCCTGAAAACATTGAGGATTGACTGTAACTTTTAAAATAGATAATAAGTAGAAAGGTTGGGGTTTGAACCCTAGCCCTGTGACTCACAACAACAATACTGTACCATATAGAGTCTAGACCTTTCATAGAAGATACTACTTGAACACAAAAGGAAGCTAGGAATTCTGGGAGATGAAGTAATAAGGCAAAGAGTCTATGCAAAGACGTGAGAGACAGATAGAGACAAGCAAGGCTGGAAAGGTAATCTGGACCCAGATTGTGAAAGACTTTACATGGCAAACAGAGAAGTTTGCCCTGGAAACAATAGGGAGCCATTGGAACTTCTTTAGCAGGAGAGTGACTGTTCAAACCTATGCTTTAGGAATATCAATTTGTCAACCATGCAGAAGATAGTTACCGAAGGCAGAGAAAATACAGAACTGTTGGAGCTGAAAGGGACCAGAGAAATCATGTAGCACAGTGGTTTCCCTGGGGGAACAATAGAATTATTGCAAAGGGTCTAAGGTTCAAAAATCCATATTTTTCAAAATTTTAAATGCAAATATATCTTCTATAGACAGAATAAACATGTCTCATACACATATATGGTTATTTTCAAATGCATTTAGATAGCATCACAATAATTAAAATAATGATATGTAGCATTTACAAAGCAGTCTAAGGTTTGCAAAGCACTTTACAAATGCCTAATTTTATCCTCACAACAACCGTGAAAGGTAGGAACTATTATTATCTTTGTTTTACAGATGAGGAAACTGAGGCAGACAGTGGTTAACTGACTTGCCCAGGATCACTCAGCTAGTTAATGTTTGAGTCTGAATCTGAACTTGGGTTTTTCTTTATGCGCTGTGCCACCTAGCTGCAAATTCATTTTCAAAGCATTGCTAAAATCACAGTAGCCTTTTGTTATCTGTTAAGTTATCAATCCTATAACTAATATTATGGGGGAAGGGAGAGGTCCCTGAATTTTTTTTTTTTACTTGAAGAGGTCCTTATGCCCAAAAAAGTTGGTAAGGAGAAAACGAAGGCCCACAGAGTTGAAACAATTTCCCAAAGTCACATTTGGAAACTGAAGAGCTGTTTTCTCATCTGGAAATATTTACCCGCTGTGTGACACTGTCCCTAAAATCTAGGTTATAGTTTCCACATCTGTAACATTGTTGGGGTGGGTAGTGGAGGATGGGGGGGTGGAATAGGTTACTGAGAAAGAAACTTGAATTAAGTGATTTCTAAGGTCACTAAGGAGTCAGACAATTGAAATGACTGAACGACAGAAGGTGTCTTCCATCTTTAAAGTTCTGTTAATTCCAAAGCCGGCACTTGAGGAAGAATGGAGAAAAAAGGAATCGGCAAGGGGCGGGGTTAGACCGAGAAAACTTCTTAAGGGAGGTGAGTTTAGAACCAGATCTGGAAGGAGGTGAGGGCCCTAAAGCACGTTTCCTGGGAACTTTGATGCTAATATAGGCCTCAGGAGTTGGGGAGCCAAATACAGAAGTCCCTGGCAAAGCCTAGGGAACCACGCAAGTGAAACTGACTTGAAAGAAAGTCTAGGCAAGGTCCACTTACCAACCACAGAGAAGGGGAAAAGCTCCCAGCTCGGCCAGAGGGGTCCAGGACAAAATTTGAATTGGATTTCCCAGAACACTTGGAGCCAATTCTGCAAGCCTGGCTCTGTCTCTCTGATGCGCCTCCGCATTGCCCCCCTGCCAAAAGGAAACGTGATTTTTCAACTGTTTTCAAAGACCAGAGAACAGCAGAGAAGGACTGATCAACAGCCTGGGCAAGCTGAGCATTCAGAGAACAGGAGATTTGTGATGCAAATGATTTACTGGTGTTCAGCTGGGAGCAGAAGGGATTTCAATATGGTGAGCCAAATCGAATTCATTACCTGACAATTAGCCCTAAATTAATGCAAAACTGTGCCGCTTGAATGTGCTCTAAGGAAGAGGGTTCCTGAGCCCGAGATAGGCAGGATCTGACTGGATTCAGAAAGCTCCTTCTCTGACCCAGTCCTGATCTTGGGTCCTTCATGTACCCCTACGATCTAGGTTCCCGACTTGTACCCTTCTCCCTCCTTACTTTCCAACAAGGCTCACCTCAGATCTCACCTCCTGTATCAAGCCTTCCCTGTTGGCCACGGTTGCATGTGCCCTTTGCCTCCTCAAGTCACCTCTAATTAAACTTATCTGTGTGATTGCTGTACCCTACCAGTAGAATGTAAGCTTACTGGGGGGCAGGGACTATTTTTTTATATCCACACTCCCTGACATGGTGCCTGATAAAGATAGATAGATAGACGGATAGATGGATAGATGGATGGATGGATGGATGGATGGATGGATGGATGGATGGATGGATGGATGGATGGATGGATGGGTTTTTTTCCCAAACCTATTACATCAGTGTTTGGCATTCCAGGTATAACAACTAATTCCACCCTCTGCAATTTATAGTCTTAGAGAGTACACTGGTACAGAGAGGTTAAGTGACTTCCTAGTGGTCACATAGATCAGAGGTGTCAAACATGTAGCCTGGCTCAATCCAGATTAAAATGTAATTGGGAAATATTTAATAAAATAAATGAAAATACAATAGAACATAATGTTAACCTGTGGTTTTCTAAGTCAATGTGCTGCCATCAAGGATCCTTATCAATGGTTTAATGGCCCTATTTCTATTTGAGTTTGACACCACAGACATAGTGATGCATAAAAGATGGATCTGGACCTAGGCCTTCCAAGACTGGCCCAATTTGACTGACCTTTCTCTCCCTTCCACACCTAGGCACTTAATGCTGAATTACTTCCTTTATAACTCAGTTCCAATCTACCTTCCTTCAGGATTCCCACCAAAAAGTCAATCCATACTAATAAAGCCTATATTCTGTTACCCTCAACACTTAGGCATTAGTACCTAAGGGATACTAATCTCATAAGAGGTAGTACCTAAGGGATCCGTGACCAGATTTCAGAGGGTCCATGAACTTAAATGAGGAAAAAAATATGTTTATGTAAATATAATTGGTCTCCTTTCTAATCTCAATCTTATCCTATGCACTTAAAAATGTTATTCTAAAAAGGGTTCCACAGTCTTCACCAGACTGCCAAAGGACCCCCAATACAAAATAATAATGATGATGATGATGCCTAGCATTTATAAAACACTTTAAGGTTTATAAAAATACCTTATCTCATTTTATTTTATCTTTTTTATTTCATTTATTTCTTTATTTTATTCATTTATGTATTATTTATTTATTAAATTTCCATTTATATTTTATTTTATTCATTTATAAATTTTTATTTCATCTCATTTATTTTGTTATCTCATTTTATCCTCACAACAACCTTGGAAGGTAGGTGTTATTGTTATTCTCATTTTATAGAGGAGGAAACAAGCAAATAGAGGTTAACCGACTTGCCCTCAGTCAGACATCTAATAAGTGTCTAAGTCTAGATTCAACCTTAGGTCTTCCTGACTCCAAGTCAGGTCTTCTACCCTTTGCATCACTTGTCAATCCAAAAAAAAAAAAAAGTGTTTCAGAACCCTCAACTGTTATTCTGCACTGGCTGGCATGCAACTCAGTGATAGTGTTCAGGTGTTTCCTTGTGTGTGTTTGCTCTTCTCTGCTAGAAACTGGAAACTCCTCAAAAACAGAGTTTGCTCTGTGTTTGGTCTCCTCTCCCCTCTCCCTTCCTGCTCCGTCAAGCACACACAGAGGAAAACCAGTAGTCTTGCAATCTGCTCAAACAATAGTCTGAGATCTGTGCTGGCCTGATTTAAGATCCCTGAGAGAATATATAGGCTGTTGTTTTCCAACTCTTTTCAATCCTGCGAATTTGTTGGGACACATTATGACTCCCCAGGGAACTCCACTCACACCTCCCAGCACTAACTCTAGGATAAGTACCTAGTGTAGTCCCTGTGCAGATGGACCCACTGGTCCTTCCAACCCCTTAGGAGCTTTGGTTCTGACATCAAAGAAGGGTAAACAAACCCCATTCCCCATAGGGCTTGGTTTGGCTTCCTTTCTCTTTCTAAATAAACAAAGCCTCAACCTTTGAGGAATACTTTCTAATTGGTAGGTATTAATTATTATTAATTGTCCAATCATTTGGGCTTATGACAAGTGCAGGTAAGCTCGCATTTGGATATCTAATATGGCTCTTTAAAAGAATGTTGAAATATATGAATGCAATGGAATATTACTATGGTGATAGATCAATGGTAAGAAATTGGGTATAGGGAATCCAGAGAAATTGGGGAAGACTAATAAGAAATAATATAGACTAAAGAGAGTAGCAATATGCACAAAGACTACAGTAACGTAAAGGAAAACAACACTAATGGATATCAGAATTCAGATTAAAGTAACGGCCAATTTTGATCCAAAGGGCTGAGAATGAAAAATGTTTCCCTCCTCTCTATAAAGAGGCAGTGGACGATGGACACCTAAGGCTACATACATAGTCAGGCATAGTAAATATTTGCTTTAACTGTTCTACTTCGTTACATGGGTGGGATCCATGGGTGATGGTATTTGGATGTGACATTGATATAAAGAAAACCCGTGAATAAATACTAAAACAAAACACAATACATTGACAATTTCAATAGGTATTAAATGAAATGTCCTTTCCCATTTTTTCCACAATTGAGCAGGATTGATCTGTCCATTCAAAGACAGAGTCCTGAGCCATTCCATATACACATTCATGTATATATGTAGATTAAATATTTGTCCACACATATATACAAATACATGTATATGCATGTATGTGTGTATTGTATATTTCATAAAAATGCCACAGAAATGGAAAAAGAACGAATTACATAAGGTGTTAGAGATCACATAGCACAACCCCTTTTTATAACACATAAAGAAACTGAGTCCTAAAGAAGTAAAGAGGTTTGTCCAAGGTCATACAGATAATAGAAGAACCTGAACTAGAACCCAGGATTTTTGACTCCTGGTCTAGTTTCTTACATAGCAACAAATCAATCAATTAATAAGGATATATGAAGTATCTACTTACTATACTACAGGAGTATGAAGACAAAAATCAAACCTCCCTGTCCACAAAGGGCTTATATTCTAACAGAATATATTTACATAGCAGAATTGCTCTCCTCTTTCTCTACTAGGGTTGTTCCATCACCTCAATCCTCAAACAAAAATTGTTTGAAAAACAAAAAAGCCTAATATCCACATCCATCCATCCATCCAACAAACATCTATTAAGTGCATAAGTACTGTGGGTACAAATATAAAATGGCATCATCCTTACCCTCAGGGAGCTTACATTATGCTAGTAGGAATTATGACATATACACAGATATAATATGTAATAACATTCAGTATTTTGCTTCTTATGCACTGGGTATTTTTAAATTTTATTTTAATTAATGATTTTTTTTTCTTCTTCCTACCCTAGCCAAACTGGGGTGGGGGTGCAGAGGAACACAAAAAGCAAAACAAAACTCTTGTCTCAAGTATATATAGTCAAGCAAAACAAATTCCAGAACTGACTACATTCCAAAAATATGACTCAGCCTGCACCCTGAGTCCATCACCTCTCTGTCAGGAGGTGACAAAGCACATATACCCAGGTACACTGGGTGTTAGATGAGTTTGTTTGTTTTTAAGGTGGTAATTATTCCAATTATTCCATAGGATGGTCTGAGCCCATCATTGGTTTTTTTCTCATCCAAAGAGTCTGTCAGTGGCTAGGTTGGGCCAGGCTGGAACAGGCCAGGTTTGGGGTAATGCACAGCAGAGGATACAGTGTACAAAAATCAGAAGAGGTAAACTGATTCACCCCACATTTGGCAATGGTCCTAGTATGTAACATGGGCAGCTAGGTGGTTCAGTGTGCGGGTCTGCAGTCAGGAAGACTACTGTCTCTCAGTTCAAATCCAACCTCAGAAACTTAATAGCATGTGACCCTGAGCAAGTCACTTAACCCTGTTTGCCTCAGTTTCCTCATCTGTAAAATGAGCTGGTAAAGGACATGTCACTCTAGCATTTCTGCCAAGAAAATCCCAAATGGGGTTACAAGGAGCCAGACATGATTGAAACAACTGAATAACAACAACAAAACAGGACATAACTACTCCCTTCAGAGAGGTAGAGGCATAAGAATTGGAAAATACATGTCACCTCTAAACTAAACTGAACACTCAGTCCTTAGTGCTTGTGCCCCCTTATTAAGCTACTTCAACCATGCCCCAAGGAAAGACATACACATTCATAACGTAATAATAATAATAGTCGCCATTTTTAAGGACCTTGAGGTTAACCAAGCACTCTTCATACATTATTTCATTTAAGTCTCTCCAGAACTTTGAAGGTAGATAGCCCAATGATACTAAGGTTCAAAGCTAAGTGACTGACCCAAGGTCACACAGCTATCAAGCAGAAGAGTCAGGATTCAGATTCATGTCTTCTACTTAACTCATTTGACTCTCACAACAATGCTTTAGGGTAAGTGCTATTACTAACCCCCTTTTACAGGTAAGGAAACTGAGGCCCAGAGAGGCTAAGGCACCTGCTGGGAAGTTAATGCACAGGAGAGGTAAGCCTCCCAGCTGGTGTCAGAGCCAGGACCTCTTGTTCAGTCGTTTCAGCCGTGCCTGACTCTTTGGGACTCAATTTGGGGTTTTCTTGGCAGAGATACTGGAGTGGTTTGCCATTTCTTTCTCTAGCTCATTTTGCAGATGAGAAAACTGAAGCAAACAGGGTTAAGTGACTTGCTCAGGGACGCACAGCTAGTATCTGAGGCCAGATTTGAACTCAGATCTTTCTGATTCCAGGCCTGGCACTCCATCCACTGTGCCACCTAGCTGCCCTATCCATTACAAAAATGAGCAGATTCCCAAAGAGTAAAAAGCAAAATACCACCACCCCTCCTCACTGTGCCCCTGCCTTGCAGAATGGGGAAGGGAAGAACAGACACTTTTTCAGCATCTCCTTTGTACACACTGTTAGTTTCTTTTGTCGTTGTTCAGTTGTGTATTGGTTGTGTCCAACTCTTCATGACCCCATTTGGGGTTTCCTTGGCAAAGACACTGAACTGGTTTGCCGTTTTACTCTTTCCTTATCCTTCTGTTAGCCAGTGACATCAGCCTCCAGGTCTGTGGAGGCTTGGACTACCACCTTTATGTGGGGAAGGAATGAGTCAGAAATGGATTCCTCACTCCATTCTTCAAAGAGAAGGGATATTTCTACCTGGAAACCCCTGCGGTACTGTGCTGTACCAGGAGCACAGGCTAAGGAGGTGGACGAGAGGGGCTTTGGAACTCTTCATCACACATAAGCCCTATTGGAGAAGGATGAGTCACCCTCTTCCAGGAGACAGCTGCCTCTTTGAGAGGAGAGAGGTATTCAGGGAGACGGAATCTCCTTTGGAGATGTTATTTATTTATTTCTTCTAATAGGTACTGTTTATTGCCCATTTACAGAAGTTGTGACTTGGGTTTATGTCACCCTGTAGATTCTGGGAAACAGGTCAATCCTTTCTCTAATTTTACTCAAGCAAGAGCCAACCACCTGCAGCTGGGAGGTATGAGGGCTTAGTGGAGGATGGCACTGGCCAGAAAGCCGTTCAAGACAGAGGTCAGCTCAGTCACAGGAAGGTGGAGAAGGTTGCTCCACAGGTGGAAAGCACTGGTCCTGCAGTCCCAGACCCCCACAAGAAAGCAGGCCTTGTAGCAAGTAGGAATTTGGATAAAAAATATCACCTATACCGAAGGGCCTACTCTTGTCTTATCATATACATGTTGTCTCCTACACCCAAATTAAACTCTTTGAAACAAGAATTGTTGTTGTTGTTGTTACTATTGTTGTTGTTGTTTGGGGGGGAGGCGGGAGTCAGGAAACCCTGAGTTCAAATTTGGTTACTAGCCATGTGACTCTGAGCATCTAACCTTTATTTGCCTCCATTTACTCAGCTGTAAAATGGGGATAATCACAGCACCTACCTCCCAAAGTTGTTGTGAGGATCAAAAGAATTAAAATTTATAAAATGTTTAGCACAGTTCCTGACACATAGCAGGCTCTATATGAAGGCTTATTCCCTTTCCATTGCATATAATGACAGATGGTTTTTACAACCTGGTCAGTTTTGCTGAACTATTTTCCCTCCCTTTTTAAAAATTCTTTGCTACAAAAGAGGAAGGGGCAGTTAGGTGGCAAAATGGATAAAGTGTTGGGCCTGGAGTCAGGAAGACTCCTCTTCCTGAGTTCAAATCCAACCTCAGACACTTAGTAGCTGTGTGACCCTAGGCAAGTCACTTAACCCTGTTTGCCTCAGTTTCCTCATCTGTAAAATGAGCTGGAGAAGAAAATGCAAACTATCCCAGTATCTTTGCTAAGAAGACCCCAAATGGAGTCATTAAAAGTCATATACAACCAAAAAAACAACTGAAAAACAATAACAGAGAAATTGAGTTCTAGGAATAGGAAAAGGAGGGACACACTGGGAAATGTAGAAAATGTAACAAAAAAAGATATCAATAAACAGTTATTTTTAAAACAATGGGAAAAATTGGACAAAGTAATAAAAAACATTTCACATTTATAAACCTTGGTAAACAAATGCAGTTCCCCAACTGATCTAATCTTAACCCTGCCAACAAGCTGGCCTGCATTAAAACCAGGTCAGATTGATGGACCTCTGTCCAGTGAAAGATTGCTGGATAAAGAGAATTCACAGCCTCCTTTCAACCCAATAACTGTGACAGATGGGAAATTAGTTCTGATATTGAACCTAAATTCCTCCTGTTGCAAGTCTTGGCCTGGACTCCCCCAAGTACTTAACAGCAGAAGACTCTGGTAAGGGCTCTACCACTTAGCAAAAGTGATGTGATGATCTTTATTGGTACTTATGTAATCTTGGATAAGTCACTTATCCAGATTCCAAAAAAAATCTGGATAACATTGTTCAGCTTATGTAAGAGAGTCATTGTAAAGCTCAGATGAGATAATGTATATGAAACCATTTCATAAACTGTAAGGAATTATACAGAGCAAGGAATTATTTTTCTCAGTTATTGAATAAATATATGTAGAATGACGGGCACACTTGAAACTTAATCCCGTCAGCTTTTACTTCTCTTGGTGGAAAAATTTCTAACCTTTTATCCTATTTCATGGAGTTTGATTTTCTAACTCTAGTATTTAATGACAGAGTTTTGAGGGAGATGTTAAAGATTCCTTAAAGAGAGCTACATGGTGAAGCGGATAGAGTGCCAGGCCAGGAGTCAGCAAGAATCCTCTTCCTGAGTTCAAATCCAGCCTCAGATACTTACTAGCTATGTTACCCTAGGCAAGTCATTTAACCCTATTTGCCCCAGTTTCCTCTTCTGTAAAATGAGCTGGAGAAGGGACTGGCAAACCACTCCAGTATCTTTGCCACGAAAACCCCAAATGGGGTCACAGAGAGTAGGGTACAACTGAAAAACCATTGACCGTGAACAAAGGGTATATATTCTTATGTATCCAGAGAAGGAAGGAAACGAGCATTTATTAAGTACCTACTATGTGCCGGGTCTTATACTAAGTGCTTTACAAATATTATCTCATTTGATCCTCACAACAACCCTGGGAAGTAGGTGCCATTATTACACCCATTTTACAGTTGAGGAAACTGAGGCAGACCCAGGCAAAGTGATTAGTCCAGAGTCACACAGCTAGTAAGTGTTTGAGGCCAGATCTAAACTCAGATCTTCCTCTAAATTCCTCTCTAAATTCCTTCCAGCACTCTAAATACTGGTGCACCTAACTACCATAGCATAGTAGAAAGAATATATAGAAGTTTGAAGACATGGGTTAGAATCTCAACTATAAACCGCATACCTAGAAAGTAAATTTTAAATATGTTTTCTCGGTAGAAATAGCATGGGGTTTAGAGTTTGAAACCCCAAGTTCAACTTCCAGCTTCACCATACTATAGAAAAAGCAATGAAGTTAGAGTCAGGAGACGTGAGTTTGAATACCAATCTGTCATTTACTGTCTGTATGACCTTGAGCAAGTCACCTACTTCTCTAGGCTTCAGTTTCCTCAACTATAAAATTAAGAGGTTTGTCTAGAGCAGAGGTTCCCAAACTTATTTGGCCTACTCTCCCCTTTAAAAAAATTACTCAGTGCTTCCTGGAAATCTACTTTCTTTAACCCTTTAATGTTTTTTTTTTTACATTTGCATCATTTCAAAAAAATATATAAATTTTTAAATGACACCTCTTAAATTTAATAATTTATTGTAATTTTGTATTTTTTTCTATATTGAAATTTTGATGATGCAATATTGCACCATGTGACTGTATAGTATCATACTGCAAACAAGTCATTACACGCACATATTCCTGCCGATGCATGCTGGACTTCCTGACAACTCGCAGCACAGTCACCTGCCAACACTTGCTTTTTAAGACCCATCGGCAGATTTGACCGCTGATCGGTTATAACTTGCATTTTGTGGTTCATTTGGAAAATAATGTAATTGCTATAAATGTTCTCTGTTACACAACAGATAAAACATGTAGGAATGGCTTTTCAAAGTTTTCTTCTCTTCTTTTCTCTTCTTTCCCTATGCTTCCACTGGCCCCTTGATTTTATTCAAAGCCCCCCAATTGCACCTGCGGCTACTACCAGTCCCTGGATTGTGCATCCCCTGAAGTAGACAAGCCACATAATCCCCTTGATGTCAGGTTCTTCATTTGTAAACTGAAGATAATAAAACGGCTCCCACCAACTTCAGGGGATGTGTACGAAAATCAAATGAGATGGTGGATATGGAAGTGCTTTGTACATATTGATGGCTGTTGTCGTTGATAATACAGTGTTGTCATTAGATAATGAGGAGGAGGAGGATGAACTCACAGCAGAGCACCAGGCTTCCCCATTCCTAGATGGGCTGAGCTTGAATGAAAGTTAGTTCTAGGAGCTGGGACGCTGGGTTCTTTTCTCCCTACTGTCTCTGACTTTCTGCAAAACCGCAGGCCAAGTTCTTTCTCTACCCCAAGCCAGGAAAGCAAATCAATCATCCCTGCCTCCTACCTGATGGGGACTCACAAGAGACAAATTGATAAAGCAATAGGCAAGTGCTTGGAAGCCCCGTGTAGATGGCCAAGGGAAGATTGCACCTAATTACAGCAGAGGCCCTCACAGGGGAGTCCTGAATACTCCACTCCAGCTGGTTAATCTCAATTCACATAATCTGGTTAATATAGATTAGTTCAGATGATTGGGTCCCTATGGAGCTATAAAAGGTTTGGAGCTCCTGGCCAGACTCAAATAGTCTATCACTGCAACTTCAAGCTACAACTCAGGCAGTTGAGAGGGATGCATTAGGGAGGAAAGAGGTTTTTCCAAAGGGACCTTCTTCATACCTCATAGAATGGAAATAATAACCAAGATTTCTCTAGTGCTTTAAGATTCACAAAGTGAATTATATACATTAACTCACGTGAGCCTTGCAAAGACCCTGTAAGGTAGTATGAGTGTTATTATCCCCATTTCATAGATGAAAAAACCAAGACCCATAGAGGTCAAATAGAACTTCAAAGAGAAAAATGCAAGACCCGGGAGTTAACCCAGATCCTCTAGTGCCAGATTCAATGCCCTTTCTACCATGAAACTTCTAATTTCATTCACTCGTGACTTCAACCATGACCAGTATTAAGGAAAGGGGAAAGGAATACATGTTTATGAAGCACCTACTAGGTGCCAGGCAGTATACTAAACACTTAACAAATACTATCTCATTTAATCTAATTTGATTTATTACCAGACGTAACCTCCTGCCATTCCATCTTTCCCTAAGCCTCACCAGTCCTGTATCTATTCGTCATTCTCTCCAGGTCTTGCAAAGCACCTGTCTCTCAGTTGTCTCCCAGACTTTTGCTCTAACCTCACTTTTTCTCCCTTTCCAATCCAGATTGTTTAGTTAGCTCAGTCATCTCTCTATTATTCCTTGCTATCAAATCCCTACCCCATCCTATCAATGGTCACATCTTGCCAAACTCTAAGCCTGGATTATTTCTACTGGAGGACACAGTAGGGACATCAGAAACCACTACAAATCTCTGTTATCTAGTATCTACTGGGTCTTCACCTCAGGAAGACAATCCCTTCATTCCTTTCAAAGGGATTGCCTGTCCCACTTCCCACGGAACATTTCAAATCTTCTCTTTTCTCAAGTCTCCTACCCCATCACAGATAGCTCTTAAACCATAAAAAAATCCTAGAAGTCATCAAATCCAACCACCTCATTTCACACATAAAGAAACTAAGATTCAGAAAAGGTAACTGGCTTGCTCAGGCTCACACAGCTTGTACATGTCTGGGAAGGGACTCAAACCCAGCTCTTCTGGATTCCCAATCCAGCACTTTATCCATTACTCTCATGTCATCTTTCTATCTATCCTCTTCCCTTTCCTCTCACCTCATACTTCACTAAGAAAGCACCAGGAGCTCCATCTTCTCCCCATCTCTTGCATCTTATAACCCCTGGACGTCATCCCCCAATCTCTCTTCTCTTTTACTCAGTCTTTAATGAAGAAGTAGCTCTTCTCTCAAAGGCCAACCCTTTCCATGATTGATCGTATCCCCTCCCTTCTCCAGGAGACTGTGAGCCAAATAATCCCCCAACCCATCTCTACTCTTCAGACTCTCCTTATCCACTTGTTCCTTGCCTGTTACTGAGTTTAGGCAATTCGATCTTACCAACCTTGCTAGTTATTGTCCTATATCTCTCCTCACAGCTAAACTGCTAGAAAAATCTGTCTACACCTATTGTCTTTATTCTCCTTCCTCCTACTTCTCCAACTCTTTAATTCTAGCGCTTTCCCTCTGTTAATTATTTTCCATTTGTCCCATATATAGCTTGCTTTGTATGTATTTGTCTGTATATTGACTTCCCCATTTGATTATAAGCTCTTTGAGGGCAGGGACTGTCTTTTGTCTCTTTTTGTATGCGTAGCACTTAGCACAATATTGTTGTTCAGTTGTTTCAGTCATGTCTGACTGTTTGTGACCCCATTTGGTGTTTTCTTGGCAAAGATACTAGAGTGTTTTGTCATTTCCTCCCCCAGCTCATTTTATAACTGAGAACACTGAAGCAAACAGGGTTAGGTGACTTTCCCAGGGTCACACAGCTAGCAAGCATCTGAGACCAGATTTGAACTTAGGAAGATGAGCCTTCCTGACTCCAGGCCTGGCAGTCTATCCAATGCCAAGCAGCCGCATGGCACATAGTAGACACTTAATAAATGTTTACTGATTGATTTATTCTCATTGATGAATGACTGGATGAAGCATGTATTTAGCACTTACTTGTTACAAAGAACTGTGCTGAGTGCTGGGGATACAAATAGAAAAACAAGACGGTCCCTGCCCTCAAAGAGTTCACATTCTAATGGGAGAGACAACACATATGGAAAGTTTCAGCTACAAGTCAGACAGAGAGGTCCCATAGTCCTTAGGGCATAGCAGCAAACTAGATGATATTGCTTCTTCTTTAATGCTATTTCCACTGATAAAAAAATATATATATCAGTTTCTGATATTGAACCATTGGACAGTGACATTGACTTTGGTGACAAACATCTCCTCAGGGATTGTTGCCCAAGATGATGGCTGAGGATGCTGGAGGAAAAAAAAAAATGCTATTCCAAAGGTTCTTGGTTTAGGGTCCTAGACTGTCTCCATCAGTGTATGAAGAAGATGGTGCTCAAGGTAGTGGTGGTGGTATGACCTGCCTGACACCCGTTTTTTCTTCTCTCTTCCTCAGGGTACTTTGTCACTTCATCTAGGCTGGTTTTCCAGGCCTGTGAGTGGCAGGTAGCTGGCAACTGCTGGATATAAGTGGTCCCTTCTCCACTGAAACTACCTCCCCAGATGAGAGCCATGAAAGCTGTATTGGAAGGATTGGTGATCTCTTGTGTCTATCTGCTCTTTGGTAGCAGCTGTTGCTGGTGGTGATGAGGAAAATGGGCACATCCCCACAATGATTTCTTCCCCCAACACGGCCCTTGGGGCTGGTCTGGAAGCAGGTCTGATGGTTTTGGAAACATTGCTATTGCCAAAGTTCATGCATTCAAAGTCCTGGACTGCCCCCATCAGGGTCCAAGGGAAGATGGTATAATTAGGCTTCCTACCTTATCACTCAACTGAAATTGCTCTCTCTAAAATTTCCACTGATCTCTTAACTGCCATATCTGATGGCCTTTTCTCAGTCTTAATCCCTCTGTCTCTCTGAAGCATTTAACAGTACTGACCCTCCTTTCCCACCCACTCTGTTCTCTCCCTCCATTCTCTTTCCCCAATGTTTTTGGTAACATTTTTCTTTCAAGGTTGTTCTCCTGTTGGATCATTCCTTCTCGGGTTCCTTTGCTCATTCATCTTCCATATCATATCCCCTAACTGGGGGTTTTTGTTCTTACTCTCTCTTTATATTATTTCATCTCATCTAGTGACTTCGTCAGTTCCTGTGGGTTTAATCACTATCTCTCTGTAGATGACTTCCAAATCTACATGTACACAACCGTAGACTCAGCTCAATTATGGTAAAACTCCAATTGCCTATTGGATATTTCAAACTCAGTGTCTCATGGGCACCTCAAACTGAAAAAGTCCAAAAATCAAACTCATCTTTCTCCTAAAATATATCAGCCTTCCAAACTTCCTGATTTCAATTGAAAGCACCACCATTCTTCCAGTTTCCCAGACTCCCCCTCACTTTAGTATACAAATAAGTGCCAAATCTTTTCATTTCTGCCTCTGTGATATCTCTCCGATCTATCTCCTCTCTACTCAAGCGGCCCCTCACCTTGAATGGTTACAAGGTCCTCCTAATTGGTCTCCCTATCTCAAGAGTCGCCTCCTTCCACTCTTTCCTCAAAGTGAATTTCCTGCAGTTTTGACCAAGTCTTCCTCTCCAATCAAACTCTAACATCTCCCTATTTCCTTTAGGATCAAATATAAATCCTCTGTTTTGCTTTTAAATCCTTTCATAACCTAGCCCCAAACTTTACTAACTTCATTATACATTATTTCCCTTCCCTCACTCTCTGATTTAGCCCAACAGGCTCTCTTAGTGTTCCTCATATACAATTGGGCCTTTGTACTTGTGGTCCCTCATACAGTCCCACATTCACCTCAACCTGTTAGGACACTTTTTCTTCTTTCAAAACTCTACTAAAGTAACCCACTCAACATGAGGCCTTTCCTAATGCTCCTACATTTGCTTGTGTTCTCCACCACCATCACCCCTTCATACACACAATTCCCTTACAGTAATTTTGTATATACTTACATATTTACATGTTGTCTCCTCAATTGAATGTAATCTACTTGAGGGTCGAGACTTTTTCATTTTTGTCTTCGTATGTCTAGTGACACAGAGCCTGTCACCAGAATAACACTTTATACATATTGATTGATTGATTGATGCAAATAACTCCTAAATCCTTTGAGGTGAGAGAGTGATTGTTAATAACTCATCTTAGAGTGCAGTCTTGGGCCTAGGCAAAATTATGAGACAACCTAAATGTGTCCTTTGTTGCCAGAACTCAGATGGCTTGTTGTTTTCCTCTTGGGCCACCCAGCACATCTCCTGCCCCACCCAGTGCCTGTCCCATAGTCGTAATGCCCCATACTCTGGAGTTTCTCTCTCTCCCCTATTCCACAAACAGAACTTTCACTGTTCATTGTCCCCATTCCCAAAGAGGGAATCCCCATGTTCTCTTCTTTCCAGTCAACTAGCTAATCTAATCAACTTCCTGGGTCAAGAATACAGGCTTGTGATGGCAACATTTAGAAGAAAGTAAAAAAGAGGAGGAACCCAGGAAGAAGTCCCCAAAGCATTAAGAGAATAACTAGGAAAGTACAATGTTATCAAAGCCAACGGAGGAGCGAGTCTTAAGGAGTAGAGGATGATCAGTCTTCTGGTCAATCTCTCACAATCCTCTTCATTGTCAAGAAAAGATCTCAATGGAGAGCGATACCAGGCCCGGGGCCTGTGTGTGCTGGGCGGCCACCATGCATGAACTCCTCTGCTGCTTCTTGCTATGCCATAAAATCCTCCTCTATCTTCTCCAATCCAGAGGTGTAAAAAATACTGTTGTCCTCACACCCTCGATGCTCCTCTAGGCTCTTGCTTTATCCATTATTCTCTCTCTCTAATGTAACTTCAGTCTCCCTTCTTCCCTGACTTCCTTTTCCTCCGTTACAAACATGCTAAGTTCTTACTTATCCTAACAATCCTTTCTTACCCATCTACTTACCCTCCCCTCTCTTCTTTCCTTTCACTGCCAAAGTTCTCGAAAGAATAGTCTACACCCAATACTTCCACTACCTTGTGTTTTACTCACTCCTCATCTCCTCCTGGTTTCAGGCTCTGCCATTCTGCTAAAACTGTTCTCTCAGGTGGTGCAGTGGATAGAGCTCCGGCCTTGGAGTCAGGAGGATCTGACTTCAAATCCGGACACAGACACTTGATACTTACTGGCTGTGTGACCCTGGGCAAGTCACATAACCTCAATTGCCTCACCAAAAAGGAAAAAAAAAAGTAAAAAAACTGTTCTCTCAAATGTCACCAATGTTGTTGCTGCTCAATCATTCAGTGACTCTTCATGACCCCGTGGACCATGGCATGCCAATACTGTCCATGGGGTTTTCTTGGCAAAGATACTGGAGTGGTTTGCCATTTCCTTCTCCAGTGGATTAAGGTAAACAGAGATTAAGTGACTTGCTTATAGCTAGTAAGTATCCAAGGCCAAATTTGAACTCAGTTCTTCCTGACTCCAGGCCCAGAACTATACCTACCGAGCCACCTAGCTGCCTCCTAGGCAAACTGAGATTAAATTACTTGTCCAGAGTCACACCGCTATTAAGTGTCTAAGGCCTGATTTTAACTCAGGTCTTCCTGACTCCAGGCCCAGCATTCTATGCATTCAGTCACAAATGTCATCAATACCCTCCTAACTGACAGGCCTCAAATCCATTGGTGAGTTAAGCGAATGTCGACCCCAAGCATATAAAGACTTCCCCCCAGCAGAATAGGAGGATGAGAACAATTTGTTCCAATGGTTTGGCCATGAAGACAGCTGAAACCAGCACTGTGGAGTGCTTAGAGCTTGATCAGACATTGAAGACACCAAGGTCATTCATCGCATCCCAAGCCGTCACCAGTCATCCTAACTTTTGTCCTGCCAGTGGACCTCAATGACTCTGGAAGAGAGAGTGAGGCTGACAACTTTGTGCCACTCTGCCTCACTTAAACCCAGTTCTTACACAAGTCAAGATATCACCCCATGATGTCATTGGTCCTCTTTGAAATGAAGGACAACAAACAACAATGAACAAATCAATGTTTTAGCCTATTCTCAATCCTTATTCTCTGTTTGGGACAGACCTAACTCAGGCTGGTGTCCTGTTGGTTTAAGTTCAATGTTGGAGTGAAATGAGGCACTTCTGGGTATTCAAGAGCTAATAAAAGAAGGTTTACTTACCTGTAGCATAGAAAGGATATTCCATGAGGAGACTCTATATCTTAGCTCAGGTAGACACTCCCCACCTTGTCTCCACAGAGCAAGGGAGAGTGCACTGACCAGAGGAACATCTACCAAGTCCAAAGGGTCCTAACTCCACATGTGTCTTTTCATGGCCTTCAGTGACCAAGAAGTCACATCAATACAGCCAAAGGCTACTAGCAAGCTTCCACTTTGAGCCTTGGTGCCCTACCTCACCCCCACCAATTAAGTCCCAGGAATAGTTTTTTCACCTTTTAGGGGAAAACTAGCCTACCCATCTTGTGGGTGTGGGAGTGAAAACCTGGTTGATATTGATCCTTTCACATCCACTTTGACTCTCACAGAATTTGATATTTTTAAGAGTCTCTTCATCTTGTCTCTCCTCTTTTGGTTTCCATAGCATTGCATGCTCATAGATTTTCCCCTAGTTTCTCTGTCCCCTCCCTTCTCTAATTCCTCTTCACTCTTCTCCTGCCTGACCAATGTTGGCAAAACCAAAGGTTTCATTTTTGGCCATGAACTCTTCTGTTTCTTAGATTTACACACTCTCTCCCTTGTTATTTTTAGCCATTCATGATTTTTAACATGCAGCTGAATTTCAAGTCTGTGCTTCTAACCACCACAACTTTTTCGAGCTTCAGAAGCTATTCCTAACTACCATTGAATATGGTAGTTCATATGGTTCCCCTAGCACAATCAACTCAACATGTCCAAAACCAAACTAATTATCTTCCCTTCAAAATGAGATCCTACTGACTTCTCTATTTCTGTTAATGCTACCCTTTCCCCAGACACCCAGGCTAGAAATCTCAGTCTTCTTCATCAGTCATTCCTCCTTCTCTTTTTTCCCCATCACTACGACCAAATTCAATAAGTTACCAAGTTCTGTCAAATTTACCTCTGAAATATCTATTTCGTCCATCCTCTTTTTTTCCATTCTCACAGCTAAAAACCTAGCTTAAAACTTCATTATGTCTCATCTAGACTATTGCAATAACTTCATAACCTCATTCCCTAGCTTCAGCTTCTCCCTGCCTTCATCCATCCTGCACACTGTTGACAGATTACTCCTTTAAAAACACAGCTCTAAAAAAGTTTTTTTTAAGTTTCTAGAATACAGTGCTGATAAGTAACTCCCTTGTTCATATTCCATCAATGACTCCCCATTATTTATAGAATGAAGTTCAAATGTTTTAGACTGACATCTAATGCCCTCCATAATTGTTCCATAATCTGTTTTCCTAATTTCTCTCTCACTATTCCAATATACAAACCCCCTACTCTATTTTTTTAGTATTTTATTTTTTTCCAATTACATGTAAAGACAATTCTCAATATTCATTTTTTTTAAAAGATTTTGAGTTCCAATTTTTCTCCTTCCCTTCCTAATCTCCCTCCTCCCTAAGATGGCAAGCAATATGATATAGGTTATACATGTGCAATAATGTAAAACATTTCCACATTGGTCATGTTGTGAAAGGAGAAACGGAACAAAATGGAAAAAGGCACCAAAAAAACCCAAAAAAGTGAAAATAGTATGCTTCAATCTGCATTCAGACTCCATCAGTTCTTTCTCTGGATGTGGATAGCATTTTCCATCATGAGACTATTGGAGATGTCTTAGATCCTTGCGTTGCTGAGAAGAGCTAAGTTAATCATAATTGATCATCATATAGTATTACTGTTACTATGTACGATGGTCTCCTGGTTCAGCTCACTTCATTTAGCATCAGTTCATTTAAATCTTTTCAAGTTTTTCTGAAATTTGCCTGTTCATCATTTCTTATAGCACAATAGTATTCCATCACAATCACATAGCACAACTTGTTCAACCATTCCCCAATTGATGGGCATTCCCACAATTTCCAATTCTTTGCCACCGCGAAAAAGAGCTGTTATAAATATTTTTGTACATATGGGTGCTTTTCCCTTTTTTATGATCTCTTTGAAACCTGCTACTCTAACCAAAATGGTTTACTCTCTTTTCTTAACATACCAGTCAAATCCCCACCTCTACTCATTCTGTCTCCTCAATCAAGAACGAGTTTTCCCTTGTCCATCTATCTCTAACTGTCAAAATTCTATACACCCATTTATGCTCAGTTTATATGCTCCCTCCTTCGTGAAGTCACGTAGCATTTATCACAAGTTACCTTACATGATTGTCTCTCTTATCTCCCAGCTAGATGATAAACTCCATAAGGTCAAGGGCCCTGTCTTATTTGTCTTTGTAACTCTTGAAGTCTTTGACAAAGTGCATATGATAAGTCTTAATAAATATCTGTTGAATGGAAATTAATTTCACTATCCAAGTAGTTGCTTTTCAAGAGCCTCTATTAAAAGAATATCATGCATTTACTCGATCAAGTCATTCAGCAGCTGCTGGAGAATGGTCTCAGTGAGTTGGAAAATCAGATTGAACAAGATACCATAAGATATGGGAGCTGTATCAGAGCCTGGAAATAGAGAGTGTGATGTTTACCATCAGGCCAGCTAGTTTTTGCAGTTTTCCATTTACATGTGTGTATCCAAAATTATTCAAGCCTAATTTTGCCTAATGATTTTATAAATATTCTTTATAGGAACCTCTCTAAACAAATGTGTCTTTGCCATTAGGTTCAATATCACTCAGTCTCTAGAGGTACTGATACGCACACATCTATATGTCAGTGGATTAATAAATGTTGGTAACTATATATATGTGTGTGTGTGTATTTGTGTAGGTATAATACCTATATATGTGTATGTGAGTTCCAGTGTGTGTTTTTATATATGTGCGTATTATTATATATTTGTATGAGTAGCATCCATATACAGAATGTTTTGCTTACAAAAAAGACTGTTTCCCCTTTGAAATCATGAAAACTTTTTAGATTTCTAAACACCTTAGGAGGTATGTCTTATGCTGAATAAGGGTAGCTAGGTGGTACAATGGATAGAGCCAGGGGCAGGATGGTGGGGGTGGTGGTGGGTGGGGTATGCTGAAGTCAGGATTACTATCTTTGTGACTTAAGATGTGCAACCCTGGGCAAGTCACTTAATCCTGTTTGTCTCAGTTTCCTCATCTGTAAAAATGAGCTGGAGAAGGAAATGTCAAACCATTCCAGTATCTTTGCCAAGAAAACCCCAAATGGGGTCATGAAGAATCAGACCAGACTGAAAAATGACTGAACAAAAACAAACCTATGCAGATTCATAACTAGGAAAGGACCACCCTGTATTTGCCCCTAGGTAGATAATTTAAATGACCAACAACACTAGCCTAGGGCATACTTCCTTCTATGCCAGTCTCACTTTGCAAGGATAGCAGAGGTGGCCTCTTCTGGAGATACGTGTCCCCTCCCTTCAGCACTCATTATATCCAGGGCCTTGCTTCCTCTACCTGGCGGCCACATCTCAAGTGAGTTTGCCCACCCAGGTGTAAAAAGAAGGAGATTTCTCCCTTCTTCTTCCCATTAAGGCCTTAAAGGGAGTTTTCTTTAGGCAGCTAAGTGGTATCGTAGATAGAGCACTGGGCCTGGACTTAGGAAGACCTGAGCTAAAATTCGGCCTTAGATACTAGCTGTGTGAATGTAGGCAAGTCATTTAAGTTGTTTGCCTTAGTTTCCTCAACTCTAAAATGGTGCCATAGATAGTACCTTCTTCCCAGGGTTGTTGTGAGGATCAAATTAGATAGTATTTGTAAAGCACCTACTGCATAACAGGTGCTTAGTAAATCCTTGTTTCCTTCCTTTCTTTTCCCTGGTTTCCAAAGTAGTGCACACCATCCATCCATGTCTTAGGAGGCCATTTTGATGAAATGCTACAGCTAAAATAACTAAAATAAATCTAGTGGCCAAGACTTTCCGGTAATGAGCCTCTCAGAGCATCAAGAGGCTGGTCCTCCTGCTAAGATGGGCTCTACTCCCAGCCTTGCTGGCTCAGTAGCTTGGACCCGCCAGACTCATGATCCATTTGGCTTAACTTTTGAGAACCCAGGACCACCTGCAGGAAACAATGAGAAATGAGGGTAGGAGTTCTTTCAAGGAAGACTGTGAATGGGTGAACCAAACAGAAATAGAGAATCCTGCCTCTCGGTGGGGCTAATAGCCAGAAGAGCAGATGGACAGCGTGGCGTGTTTGTTGTCGTTTTTCTGTCATTTCTCAGTCATGTCTGACTCTTCATGACCCCATTTGGGCTTTTCTTGGTAAAGATACTAGAAGGGTTTGCCGTTTCTTCTCCAGCTCATTTTACAGATGAGGAAGCTGAGGCCAACAGGGTTAAGTGACTGGCCCAGGGTCACACAGCTCTAAGTGTCCAAGGCCTGATTTAAACTCAGGTCTTCCTGACCCCAGGTCTGGAAGCACTCTATCCACTGCTCCACTTAGCAGCCCATCATTTACATTTTAGGGACTGACAATCAAACAGGGAAAGGACAAGAAAGGGAGGGTACCAGGCAAGATCTCATTTGAGGGAGCAGGAAATAAATGGCAAGGCAGCCTCTGCCTCCCAGTCCAAGGCCCTAGCCCTAAATCTGCTCAGCCTCTTCCCCATTGTAGCACTCAGCACTTTACCTGAATGGCCACAGCAAGGTTAGAGGTGTTCTTTGTACACCAGCTGGGTGAACGATCACGGACAAGAGTAAAAAGGATAGGGAAATCACAGTATCGAAGATCCTGAGCTGGAGGCCAAGCCCCTCACTTCCCAGATGATGACTTCACGCCCTGAAGTCTACGGACATTAAGCGACATTCCCAAGGTCACACAAAGGGTAAATGGTAGAGGACATTCAACCCCAGGTTCTCTGACTCCAAATCAAGCACTCATTACATTGTACCTCTATAACCATCAGCAGTGGAGTTATAGAAATTTGGAGCCAGGAGGGGCCCCCTCAAATTCCCTTCTCTGTCAAGTAAGGAAAGACCTGGAGAAGGAGAAAGAGGTATAAAAAGATCAACTTATACAGAATCCTAGTCAGTTAGACACTAGATCCCTCTTTTCTGCAGACCACAATGTCTGTTTGCCCCAACAGCCAAGGCCATTCCCCAGCTCCAAGCATCTAGTTTGGCAGAATGAGGAGGCAGATGCCCGAGTTGCTGGCACATGTGGCTTCTCCGTGACCAAAATGAGACCAGGAGCTCCCTCAACTGTTAGAATGAGGATTTGCACCAGTCTTTAGCCTTTCAGGCTGTCAGAGTGGGGAACATCCCTATTGGTGCTTAAAGGGTCCAGGGACAGTAGGAAAACAGAGGACAGCAAGAAGGAGGAAAAAGCTGGTAGTTTTCATTTTTCTTGGGAACGTCTGAGATTGACTTATTTCCCTGGAGAAGTGAGCAGGGAGCTGGATGGCGGAGTTGGGAGGGTGGGCTGAGAAAGAGGTTAGGACACCTTCTGTCCTGAGAGAGTTTGGGCCTTAACTAATTCCCAGAGGCACAGGATGGGCCAAGACAACTTTGTCATCATCCCCCATATCCTTCCATTCTCTCTCCCACACCTTCTTCCCCTATATCCATAGACCCACGTCTCGCCGCTCCTGCTAAAGGACGCATAGGGGAACTGGTAGCTAGGGTGACCCAATTCCTTTTCTGAATAGGTACATCTGACAAGTCCCTTGGAACTACGGCTTCCTAGACTTGCCCCACTCCCACCCCCAGCCTCAAGAAAGGAAAACAGGAAATTCAAATACTAATAAGTTCTGCTGACTCTAAGCAAACTCTCTGTCCTGCCCAGCTAGGGCTGAGGTGTTTGGGGTTTTTTTTTCAGTTTTGTAAAATGGGAAGTTATAAGGGGAGAGTGTAGAAAAGCTTCAATCATAGGCAGGTAAGAGTTAGATCTGGAATGTCATCCAGGAACAGCTAGGTAGTCAATGAATTGGAGTCAAGAAGACCTGAGTTCTAATTCTACATCAGACACTTAGTAGCTGGTGAGGTTGGACAAGTCACTTAACTTCTTTCAGTCTCAGTTTCTTCACCTATAAAATAGGGATAGTAATAGAACCTTTCCTTCAGGGTGGTTATGAGGTTCAAATGAGATAACATAGGTAAAGTGATTTGTGAGTTCTACTATTATTATTAAACCAACCCCCTCATTTTGTAACTAAGGATGAAGGAGTTTAAGTGACTTGCTCAGAGTAATGCAGTAAGTGAAAAAGGTAAGACTTGACCTGGGTCTTTTGCTTCCAAAGCCCTTGCTCTTTCAATTTAAATATTCCCAGAGTTATCTCTGTGCTGCGAATGAAAGGGGCTGAGATTGTCCCCCAGAAGGAAAAAATGACTAGAAGATGGGCCACACAAATTCTCATCTCAGCTTTACCCCAAATTTGCTGTGTGCTGGGGGGGAAAGTCACTTTCCTCCTTCAGGCTTTAGTTTCTCCATCAGCATAATAGGAAGGGAAAAAAAATCCCTGACCCTTTTTGTGTCCTGACAATATAGTAAGGATGAATGAAGTCAGATGTCTAAAGCACCCCAAGGGATAAAGTTTTCATCTGGAGGGATACAAAAAGCCATTGTCAAAGGCCAACCATTCTGCAGATAAAAGCAGCTCCACAAAGGGCTTGGCATTCATTCACTGGACACATGACTGTCGTGTCCCAGGGTTCGAGTCTATGCAGGGAAGGTGGAGATCTCTATAACCAGGAGACACATGAGCAGCATAAAGATCAAACAGCGACGAGAAGCTCATTCCAGCTTACCTGAGAAAAACATCTATTTCGTTTGAGCAAGTCTGAAATTAGTGCCACAGCCAGATGACTCTGAAGCTATTGTCCAGGGCTTCCTGGTGGGGAAAAAAGACTGAGAGTAAGAAAGAAGGGGGGATGGGGGAGAAAAGAAAAGAGGCATCCTGGTGAGAAAAGGGGAGGATGCAAATAGGAAGGAGAGAGGGAGGGAGGGAGGGAGGGAAAGGGGGAGGAGGGAGGGAGAGAGACAGGGAGAGAGAAAGACAGAGAGAGAGAGAGAGAGAGAGAGAGAGGCGGGGGAGAAACGTAGAGAGTTGTGTTTCTAGCACTGCTTGTGGCTTTGGGTGGCCTTCCTTCCTTTCCATGACCCTATGGATAAGTATTGAGACTTTTCTCTTTGTTTCAAGGCTTTTTGGCAGACAACCCCAACCTACCTCATTCCATCTCCTGGTCTAATATGGACCCAATCAGGGTAATATCCCTGGACTCTGTCTTTTGTTTGTTCATTGTGGTGGGGAGACCACCTTTGCACTTTGGGAATCCCTATGCTGTTTCACGTTCCAAAAAGCTGGAGCTGTTTCTAGGAGGCACCAGGTAACGAAGAGGCAGCCAGCTGAGCCCGAAAAGAGCCTGAGGCTCATATTGATACATGTGAATGTACATATATACACATATGTAGCCAAGGCTACAACCTGGGGCTGGTTGCCTGGCAACAGCATCCCCTTCCACATATAACCTACAGGTTGCACATTGCCCTTCCATGGCATCTCTTCCCTTTCTTTTCTTCCTTGAGGTTGTCCCTGAAATTCATGCAACCCAGACTTTTAACTATATAAAATATTAGGGAGTGGGGCAGTTTACACATAATGATTTGTTCAAGGCCTGAGCCTCCCTAGATATAGGCCTAGCCTAGCCCACCTGCTCTTTTTCCTCCTAAGAACTTCAAGAACTTATTTCCAGTAAGTTCCTCCTGGATCTTCATTGAGAAGGGGATCCAGTTCCACTGGAGTCCTTTCTGTTTCTTCACACTCCATTTTCTGATTTCAAGCATTTTCCCTGGCTGTGTCCCCCTGCCTGGAGCACTCCCACCTCCTGGCTTCCCTGGCTTCCTTCAAGTCTCGGCTAAAGCTTCACTTTCTGCAGCAAGCTCTTCCAGTCTCTCTGAGATTACCCCCAATTTGTCCAGTGTATATTTTGTTCGTACATAATTGCTAGCATGTTATCTCCCCTATTAGACTGTGAGCTACTTGAGAGCAGGGACTGGGTTTTCTTCGGGTTTTTTGTTTTGTTTTGTTTTTTGCCTTTCTTTGTATCTCCAGTGCTTAGCACGGTGCCTGGCACATAGTAGGTGTTTAATAAATACTAGCGACTAACTGACTGAATCATCTCAGACCTGCCTCTAAGCCTCCATTTTTTCTTTTGCTGATGTGTGATTTCATAGGTGTAGGGAACTTTGGTGAGAAAGCTCCCTCAGCCAATGCAGGTTGCCTTAGAGAGCTGCCGGGGGTACAGACAGGTTAAGTGATTTGCTCAAGATCACACTATCACTATTTGTCTGAGGTAGGTCTTGAACTTGTATCTTCCTTCTCTGAAGCCAATTCTCTAATCACAATGACAGTCTTTGTCCTTGTATTTAAATTCTCCTCTCCTCCCCTCCAAACATCACCCCACCCCAAACATAGATATACATACTAAGGTCTCTCTTCCACCATTCATATTGGTCAAAAAATCCCACTTCCTCCGCAAAGCTGTCATTGGTAGATCAGAAATGATGATTTCTGCCAACCCATTATATCTGAGCATTCAGTGCTTAAAGTTCATTCTTGACCCCATTCCATGTGAAACACACTAAAACACTTGTATCAGTATTTGAATTTATTTAAATATTTTAATGTAGAATTTTTCTAAAGATTATAGATGCTTGGAGAAAAGGAACAACATCTTTATAGCACTGTTTGAATGTTCTATGTTGGTAAATCATAGGATTTAAAGATGGAAGGGACCTTAGGTATTATTTAGTCTAACCCACTTATTTTATAAATCAGGAACCTGAGGCTTTGAGAGACTAAGAGATTTGCCCAAAGTCAAACAGGAATAAATGGAAGAGCCAAGATTTGAGATGAGGTCCTCTAATTCCAAAGCTAGTCATCTTTCCACTATACCACACTCTGAGAATTTGATGACCCAAGTTCTTTGCATGGTACCATGGTACAGGTAGGAAAGATGCCATTTTAATTGTAGAAAAAAGACTTTAAAAAGGGATTTCCCAAAGATTTGGGTGAAAAAAAGAGTGTCCAACATTCTTTCCAAAGTCTTAGGGTCAGATAACATGGAAGGATTGGGTAATGATGACTCTGTGTCCAAAGGATAGGAACAACTACATAAGATCACAGGATTTAGAACTGGAAAAAACCTTGAATATCATTTGGCCCAAGACCTTCATTCTACATCTGATGAAAGTAAGGCCCAGAAAGAGAAAGGGTTTTACCCAAGGTCACACAGTCAGCAAAAAAGCTCGAATTTGAACCCAAGTCCCCAATACCCAAACATGTCCTCTTTCAGCTCAATCACATGATGCGTTTGTTCAATATTTGTATGCACTAGCTTTTCTGTGCTTAGATTGCAAATTCTAAGGCAATAGAGACCTAATCTGTTTAATTTACAGCACCCAGAAAAGCCTTCATGCAAATAGGCACTTGACGAACCCCTTTGTTGGGGAGAATGAAAAGGAAACACAAAAGGAATAGGAAAAGCTCCAGGAAATTGAGACTAAAAGGGGAGAAACAAAAAAGTGAAAATGGAGAGGGATTGAAGGAGAGAACTAATCATAGAATCAAATCTCCTGAGAGGGAAATTCTACAAGCTCTTTTTTGCAACTAATCCAATGTCTCACAGATCTGAGCTAACAAATGCAGGAGAGATTGCTGCCAGAGCTCCCTGTCTCCTTAGACTAAAAGGCTACAGTAGGACCCCCCAGTTTATAGGAGCCAGCAGGACCAGAGGTCTGGAGCTAGGAATGAAATGGTTTCAAGATCTGCTTCCAGACGTCCTGAAAGGGGTCACCTTGGTGGAGAAAAAGCCCGGGGAACGTAAACAAACAAGAATCTGTGTGGTCAGGAAGTTCTTCCTAGTGTCTCATGTGGCATCCTCCTGCTGTTCTAGCCCCTCTTATGCTGATAGTCATTTAGAATTGAACAACTGCTCACAGTCACACAAAGAGAGGGGAGAAGAAATGGATGAAAAAGAAAGAAAGAATAGAAGGAAGAAAGAGAAAGAAGAAAAGGGGCATGTTCACCGGATGGCAGAGTGAAGGAGACAACACATTGATCAAATGTAAATGGACCGTAAATGTCTAAATTGCGATATTTTTTTCCTCTCTCTCTTTTTTCCCCCTCTCTTGCCTTCTCTCTCCCCTTTACTATCAAAGCAAAATTTATGAAGGGCTTCAGGCATTGGATATTCCTTGTATTTCAATATAACTCTTTGCAATCTCAAGCGAACAGCTTGGCTGCTCCTGCCTGTCAGGGAATTTAAATTGCAGATGGAATGAACGGTGAGATGCAGCCGCCATGGGTCTGGTATAGCCCCCTACACAACCATTGCTTAGCAACGGGGGTGGGAGGGGGGAGATGGGCATAGAACTTTGTGAAGCAATGAAAAGTTCTGTCCTGAGAGCTACCCTGGGTGCAGGGTGTCTCTGGGGGATAGGAAGGGGCTTTGTGGATAGGACAGATAGGAGGATAAGGGGTTACTAGGGAGCTGGGCAGGATGTCATAGGGAGAATCAAGGAGAGAATAGAAGGACCACTATCACTATTCTTCTGTATTTCTCTGTCACAGGCATCTTTATTATATGTATCTATCTGTCTATGACACACAGGGAAGAATCTGAGTTGATATTCCATTCCATCCCATCAGAGATTATTCTTAGACTCATAATACCTAAGTCCCCTTCTGTACTCCCCCAACACACAGACACACTCTGACCTTATTGGGTCAGCACTTACTGTAGGCGGGGGACTCTACTAACAATAAGCCAGAGTAACAGCTTCCAAAGCAGAAAAAAAGAAGAAAGAGATAAACACGCTAATATCCAAGCTAGTCTTCAGAGCCAATGTCAAACACATAGATATATTTTCAATATCTGAAGATCAAATTACCAGTTAATATCCACAGCAGGAAAGAAGTTAGTATATTCATTAATTGTGCTCCTAGTTACACTTCTATTCTCAAGACTAATTTGTTTAATTAAGACCTGCCTCGATTAGCACAATAAAGAATCTGTGATCTCATCCATGTGGTTATTCCTGCCAGCAGCCCATTTATATGTCTTCCTATCCAATGTGATTCTTGTTCATGTTTTCCCATAAATTCACTGTGAGAGGGGGTCAGAGGCTTTCCTCAAGTTCTTTTGAATTGCATTCCCAAAAGGAATTGGTTTCCATGTCAACCCCTCCCCACCCCCCAGCCAATAGATGTAAGCTCTCTGAGGGTACAGACTTGCTTTTTTTTGGTTGGTTGGTTTGGGTTTTTCTTTGTATTCCCAGCACACAGTTAAGTGTAATGCATGTAGTAGGTGACTAATAATATTTGTTGAATTTAATTAAATTGAATTGTATTAGAGTGGCCCACTCCTATGGAGTTTTGATCCAATGAAGACTTGGAATGGTGAGGAAGGATGGGACGCTCATGTTCTCACAATGCTAGCTCAATGCTTTGAACATAGTAGGCAGTTTACGAATGCCCCATTCAATTGAATTTGTTTAATGCTAACAGTTGCAAGTAGCCCTTGGGAAGTGAGTGTTCTATCTGTAGCTCTAGTCTTCTGAGCTATTCATTCATTCACTAAGCACCAAGCAGAGGCTGCCCCTACTGTCATTTAACTTTTCAGGTGTATTAATCTTCTCTGACAATGAAATGGTGCTTTCCACAAAGAGAGGCACCATGGCTTAATACTACTTTACATCACCAATGGCCACCCGGCACAGTGTTGAACACACCAAGGCATACTGATGGGATAGTTAAGGAGAAGAAAGATTTTGTGATTTGCCTGAAGTCCCCTGGTGAGTCAAGACTCAAACCTGTGCATTTCTGAATTATTGTTAGTACTGTATTATTCATCAGAGTAATAGAAATAATCATTTACATAACCCTTTTCCCCCTTTTTACTAATTCACAGTACTTTCACATCTGTTGTCTCACTTCATTCTCACAATAGCACTATGAGGTAGGTAGGGCAGGTATTATTATCCTATTGTACAACTGGGGAGATTGAAACAAATGTGGTATGATGGAAAGATCACCAGACCAGATGAGGAATCATTTCTGGCCTAGTAGAAACTAAATGAGGCACTAAAAGGCCAGGGTTCTAGTCAAAGCTCTGTGGGTACCTAGCTATGTGATTCAGGGAAACAGCCCAGCTAATTTTTAAAAGGCCTGGTTCTCACAAAAGGGTACAGTCTAAAAGAACAAACCAAAATAAAACACCGAACTTGGAGTTGCAGACACTGAGTTCAAATCCTATTACTTACTATTTCTGTGATATAATGTTGTTCAGTTATTTCCAACTCTTCATGACCCCATTTGGGGTTTTCCTAGCAGAGATACTTGCATGATTTTCCATTTTTTTCTCCACTTCATTTTACAGATGAAGAAACTAAGGCAAACAAGCTAAGTGACTTGCCAGGGTCACATAGCTAATAAGTATCTGAGGCTAGATTTGAACTCAGGAAGATGAGTCTTCTTGACTTCAGGCCCAGAGCTCTATCCATCATACCACCTAGCTGCCTCATCTGTGACATAATGCAAGTTACTTAATTTCTCTGAGCCTCTGCTTTCTTCAAAACGAAGTTAATGTTGGAGAGGATGTAGAAAAATTGGGACCCTGATGTACTGTTGGCGGAGTTGAGAACTGATCCAGCTATTCTGGAGAGAAATTTGGAACTATGCTCAAAGGGCAACCAAACTGTGTATACCCTTTGACCCAGCAATCCCACTACTAGGTCTGTATTCCAAAGAGATCATTGAGAAGGGGGGGGCAGCTAGGTGGCGCAGTGGATAGAGCTCCTGCCTTGGAGTCAGGAGGACTTGAGTTCAAATCTGGCCTCAGACACTTGATACTTACTAGCTGTGTGACCCTGGGCAAGTCAGTTAACTCCGATTGCCTCACCAAAAAAAGGGGGGGCGGAGAAGGACCTACATGTACAAAAATATTTATAGCAGCCCTTTTTGTGGTGGCAAAATATTGAAAATTGAGGTAATATCCATCAATTGGGAAATGGCTAAGCAAACTGTGATATGTGAATGTAATGTAATGCTATTGTGCAATAAGAAATGATGAACAGGCAGATTTCAGAAAATCCTGGAAAGATTTGCACAAACTGATACAAAGTGAAATGAGCAGAACCAGGAAAACATTATGCACAGTAACAGCAACTTTGTATGATGTATGAATGACTCAAGTCTTCTCAGCAACACAATGATATAAGACAAGTACAAAAAACTCATGAAGGAAAATGCTATCTATATCCAGATAAAAAAACTGATGGACTCTGAATGCAGATTGAAGCATAATTTTTTTTCACTTTATTCTTTCTCATGGTTTTATTATATGTTTCTTCTTTTACAACTGTAACTAATATGGAAATATTTTTCACATGATAGCACATGTATAAACTATATCAAACTGCCTACCATTTTCAGAAGAAGGGAGGGGAGGGAGGGAGAAAAATTTGAAACTCAAAATCTTGTAAAAATGGATGCTGAAAATTTTCTTGACATGTAACTAGGAAAAAAGTTGAATACGATTAAAAAAATAAAATTAGAGTATTGGACTATTTAGCTGCCTCATCTAGGTAAACCTGTAACATTCAAAAGAACATTCCTTAATTTGTAAATATGCAAATAAAGTGACTAAAATGTTAACACCTTTAGCCTAAAGATTCCATTATGGGACTATAACCCAAAGCAACCATTGATAAGAAGAAAGTCCCCATATACACAAAAATATTTATAGCAATACTTTTTGTGATAGCAAAGAATTGGAAACAAAGTAGATGCTTCTTGATTGGGGAATTTCTTAACAAATTGTGATACATAATGTAATGAAATATTATTGTGCTGTAAGAAATTCTAACTGTGACAAATGCATAGAAGCACGGGCAGATATACATGAATGATGCAGAGGGAAGTAAGCAGATCCAAGTAAACAATATACACAATGACTACAACAACAGGAATGGGAAAAGTGATCACTCACAAAAAATAATTCAAAAGTGAATGTTGCAAAATTATAAAGAAGAACATGGCTGAATGAGAGAACACTACAAACTGATTCCTCAGAGGTAGGTCTGCAGGTGTTGCACATTGCACATTTTCAGACTTTTCCAATGTATCAATTAGTTGTGTTGATTTTTTTCTCTTCTTTTTCTTTTCTTTTTTTTTTGTTTAAAAAATACTATTTGTTATAGAGATAGCTCTCCATAAAGATGAGGGGAGGAAGAAGGGGAAAGGATACTGGAGAAAGCTATGATGATGTAAAACACAAAAGGCATTGATAAAAATGTTTTTAAAAATAAATTAATTTTTTAAAAAAAGGAATGTGTCTTTCTTCTGGCTGGCCTACTGCTATCCTTTTAAATATTCTCAGACTAGGTATAAAAACATCCAAAAGTAACCCAGGACCATATTGCCTCCTGCCTGCCCTGACTTTTCTCCCATGTGTTTGCTTCTAATTCTCCTTGTTTGGGATACTCAGGCCCCCAACCCTAGACAGTGATGCCAAAACTCATTCTAGCCTTTCTTAGTCATGCCAACTATTAGTGCCTTTCTCCAAAAATTACCTTGCATTGATTCTGTATGTGTTTTTGTATGTACCTATACATGTGTATGATATCTCTCCCAATAGAATGGAAGCTTCTTGATGGTAGAGGCTGTTTCATTTTTTAATTTATGTCCCCTTTATGTTTTTATGACCCAGAACAGTGCCAATATTAAATGCTGGCTGAGTGATTGATTCTTTGATTATCAATCTATCCAGGGAGATACACTTCTGCATCTTAACCTATTTTGTGTCATAGACCCTTTGGCCAGTCTGGTGAAGCCTATGGATCCCTTCTCAGAATAATGTTTTAAAATGCATACAATAAAATATATTATTACAAAGGAAACTAAATGTATTTTTTAATTATAAGTTCACAGACCCTAGGTGAAGAACCCTGTCTCTAGAGAAGCTAATGAAGATACTGGGATGATGCACAGGTCAGTTGACTAGTCCATGCTGTGAGCTCTACTGTTCCCTTTGAATAAATTCATTTAAAAACTGCACTAACAACTTTAAACCCCACTCTAAGGAAGGGAGGGTTCATTTTAATATAATCTCACTTGCACTAAAAAAATATTGTGAGAGAGATTCTTGGCCTCAAATCTGGAAGGCATTTCAGATTTTGTTTGGTCAAGCCCTTGCTTGAACAGGAATCTGCAATAAGGGATCCAACAGATATCTACAATAAAGGGTCATCCAACCTCTACTGGAAAACCATCTTCTTCGAGCGTGAAGGACAAACATAACAACAACAACAGCAACAGCAACAACTTGAAGACCTCCCAAGGCAAGCCATTCTATTTTGGCATGGCTCTAATTGTTAGGAAACTCTTCACCACATTGAACTGAAATCTGCTTCCCTGTAACTTCTACCCATTGGTCTTAGGTTTGTTTTTTTTTCCTCCAGGCTAAGCATAATGACAGTCCCTCACGTTCTTGAAGACAGCTATCATGTCCCGTATAAGTTTTCTCATCTTCAGGCTAAACATTCCCAGTTCCTTCAGCCAATACTCTGTTGCCATGGTTTCGAGCCCCCCCCCCCACCATTCAGGTTGCCCTCTCTACTGGATCAGCTTCTGCTTGCCAATATTCTCCCTCAAAAGTGGTTGTCTTGAACTGAACAGTGTGATGAGATCTGATCAGACAAAACGCCATTGGACCAGATACGGTCAGTCAAAATGGAAGCTTCCCTATAGTACAATTTCTCCCAGGCCCGCTTTGTACATTGGGATGGCCCTATGCAGATTTGGTTACTTGGTTTGTTTGTTTTTAACGTTGGGTCTCAGGGCCATTTATCTGCCTGATCCGTTTCTGACTTAGTAGAGCACCATACACACCTCTCTCCATATTAATGTCAAAGGGACCTTAGAGGGAAAATAACATGTCGAAGGCAACATATGGTGAGTCAGTGGAAGAGCTAGGAGTAGACCAGGCCATTAGAGGCAGCTAGGTGGCAAAGTGGGAAGAGGGCTAGCCGAGCCTGGAGTCAGAAAGAGTTTAGTTCAAATCTAGTCTCAGATACTCACTAAGATAAGTGACCTTGGGCAAGTCACTTAACCTCTGTTTATCTCATTTTCCTCAACTAGAAAATGAGGGTAATAATAGCCCCTACCTCCTAGAATTATTATGAGGGTAATATTTGTAAAGTACTTAGCACAGTGCCTGGCCCACTTAATAAATACTTGTTTCCTTCCCCTCTAACCCTCACTCAGTTCACTGCTCTCACCACTATTGCTGCCATGTTATTTCAATGACAAGATGGTGCCTCTGAACCATCATCTATCTATGAGGAATGTCTTTGAAGTTCTTTTCCTAGAAGTCTTACCTCCACATCTTGTCTACCTTTAACCAATGGCATTCATTTGCAAAATGGCCAACTGGCGGGGCAGAGACCAGCCCTTGGTGGGAGAACAGCATTTTAATTTTCCTATCCAAAGCTAGTTTGAGCCCTGAGACTTTGGGCTTATTAAATGCAGAAGCATGTGCCCTAAACAATAGAGCAGGTGGCCTCCCCCAAACTGTGCCCTTAGACAATCTCAGAAGCACCCTGTGCTGCTCCTGAGACACCCAGTCTCAGAGAGAGATTTTTTGTCCCTGTGTTTCCCTTCAAGAAGAAAATTAAATACAAACACACACATACACACACACACACACACACATCCACATACAGCTGAGGAGAAGTACACACAATCTCACTCCGTCGTCCCTGAAAGCCTTCTGCCTGTCACAGGCTGGGCATGATGGATAGGAATAATAAGGCCTCTTGTTTTATCCATTAAGTGCTGACAGCAAATCACATGATTTCTTTTTTAATATTGCACATATCTGACCCCTGGAAAATGATGATGATGCTATCGCTACCAAGCTAGACTATAAACAGGTTCCTGCCTGCCAGGGATACACTATCTCTCCTCTTGGCTCTGCGCCCTAGAGAGAGCATAAAGTCCCACCAGAGGGGAAATGAGGTAAGGAGGACTCATCCGACATTTTGTGTCCTGTAGCTTTTAGCTTCATGGCCCTGCTTTTCTCTCTAGTTCTCACAAGTACATATGGGAAAGATTAGACAGTTTCCTCCTTTTCTTGGGGTGGGGGGGGGCACGGTGAGGAGGGGTCCTTTCCACATGAGCTTTGAGCTTTGGGAACTGGATGTCTCCTTTGATAGAATGGAAGTGCCTTGAGAGCAAAGACTGTCTCATTCTTTTCTTTTTAATCCCTGGGACCTACCATGAAACCCTTGAATGTAATAGGTACTTGACGGATCAATTGATTTCTCAATAACTTTAGGATTGATTAATCAAATCAGCATTATTGGGAAAATCTCTCAAAGGAGAGTAATGGGAATTCTTGGGAGAGACAAATCCATCTACAGTCAAAGACAGGAGGCCAAACTGAAAGCAAAGGGACTTATTAGCATGCTCAGGAAAATCCTGATAGCAGCTTCAGCTTCTGAGGGTGCAGATTTACTTTTGGTAACTTTTGAGGCCTGCTTAGAGTACACAGCCAATACACAGCATTTTGCAGCAACTACATATACATATACATATACATATACACATATATATATATATACATATATACATATACATGTGTATATATACATACACATATATATAATTTTCCCCAATTGCTAAAACAATTAAATTTTTTTTTAATTTTGAGTTCTAAATTCTATCCCTTCCTCCCTCCCTCCACCCTCTCCTTCCTGAGACAGTAAGCAGTCCCATATACTTTATACATGTGCAATCATCTTTTCCAAAAGAAGTCGTGGTAGAGAAAGGGGTAATCATCCAATGGAGAAAAGGGTGCTCTTCTGGGAGAATATTTGCCATACAAGTGGCAGGGTTTGTAATCAGAATGAGAAAACATTTTTTGTTCAAGGGCATGAGATAAGGGGAGGTGACCAAATACTTTACAATTGTGAAAGAAGTCCTTTTAGACAAAGGTCAGGGTTGAGGTAATCATTTATATAAGACTGCAGTTTTCTCTTATCCAAGGACAATAATAATAATAGTTAACATTTATATAGTATTTACCACGTTCGTGGCACAGTGCTAAGTGCTCTACAATTACTATCGAATTTGATCTTCACAACAACCCAGAGTGTCAAGAGCTATTATTATCCCCATTTTACAGATAAGGAAACTGAGACAAACAAAGGTTAAGTGACTTCCCCAAAGTCACACAGTTAGTAAGTGTCTGAGGCTAGATTTGAACTTGGGTGTTCCTAACTCAAAGCCTAGTACTCTGTCCTGGCCTAGCACTGGATCACCTATCTGCTGCCCCTAATAACAAATAGTCATTATAGCAGTGGATGACACTATTCACCACTTTACATTGTTTATTATATTTTAGTTCTCTTTGCTTTCCACTGTTAGGCCACCAGGGGATTGGGGGATTTCTACTTTGTTAGTCCATCAAGATGTCATGAAATGATTATGGTTCCTATTTTTCCCCACAGCACTTACTGGGGCCATCTCCAGTTGTTCTGATCTATATCTGGCCACTGTACCCAGATGGCTCCAGAGGAGAAAGTGAGGCTGGTGACTTTGCACAGCCCTCCCTCACTTAAATCCAATTCACTTGCATGTCATGGCATCACCTCCCCGATGTCATGGTACTCTTTGAGAACAAAGGACAAACAACAACCTCTGTGAGTAGAAAAGGAGCTGCCCACTGGGGACCAAACTGGAGCTGGCCACTTGGGCAACATGATTTTCTTTCTTTCCTTCTTTCTTTCTTTCTTTTTTTCTTTCTTTCTTTCTTTCTTTCTTTCTTTCTTTCTTTCTTTCTTT
>NW_020954648.1:1443600-1450364 GCF_900497805.2 Vombatus ursinus | reverse complement strand
TTTCTTTCTTTCTTTCTTTCTTTCTTTCTTTCTTTCTTTCTTTCTTTCTTTCTCTCTCTCTCTCTCTCTCTCTCTCTCTCTCTCTCTCTCTCTCTCTCTCTCTCTCTCTCTCTCTCTCTCTCTCTCTCTCTCTCTCTCTCTCCCCCTCTCTCTCTTTCTTTCTCTTTCTTTCCCTCTGTCCACATAGGTTATCATGCTCTTACCTGTGGGTGTTCTGCCCAAGAATAATGTAAATTTTATTTTAATCTCTGGAACTTTTTTTTTTAACCCCAAATCACTCTGGCTCTCACTGATTGACCAACAATAGGTCCCAGGCCAAGCCTTACTTGGTCATTGTTGGAGCCCTGGTTGGCTCAGAATTAATGTAAATAGCAATTGTTTCTGTTTTGACCAGAAACCCTGAGAGTCTTTGCCTCCCAGATTGATTTTTTTCTCTCTTTTTTTTAATTGGGCCATTCTCTGCCTCACTTCTTATTAAACTTTAATCACTGAATGGGCATTGCCTCAGTCAAACTGAGACCTGTTAAAGACCTTAGCTTGAAAAGGCCAAGGTCTCCCACTGCATCCTGGCCCATCTCCAATCATCCTGATTTATATCTGGCCACTGGATCCAGATGGCCTAGCAGGAGAAAGTGAAGCTGGTGACCTTGCACAGCTCTCCCTCACTTAAATCCAATTCACTTGCATATCATGGCATCACCTCCCTGATGTCATAGTCCTCTTCAAGAATGAAGGACAAACAGCAACCTACTATATGCAATACATTGTACTAGGAATTTGGGATATAAAGAGAAAACAAACAAACAGGTAGAAAGGATACAAGAGCAGGGCTCTAATCCTTATAAAGATTTTGGGAAAGGACAAAAGATGACCCCAGTCTCAAAGGAATTAGGAGACTAGACAGGGAAACAAGGTGGGGCCTGGGAACGAGAAAGAGACTCCTTTAGTGAAACTGGGGTAAGGGGTAAGGGTTTGGTCATACAGAATGAGGCAAAAGTCTAAACACAATAATTGGTATGACTGGTCAGAGAGAGACACTGACCTGTTGCTGAGCTACTGACCCAGAGCTCCTAAAATCCCCTCTCCCCCGCCTAGGAGGATGGGTCCCTTAGTTTGAGATTAAACTATGGCTAGAGATAAGAATTTGGTGGGCCCTGCTGTGAAGGTCAGCAGCCTTCACAGAGGCAGGAAGCTAGGACCTTAATTTCTCTCTATAGCCTAAAATGGACCAAATCTATGATTTCATTATTATAAGAAATTTCCTTTTCCAATAGAGATGGGCACTTTCTCTGCAATTTATCTCAGTGAATTTTCTCGACTACTGAAAGTAGAAGTGACTTAACCTGGGTAATATGACCTGAATGTATCAAACAAAGGACTCAAACCCATGTCTTTTTGACTTCAAGGCTGACTCATGCCATATAGAACAACAAATTCTGGAAATTATATTCATTTGTCTAAAAATTGAGTTTGCTGCAATATGTAACAGTGCCTTATTAAATCCTCTAAATATGTATATAGGGATATAAAACAGGATCATGCAGTAGCCAGCTCAAATCAAGCTGATTGTCAAATTTTCAGTTATACCTCAGAACAGTTATACTTCAAAAATGGCAAATACTACAAATCTGGGCTTGATTTATTATTTTGTTGATTGTCTAGATGTAAGGAAGTGAAAGAAAAAATATTAATCTTACAGATTCAACTTAAAGGTTCTTCATGCATATTTCTTTTTTTGAGGGGGGGGAGCCAGTTGTTAAACATTTACCAGCATACCACTAATAGAGGTGGCAAAAAGACACCTTGAAAAGATTTCCGTTTACAAAATTGGGAGATGTTGTTATTCAGTTGTGCCCGACCCTCCATGAGCCTATTTGGGATTTTCTTGGCAAAGATACCGGAGTGGTTTGCCATTTCCTTCACCAGCTCATTTTACAGATGAGGAAACTGAGGCAAACAGGATTCAATGACTTGCCCAAGGTTATACAGCTAGTAAGTGTCTGAGGTCACATTTGAACTTGGATCTTCCTGACTCTAGACCTGGCACTCTATCCACTGTGCCACCTAGCTGCCCTAGAAGAAACTACTTACAAAAAGACTTAGCCATGAATTTAATCATTCCCCTACTTCTCTTCTGCCTTCAATAGGACACAAATTGCTAGTATAGATCTCTTCAGCCCTGTTTGGTCAACTCGATAAAATGAACCTTGTCCCCCAAAATAAGGAGGGGAACCAAAGTAAGAACTTAAGTGCCTTGTCAATATAGGATGGATATTCACAATTTCATATCCAGTCCTCACTTTTAGATATGGAAATAATCAGTTTTTTGTCTTTGTTGGGGGCGGGGTGTTGGGGGAAGGGGTCATTTTTAGAAGCTCAAACTAAAAGAAGAAATTTTTAAAAAGAGAAAGCGAATGATCTGTCCTGGAATTCATCAATAGCCGCTGAACTAGAATCTGCAGCACCAGACATGCAGTTATTCACACATACAAGCAATGGGCTGCATTTCTCTGACATCCACCACAGAAGTGAGCTGGCTTTGAAGTGATTTATTAGAGAACAAATTATTCCCTGTTTTGCAATTCTTTCCATTTGTGTTCATCTGCAAGTCTAAAGTCCAAACTGGTGCCAGAGTTATTCCTGCTACTGGCACTAAATTGCTTTCAAAAAGTACAATTATGTACTTCAATAATGTGCCTGGAAATGGGATAATCTGCATTTTACCCAAAGGCAACCACTGTACCCACTGTACTTTTGTCTTCATATGCCAACACCCAGGCAATCCTACTAAGGAGAGGGCATCTACACATCAATGCTCTACTGTGCCTGGTGACACTCCCAGGCTCAGACTGCAGTTGGGGAGGGGGGAGTGGGGAGGAGGAGGAAAGAGCCAATGATACTACCCAAGGGTTGAAGAATTTGCAGTACCTGATTCATCTGGACCAGACTCCAACACCCTCAGATTTAATACTGGTTAGCCATCCTCTCACAGAATCTCAATGAGACTTAAAGATGCAGAATGATCCAATGTCATCCTACCCTATGAGTTTACCCTCACCATCATCAACCTGGTCAATCAATCAACAAGGATTTATTAAGCACTAATTATGTGCCTTTGTATCCTCCAAGGATACAAAAAAGGGCAAAAACATAAAAAAAATTAGTCCATGTCTTCAAGGAATTTATGGACTAAGGAGGAAAACAGTATTTAATAAATACGGCCACAGACTAGCACCAGATTCAAGTCAAAGAAGAAAAGAGACTGGAGTCAGGGCCTACTTTGGGAACGATTGATTATTCCTGTGTCTATGGAAAGCTGATCACTCATTTCAATTCAACTCAACAAATATGATTTAAATAATCACTATGTCTGAGATCAGTGGTGTGTTGGTAAATGTTTAACAAGAGGCGTTCCAGGAAAACTGTACTGCATGACATATTTTTAAGTTTAATCTGTGTTATCAACATTTTCTTCAACACTTTCTTAAATCTAGATAATAAAAAATAAATAAATCAAGCCCTGATTTGTAGTTTTTGTCAATTTCTAAGGTGTAAAGGCTGACATTGAAATTTTAACCATCAGCCTTCTGAAGCCAGTTGGAGCTGGCTCCAGCACACCCCTGCCTGAGATGCCAAACATGCATGTGTGTGTGTGTGTGTGTGTGTGTGTGTGTGTTTGTATGCCAATCAACAAAACATCTATTAATCAATTACTGTATGTCAGGCATTATGCTATAAAAGCAAGTCTTGAAACCAGAAAGAATTGAATTCAAGTCTCAACTCTGACACATATTGGTTGGGTGACACTGGGCAAGTCATTTAACTTCTCGGTGTGCTAGGTGACTGGCTAAGATAACAAGTCAACACAAAACATGCCAATTTGCATTGTTAGATAGAGTTTCCCCACTTGAAAGCTCCCTCTATCAATATCGTGACAGGTTCATTCCCAGGCCAAAACCTAATCCCAAGTTATTGTACTGGTCACTGGGTGTACAAAGGCAAAAATTAAATCATCACTGCTCTCAAGGAACTTACATTCTACTGGGGATGGTGGTGGTAGAAGGGGATGACATACACAGATAAATAAATAAATACAAAATATACACTAAAATAGTGGATGGGAGCTCTACTAACCAGGTCGAACAGAAAATACCTTTTGTAGGAAGTGATACTTCAGCTCAGCCTTGAAGGGACCTGCATATGCTAAGAATTAGAGGTAACAATAAAGAGTATCCCCTATATAAGAAACATAGCCTACTGTGCAAAGGCATGGATTGTATGATTATAGATTCAGAGCTGGAAGGGAACTCAGAAATCACCTATTCTATCATGATCCTTATTTTGCAGATGAGAAATCTGGGGTCCAGAGTATTAAAATAAATGACTGGTCTAAGGTCAAACAAGGAGTAGGAAGCATAGTGGAGGTTTCAACCTGGTCTCCTAACTCTAAATTGACCTTTCATTACATCATTCCCTAAAGACAAGCAAAAGTAAGACAGTCAGTGTAGCTAGAATATAGATGGCATGAGAGAGGATATGGTGTAATTATCTGGAGAAATAGCCCAGAGCCAGATTGTGGAGGATTTTAAGTGCTAAGCTAAGTTGGTATTCTATCCTGGAGGCAATAGGAAGCTATTAAAACTTGTTGAGCAGAAGAGGGACATGGTCATACCTTTGCTTCTAGAATGCTAAAATGGCAGTTGTGGAGATAATGAATTGGAGAGGGGGGAGTCTGACTGCAAGGAAACCAACTAAGAGATGACTCTCATAGATCACGTGAGCGCTGGTGAGGGCCTGAACTAGAGCTCTTGTGTTGTGGATATGAGGAGAGTAACAGATGTGGGAGATGTTGTAGACAAAGAATCAATGTGATTAACTAATTAAATATGTGGGCTAAGTGAGAATGAAAAGTTGAGAATGATTCTTAGACTATGAAGCTGAGTGACTGGCAGAATGGTGGTGTCATCTACAAAAATAGGGACGTTGGCGGGAGGGAACTGGGAGAGAAAGTTAATGAGGTCAGTTTGGGAAATGTTGAGTTTCATATGCTTATGGAACATCCAGATGAAGCTGTCCAGCTGGCGGTTAGAGATGTAAGACTGGAGCTCAGGAGACAGAGGAGGACAAAACTGGGAATAACTTGAAGAAAGATGATAGTTGGACCCATGGAAGCTAATGAGATCACAAAGAGACGATGTGTGGAGAAAGTAGATAACAGAGCAGAGAAGAAAGCCATAGGGTACAGTCATGCATGGCAGATGGAACGTAAAGAATGATCTTGCAAAGGAGACAGAAAATTGGTCAAATTGGTAAGAGGAGACCCCCAATTGAACAGAGAGTATCCTGAAAGTAGAGATGGTCAATAGTGTCAAATCTTGTAGAGAGTCCAAAAAGGATAAGGACCAAGAAAAAGAATATGACTTTACCTTTAAAGAGACCACTGGTGACCTTGAAGAAAGCAATTTCAGTTGAATTATGGGAATGGAAACCAGATTACAAAGAGTTGAGGAGTATAAAGTTAGAAACATGTAGACAGTTGCCCACCCCCATCCCCCCAGAAGTTTGGATATGAAAGGGACAGAGGATATAGGACAATAGCTTGAAAGGGATTGTCAAGTGATTTTTTTTTAAGGATGGAAGATATCTGGGTATATCTGTAAGCAGTCCATTAAAGAACACACCCACTTCTGCCCAATGCCCACTAGCAGTTAGGCTGGATAATGATGGCATCAATAAGACTAAGGCCAGAAAAGTAGAGACAGGACTGGGACAGGACCAGGACTCCAAGAGAATGTAAATGTGTCTTAGTAAATCCCTCGATGTGATTCCTCTAAGACCCTGATAAGATGACTATCCCCCCAGCACAAAAACTGACCTTGGCCAAATGCCCCAGGATAAATAGATAACTATTTATATCTAAAAATTGTAACTAACTAAGAGTGTTAACAAGAACTCACCATGTCCTACTCACAGTTCAAGCACTGGGCATACTACTACAAGCAAGTAAGGCAATTCTTGCTCTCAAGAAACTTACGTTCTAATGGAGAAAGACATATAGGAAGGCAGGAAAAAGAATGTGCCAGGCAGAAGAAGGTGCTCTGGAAATAGGAAATAAATCAAGAGTGAGACAGGCATGGCTAAGATCCTTCCCAAATTAGTAGTCGCAGGAAGGGAGTCATCGATGAAGAGAAAGAGGATCCAGGAGAAATCTCTCTTGTTGTCTCCAAAGTGACGGATGGCCTATCCCCTCACAGGGTAGGATGAGCACAAAATAAGTCCACAGGTATCACTCCCACCCCTCTATTGCTACCTCATTGCAAAACTCTTAAGGAGCACAGGATTTAAAGCTGAAAAGGACAAATGAAGTGAGACTCAGAAATGTAAGTGACTTGTCTAAGGTCACACAGGCAGTAAACAGCAAAGTCAGGATTCAAACCCAGGTTGTCCTGTCTTTAAAGAGGTAGGGCTCAGTATCTCTACTTTTAACAGGGAACAGAAGAATAACCTTTCCTTTCCTTCTTAGCTCACAATGGGTTGGTGAAGAAAAATGAGTCTTTTGAGACCCTTGAGAAAGGTCCCAGAAGAGTGACTCTAGTTTTGTTATTATTATTATTCTGAGCTTGAAAGTAGTGGTTAAACTAGGCTGGCAAGTTTAGGACTTCCATGTAGTAAGTTTTGAGCAGTTAAAGTATTCAAGTATGTCTGTTTGTCTGTCTCCTCTCTCTCTCTCTCTCTCTCTCTCTCTCTCTCTCTCTCTCTCTCTC
>NW_020954648.1:1410866-1443590 GCF_900497805.2 Vombatus ursinus | reverse complement strand
TCTCTCTCTCCCTCTCTCTCTCAAGATCTGGATTCCAATCCCAACTCTCTCAATAATTTACTAGCCATGCAATCTTGAACAAGTCACATAATTAACCTTCTCTGGACCTGTCTCATCATCTATTTCCTGAAAGGGGTAGGGTGGGGTGGGCTTAATGACCTCTTAAGACCCTTCCAGTTTTATATTCTATCATCATTTTGTCAAACCTGACCATATGCCCACATACACATGTATGTTTGAATGCACGTGTTTGTGTGTATGTAGGCATGTATGTATGGATGCATGTATGTGTGTACCAATCCACAGAATGTCTATTGAGCACTTTCTATGTGCACTGGATTGAACAATGGGAATAGAGAGACAAAAGTGAGACAACCCTTGCACTTGCCCTCAAGGAGCTTACATTCTAATGAGGAAGACAACATGTATGTATGGAAGTATATACAGAAGATATACCAAATGAGTACAAGGTGGCTTGGGGAGGGGGACACTAGCAGCTGGGGTCCGCAGGGAAGAAAGTTTCTTGTAGGAGGTGATGTTGGAACTCAGCTGAAATCTTGAAAGAAACCAGAGATTCTAAGCGGCAGAACTGAGGAGGGAATACCCTCCAGGCATGAGAGGTAGCCCATGCAAAGGTACAGTGACAGAAACTGAAATGTTTATATAGACACACACATATACATACATATATAAACTATTATAAAAATACATACTTTTTTTTAAACAGAAAGAAGCCCAGTTTTGAAGGAAGCAAGACAGTTTTCAAAGTAACGTATGGAATTTATTAGATTTTGTTAACAGGTGTTAGGAAATGGAACTTAATGGTACAATCTTCTTTTTGTGTTCCATTATACATGTGGAAATGCTACTTTGGGGGAGGGCGGTGTCTCACCTGAGGCTGAAAGGGGGCAAGAGGTCTCACCTCATTCGTCAACTCTAAACCCTACACTCCTTAAGAGTTTGGCATGAGATAGCAATAGAGGGGTGGAAGTGACACCAGGGGACTTATTTTGTGCTCATCCCACCTTGTGAAGAGATAGGCCATCAGTCCCTTTGGAGACAAGAGGGATTTCTCCTGGATTCCCATTCTTTTCACACACATACATACACAGACACAGACACACACACACACACACACACACACACACACACCCATAGGCAACATGACACCTGGGTTCTAGACCCCCGTTGACACCTACTGGCTGATGGAACCTGGGCAAATCTTTTAACTTCAGCATTCTAGGCAACTCTCTAAGACTTTGCAGAGACTGCATCAATCTGCATTGATAAAGGAATTTTCTTCATCCTATATAAATGAAATCACCCATCCAGTCCCTAAGCCCTATGTGTATGTGTACATACATGCACCCGTGTGCGTGAACAGAGAGGTTGATTGGTAGGGGTACAACAATAACTTCTCAAGTAGTTGAAGTATTGAAGGAAACAAAACCAAATCTGACATTAATGTAACACTTTACAGTTTGCCAAACACTTTACACAGCTTTTCTCTTTTGTGTCTTACAACGATTCCATGGGGTAAGGATTACAGTTATTATCATCTCCATCCTACAGAGAAAGAAAGATGAGGCTCAGAAAGGTTAGGGGACTTAGCTAGGGGCACATGGTCACCTGAAGTGTCCAAATAAGGATTTAAGTCCAAGGCTTCTGATATCAGGTCTCTACTCACATGTCACAAGGCCTCTCTCAAATATATAATAATTATTATTATATTATTCCCTGGCCTCTTTCGAGTATATAAAAATGGTGATATTATGCCACAAAGCCTCTCTCTAGGATATAATAATTATTATATTATGCCACATGGCCTCTTTTAATTATATAATAATAATAAATGTTAGCTATTATAATTATATACTTGAGGAAGGCCTTATGACATAATGAATAAAGCATGGAACTTAGCATCAAGGAAGATATATATGTATATAAATATTTGCACATATATATGTACATATTCTTATTTCAAAACAGTAAGGATTTACTATTTCATTGGTATGAATAATCCCTTCATTGGTGCAAATCACAATCCCACCTCTACATGCTTTTATCAGTGATCTCTGCGATTTTCTGTACATGAAAAAGAAAATCATTACCTGTTGGCCAGTCTTCTGCTAAGAAGACTTTCCAAACTTTGACAGGAAATCTGAAAGACACACCCATTTCCAGACCAGTACTTCAAGGTCTTCTAACTTGGTAGGGCCAGCTTGAGCCACCGTCATGGGTCCTGAGTCTCCATGGTTGTCCTCACACTACAATGAGACATCAGGGAAAGACTCTAACATAGGATTGTGTCTACATAATCACATGTATACATAATCTGCCTTCATTGCTTCCATTAAATTTATTAGAAAGGACATGGTAAATTTTTTAGAAGATCAGATGAGGGGGGCTTTCCAGTAACATATGGAGAATATGTAAGAGCTTATTGGATTGTCACATTGGATACATTATCCCCCAGAGGCTTGAATAAAGAATTAGAGCAGCAAGATCTTATTTGACATTCGATGTTTCAATTTCCCAAGTTGCATTACGCCTGTTGAATTTGATGCTTGGATGCCATACCAAACAGTTCCAGTGACCCACCCCTCCCATCTCAATATCCCCAGTCAGATTTTAAAAGGGAGGCATGTTAAGATTTATTAGATATTTTTATTATTAAACTTATCCCCCCACCCAAATCCTATTTGCATGAATCACTTCTACATAACCAATCTGTTCCTGTCACATCTAGTTAGTAACTTTGTTTTAGTGTCTCAGAGTTTATCTAACCATAAAACACAAAGATGGAAACAACCAGCCACCAGTCATGTGTTCTGTGTCTGGGAAATGAAGGACCTTTAAGCACACAAACACTCTTGGCTTTTTGTTTAGGCTAGTAATCACTGTCAGTTCCATCCTAAGGTTGGAGATAGGAACTGGACCTGAGATATGTTTGTTAATATTTTTATTCTAAACCTAAACCCCCCCAAAAGTAGCATTTCCACTTGTATAGCAGAGCACAAAAAGAAGATTGTGCCATGAAGCTCCATTTAATAACATTTGCTTTTAAAAATCTAATAAATTCCATATATTACTTTCAAAACAGTCTTGCTTGATGGACTTCCTTCTGAACTTCTTTCTATTTTTTTCATAAGCATTCTTTTAAAATGTTTCCATGACTATGCCCAAAAGGCTATAAAACTGTGCATATTCACCAATCCAGCAATAGTATTACTAGATCTGTATCCTAAAGTGACAGGGGAAAAAAAGGGAAAGGATCTATTTGTACAAGAATATTTATAGAAGCTCTTTTTATGGTAGCAAAGCATTGTGAATTGAGGGAATGCCCATCAATTGGGGAATGGTTGAACAAGTTGTGGTATATGATTGCAATGGAATACTTGTACTATAAGAAATGATGAACAGGATGCTTTCAGAAAAGCCTAGAAAGATTTACACAAACTGATGCAAAGTGAAGTGAGCAGAACCAGGAGAACTTTGTACATAGTAACAGCAACATTGTACAATGATCAACTGTGAATGACTCAGCTATTTTCAGCAATACAGTGATCTAAGACAATTCTGCAGGACTCATGATGAAAAATGTTATTCACCTCCAGAGAAAGGATTGATGGAGTCTGAATGCAAATCAAAGCATATTTTTTTGACTTTTTGTGTTTTTTTTTCTTCTTTTACAATATGACAAATACAAAAATATGATTTGCATGGTTGTACATATATAACATATCAAATTGTTTACTGTCTCAGAGTGTGGGGAGATGAGGGAAGGAGAAAATTTAGAACTCAAAAAAAATTTTTAAATAAATGTTAAAAATTGTCTTTATGTTTAATTGGGAAAAATTAAGTATTATTTTTAAAATGTTTCCATAGTCCTCTTTTTACTGATATCACTATTGCTAACTATACCCCTCCCACCTTGCTTCACTTCTATACCCTCCCCAGATAAAATCAGAGGTGATAAAAGTAACAAACAATTGCATTCAAGTAAAACAAATCCACACAATAGCTCTATCCAAATATCTGGGTCTGTTTCTGTCCCTTGAGTTCATCACCTCTTTCTAAGAAGTGAATAACATGCTTCATCATAGTCCTCTGGGGACTTAATCTGGTTTGATCAGAGTTCTTAAGTTTTCAATGTTGTTTTTCTTTTCAACGTTGTTGTCCTTGTATAAATTGTGCTCCTGGTTCTGCTCACTTCACTCTGTATCATTTTATATTTTCCAGGATTCTCTGAAATAATCATTTCTTAAAGTACAATAATATTTCATTACCCGTATATGCCACAATTATTTTTGTGTATTCCAGATCTTTTCTTTTCTCCTCACAACAACCTTGTGAGGGAGGTGCTATTATTATTTACAGTTGAGGAAACTGAGGCAGATAGAAGTTAAAGGATTTGACCAGAATCACACAGTTAGGAAGCATCTGAAGCTGGTTTTGAGCTCGAGCATCAGGTCTTCCTGACTCCAGACCCAATGTTCTATCCATTGTGCCTCTATTCTAGCCCCAACAGTCACCAATTTGTTATGCAACCCTCGATAAATAGCTTAGGGTCATTAGGAGCTTATATTTAGAGAAGGAAGAAACCTTGGAGATGGTTTAGGAAATCTAGGAAGAACTGAGTTCAAATCTGCCCTAAGACACTTACTAGTTGGGTGACCCTGGGCAAGTGACTTTACCTCTGTTTGCCTCAGTTTTCCTATCTGTAAAATGGGAATAACGATAGCACCTTCCTCACAGGGTTGTCGTGAGGATCAAATGAGATATTTTGTAAAGTGCTTAGTACAGTAACTGACCTATAGAAAGTGCTTAGTAAATGCTAGCTATTGTTATTATTTAAAAAAAAAAAAACCTCTCGTCCTTCCTGCCTTATATGCTTGTTACGAATATTAAACCAGAGGACGGCTGAGAAGCAGCATAATGCAGGGACAAGAGCTCTGTACTTGGGGTCAGAAGATACGCATTAGAATCTTGGCTCAGCTACTTATTTCACTAATCTCAGCAAAGTCCTTAAACTGCTCTGCAGCTCAGTTTCCTCATCTGTAAATTGAGGGGATTCAACTAGATTATTTCTAAAATTCCTTCCATCTCTAAATCTTATGAATCCATTTAAAAATGTTCTGGAAGTTATGGTGCATAATTCTAAAACCTAAACTTGTTATTGTTCAATCATTTTCAGTAATATCTGACTCTCCCTGACCCCATTTGGGGTTTTGTTGGCAAAGATGCTGGAGTAGTTTGCCATTTCCTTCTCTAGATCATTTTTACAGATGAGGAAACTGAGGCAAACAGGGTTAAGGGACTTGCTCAAAGTCACACAGCTAGGAAGTGTCTGAAGCCAAAGTTGAACTCAGGAAGATGAGGCTTTCTGACTCTAGGCCTGGCGCTATATGCACTGTGGTGCCACCTGGCTACCCTAAAAATCAAAACTATAGTGGCACAAAGGGGCTTTGTCCCAGGATAGAAAATTTAACGTGTGCTAATGGTACATCTGGCCTAACCCTCTGGAATGGTTCAGTTGCAGCAGCAGCCTCTTTGGGGGTGCTCTCTCTCCTTTTAGCAGCTCATGGTACAATGTTCTCCTAGGCCCTTGTTCCTTCCCCACTAGCTGCGGTCCAGATGAGTTTTTCTCCCTGCCCCTCCCCCAACCCTCATATGCCCCAGGTGCAAAAACTGCTAGCTATGGTTCCGAGTGCTATATAATTAGAAGGTAGGATTATCATCATCATTGCTGAGCAAATTAAAATGATCATATATGAATTTAGAAACCTAGAGTTGGAAAGAATCATACTGTCCAACTCCCTCATTCTGCAGATGAGGAAATTAAAATCCAAAGAGTTTAAGCACTTATTCAAGATCCCACAGGGCAGCTAGATGGGGTAGTGGATAGAGTGCCGGGCTTGGATTCACGAGAACCCGAGTTCAAATCTGGCCCCAGACACTTACTAGTTATGTGATCCTGGGCAAGTCATTTAACCCTGTTTGCCTCAGTTTCCTTATCTATAAAATGACCCAGAGAAGGAAATGGCAAGCCACTACAGTATCTTTGCCAAAAAAAAAATGGGGTCATGAAGAGTTAGATACAATCGAAAAGGACTCAACAGCAACCAGAACCCAGTTCTTCTGACTCCCAAGCCAACGTTATTTTAACAACACCCCACTGCTAACTTGTATGGACACACACTCTCAAACTAGCTGGACAGTGAGTAGCCTAAATGCTCATCATTCAGGAACCACCCGTCCCTGTATTTTGGCTATTTTCCATGTTATAGTGGCAAGAATGGATGACTTAAAATCAGGTACCTGGATTTGAATTCCAACTCCATCAATAATTGTATGATGTTGAGCAAGTCCTTTCACCTCTGCAGGCCTCAGTTTCCTTACCTGTAATCAGTGGTACTCTGGTAAATGTTTAACAACTGGCTCTCTAGAAAGAAAAGAAAAAAAAGGATAAATATATGATTTATATTTAACCTGTATTATTAACATTTTCTCTACCACTTTTTTAAAAATCCTACAATAAAAATAACAATAAATGGATCCCTGGTGATATTTGTTCATTTTTGAGGTATCAATGCTCATACTGAAAATTTAACAATTGGATCTTCTACACAACACATCCCTGCCTATAATCAGTCAATAAATATCATCAATGTGCCAGTCACTGTGCCAGGTGCTGGTGACACAATTAAAAAAGTGAGAGTTCATGCTCTCAAAGACCTTACATTCTATCAATTTTATGAATAAATGAATTTTAAAAACTTATTAAATATTTCCAATGTGCCAGGTGGCACCTAGGTGGCATAGTGGATACAGTGCCAGGCCTGGAGTTAGGAGGACCCAAGTTCAAATCTTGCCTCAGACACTCACTGGTTGTGTAACTGTGGATAAGTCACTTAACCATTTACCTGAAAAATGAGCTGGAAAAGGAAATGGCAAACCACTCCAGTATCTATGCCAACAAAACCCAAAAGGAGTCACCTAGAGGTGGACACAACTGAAATGACTGAACAACAACAACAAAAGCCACACACCAGGCATTGTGAGCACCAGCGATGCAAACAAACAGTCCAGGCCTAACCCTCAAGGAGCTTACATTCTAATAGGGGAAGATCATTTATATAGGTAGTGAGAGCTGGAAAGGAAGCATATACCCATAGGAGAGGGTATATACAGGATGGCCCCAAAAGTTGTGTGGTAGAACCAGGACCCTATAAGATAAGGTGAACAGTCACTAAAGAGTTTCCAGGACCTGAAAGTTCTCCTAAGAGGAGTAGAAGGGAGCAGCACTTAGAGATGACCAGGAGGTGACAAAGTGGGCCCAAGACCAGGTAATTGGAGGTAAAAGCTCACCAATCATTTCATATCTGCAAAACGAGAGTGTTAGATTAGACAGCTCCCTAGTTCTTTCAGCTCTCAATCTATGATCCTATAAACTCAAGATTCCCTCTCCTGTTTATCTGAAGGTTCATAGGTGACGCTAAAAGGGCCTTCAGCAAACAGTGTTCCTTACGCTGCAAGGCCCCAAACCACTATTAGTATTATGTTAGCGATAAAGCACAGAAGCACTAGAGGGAGTCAGACATGGAGCAAGGGGTCAGCCTGGAACGCTGCTCAAAAGCAAGGATGGATCCGGCACGAAGAGAAGGGGAGAGTCTTGTTTCCATGGCGACTGTTAAGATGTTCATGCCCACGGGGATGCTGTGAGGAAACAGAAGCTTGTTGCTGAGATCCTGGAATTCACCCACTCCTCCTCCCCCTACCTGTGTAGGGGGCTATCAAATGGGTGCACATCTGAGACTTCTAGAGGGATGGGAGATGATGTCATCTATCTTATGGATCAGAAGACTGGAAATGGGGAAGGGAGATGGAAGAGAGAAAGAGAGAGGGAGAAAGGGAGGGAAAGGGAATGAGAGAGAGAATGAGAAAGAGAGGAATATGGAGAGGGAGAAGGGGAGGGAGGGGGGAAGTGAGGGAGGGAGGGAGAGAGAGAAAGAGAGAGAGAAACCTAGGAGTTCTGATTACCCACTACCGACTTCATTCCATTTGTTAGCCACAGTAGTTTCAGTAGGAGGGTGGGGTGGGGAGGGGAACTTTGTTTTTATTTCATGTCGTCTTTTAGTAAAAATATATAACTAAGGAGTTGGGTGCTCCCAGAGAGGGTGTTGGTAAATGTTTAACAACCATCTCTCTGGGGGGGTGGGGGGGAACAATTCACACATGATATACTTTTCAGTTTAATCTGCATTGTTAATACTTCTTAAGTCTAGATAATCAACAAAACAATAAATCAAGTCCTGATCTTTAGCATTTGCTGATTTCTAAGTTGTACATATTTACATTGAATGTTTAACACTAACTAGCAGGCTCCATACACTTTTGTCTGTTCTCCAACCATTGACAACTGAGGTTTATACTTCCATCAATTCCTGTTGTCATTTTAGTATGATGTACGGAAAGAAAGGAGTTAGGTGGTGCTAGGATAGAGTCCCAGGCCTGGAGTCAGAAAGACCTAAGATCAAATCCAGCCTCAGGTACTTAATAGCTGTGTGACCCTGGGCAAGTCACTTAACCATGTTGCCCTCAGTTTCCTCATCTGTAAAATGAACTGGAGAAGGAAATGGCAAACCACTCCAGTATCTTTGCCGAGAAAACTCCAGATGGGGTCATGAAGAATCTGGCACAAGTGAAAACAACCAAGAAATGGGAAGAAAAGAGGAAAAGGAAGAAATCAAAGGATTGAGTCTCAATTAGGGCTCTGATATGTAAATAGTAACTTTCTCTTTTTGCCAGCAACCCTGAGGGTCTTCCCCTCCCAGTTTGATTTTTTTTTTAACTAAACTTGACTCATCTCTTAAAGAGGCCTATTCACTGAATGGGTGTTGCCTTACTCAAAGTAAGAACTTGAAAAGACTTTAGCTTAAAAAGGCCAAGGTCTCCCACTGCATCAGGTGCCATCTCCAGGCATCCTGATCTATATCACACCACTGGACCCAGATGGCTCTGGAGGAGAAAATGAGGCTGGTGACCTTGCACAGCCCTCTCTCTCAAATCAAAGTCAGTTGCAAGTCATGGCATCATCTCCCTGATGTCATGGTCCTCTTCAAGAACGAAGGACAAACCACACAACCACAACTCTGTGACAAAGGTTGAGTAACTACTTAGTTTTCCATCGTTTAAGTATGAAGAGCAACATTAGTCCTCATGGGAATGTAATAATAATAGAAATAGCGAGTGGACCTGTGACTGAATTAATAGAGTGATTTCCCAGGTGAGGAAACTCCCTCTACCAGTTTAGATCATCACCTCCTCTTCAAGCCTGTCAATTTCCTCACTAGTATATTTAGGATCCTGTGAACTTTTATTTCTCTCTCCCAAACCTTCAAGTTATAAACAATCCATAAATATTTAAAGGCTTGGCCAGAGCTGCTGCTATTTAAAGAGGCTTTTGATAAATCCTGTTGTATAGGTAAAGCAATAAAGATAACTACAGATAATGATTAGACTGTTTAAAAAACAATAACAGAATTTATAGATGTGTTATCACATACTATCTATCTGACCCTGGACAAATCACTTAAACTGTCAGGATTCTAGGTGACTCTCTAAGATTACAAGTTACAGAAAAAGTGAGGATCTAAACTGATAGAAGGAATTTCCTCACCTGAGAACTCCTTATATCAATGAAGTCATGGGTACAGTTACTATTCCTTTCCCATTAATTGTTTAATTTGCTATGAGTCCCAGCTGTTTTATACGTTGTCTGTGGGGTGAAATAAAAATTGTCCTGTATCCATTGTGAACTGTTACCTCGAACTGTGGTCCTTTTACCCACATCTTTGGAGATATGGACAAATACTCTATTTTGAGGTTTCTGGAGGAAACTCAGGACAGGAATAAACTTAGCCAAAGAGAATGATAGTAGGGTTTACCCCTTTGCTTATCTCAGTCTGTGTCAGTCCACCAAAGCCTGGGGGAACATTCTTGGAATTGCCTTCCAAACCAACATACAAACAGCATAAGAAAGTTAGTCTCGTAACTTTGTGATCACAGCTCCAACATATATTCTTGTCCATGGACTCTCAGCATCTTCTTCCTTCACCCATACTCTTTAAGAGGCTCAAATTGACCCAGGGTTTGCATAGATTTCCAACTTGTGGGTCAAAGAGTCAGACTCAATAATAACATAGACGCACCTCATTAATTTGAACTCCATTAAATATGAATAAGTGACCATTCAAATGAGGCTATGTTCAAGTTTGGCCCCGATCTTGTCCATCAGAGGCAGAGCCTAGGTCCTCCTCACAACAAGCCTTCTATCTGCTACACTGTGATACCTCTCCTTAACAAATATTCTATTAGGACAGAGATAAAGGCTATGTGAGGGGAAAACACAGAGTTCTGAAGTGAATGTATGGATGAAAAAACATTTCTGTACATTTACTGTATATGAAGCACTACTCTAAGTGATGTGGGTACAAGTAGAAAAGTAGAGACCACCCTTGATCTCAAGAAGTCCCCAATCTTTTGGGGGAAGACAGCACATACTGCATGTTTCATCTGCAAGTCAGATGGAGAGGTCCCAAGGTACACCAGCAAAGCAGATGGTAATATATCATCTTTAATGTTTCTACTGATAAAATAATATTTCTGATTTTGAACCATTTGACAGTGTCAAGGACTTTAATGGAAAGAATGCTATTTTCTGGGTCTTCAGTAGCTGTGGTTGTTGAAGAATCAGAGGTTGCAGCAAATGCAGTTGCCAGACCACATCTCATCTCCATAGGGTTTGCTTCCAGGGATGACAGCTGCAGGACCAATGGTTTCGGAAGCACTGCCATTCCCAGGGCTCTTGGGATTACCTGGCCATTGGTAGCAATTTGTCAGCGGTTGGCGGTGGTGGTGGCAGTGGCAAGGAAGATGGGACCCTATTCCACAAGGATTGCTCCCCTCAAAGATGATTGTGAGAGCTAGGCTGGAAGCAGGGCTGATGGTCTGGGGTGGGGTGGGGTACTACTATTGACAAAATCTTACTGTCTCCATTGGGATTGGTGGTTGAGTTGGTAGCAGTGATTTGACTCTCCTGGTACATGCTGACTCCTATGTCTTCCTCAGGGTGCTTTGCTACCTTCAGCTAGGCTGGTTTGCCAACCTAGAACTAGAATGGGGATAAGTGAGAGGAGAATGGAAAGGATTAAAAGTTAATAGAATAGAACATTAGGAAACAGACAAGTGTAAATTAGGATAAAGAAAAAAAGTCATTTTTATTCAGAAAAAAAAGACTTTCCATTAACTTCTTTGATAGTATTTTGCCATTAGATGAAATTTTGAAGGAATATAGAGGCTTTTGGACTTGTTAGGCGAGAGAAAGAACTATTCTCCACTTCCACTGGAGAGAATGATTTAAATGGCCATAAGAGGGATTCCAAATGGATTTTATGAAGCACTTCCTGACTGTAGAGCAAAGGAGTCAAATACACAACACACCCAAGTGAGACCAAACCAGATTGAAATGTAATGACAAATATTTAAGAAAATGAATGAAAATATAATAAAATAGAGATGATGTTAATTTGTCATTTCCTAGGCATTATATGGCCCAGAGGGATCCTTACCTAGTGGCTCCGATTCCATTTGAGTTTGATGCCATTGCTATACAGGTAAAGATACACTGAAATGATCTATCAACATAGGGATTCTACTCAGATCTTTAAAGTTTACAAATAAGCATTCACCTCTTGCCAGCCTGCCGTGTCATGCAAACCCTGTTCAGAGGCAGGGAGGTTCTCCCTGCTGACACTTGCTGCCTGGTCTGAGCTCTAACATAACTGAGTTACTAAGTAACCTCCTGTAACCCTACCTGGGCCCCTCTGAAGTTCTTCTGCTTAGCGATAAGCAGCATGGGCTAAGGTCAGACCATGGCCAAGGTACCTTCTGAAGGGTTCAAGGATTGCAACAAAGTCTGTTGAGGAGCTACTTAAGGATAGCTCTCCTCCCATGAAGAGCTCAAAATAAGGGGCCACCAAAAAAATATGAGAATCATGAATTGAGAGATGCAAGGGACCTTAGAAATCATCTAATTCAACTGCCTCATTTTACAGATAAGTAAACTGAAACCTGGAGAGATCAAGTGACTTGCCCAAGGTCATGCAAGTAGAATTAAAGAACTAGGATTTGAACCTAGGTCTTCAGACTCCAAAGTATTTGTTCCACTGTGCCACACTCACTATACAAGGGAATTGACAGAGAAAGGGATCTATGTAACAGATGAACATTGATTTAGGGGCCTAGGCTTGAAATCCCAGCTCTACTGGGATGTTTGTGAATTCCCACTAGTTATATGATCATGAATAACAAACCATTTAACATCTCAGTTTCACTTTACTCATCTGTAAAATGAGTATTTCCTACTTATTAGTAGTGCTGTTGTGAGGTAAGCATTAGATCTTAGATTTGAACCAACTTCTTCTAATGTCAAATTCAACACTCTTTCCACTGTACTGCGTTATCATTTAACAAACCATGTAGTCTTTCATCAGCATAATACGATAATTACAAGGGCTATCATGGAACTGTGAGAAAAGAAAACCTGAGTTCAAATCCTACCTGTACCGTTTACTTCCTGTGTGACCTCGATCTCCTAGGTTTCACTTTACTCATCTACAAACAGATGTCAATTCCCACGTGAATTCACCCTCTGGACTTCTCTATCTCATCACCAGCTGCCTCCTCGCTCTTGGAGAAACCTCTGACCTGAGATTTGCTCTTCTGATTGGTGACTGAACCAGCTCAAACCACCATTTTGTGAGAGGGTCCAACCATGCACACTCCATGCTTGGCTGGACTTAATCTCTGGACTTCTTTCCTTCTTCACCAGCCACCTTTTTTTTCTGCCAGGTGCCCTTCCCTCCTCCTTCTGCTTTCCAGTTCTCCATATAGTCTTTATTAGAATACAAGCTTCTTCAGGTTAAGATACATCTTGTTTGCTTATATTTGTATGCCAGCATGTAACACAGTGCCTGTAACACAGTAAGCACTTAATAAAAGCTTTATCTTATCTATCTATCCTCTAAATTGGGGGGGTGTAGAACAGATGACTGGATTAGATGACCTTTAAAGCCCCTTCCATCTCTAGATCTACAATCACATGAAAGAATGAGCTTATGTTTGTTTGTAAGCACACAGTCATACAGAGAAACGGCTATTGGAAATGTGGGATGCTGCATTTGGAGCTGAAGACTTTCCCCAGAGGGATTTGCCGGGAGGGCCACTCCCCCCTCAGCCCAAGAGTGGAATCGGTTTCCATTTTGCCAGTCTGTTGTACCGAGAGGTGCCCTTCAGAGCCCCATAAAACCGAACAAACCTGCCACTTGAATCTCATTCTCCTGGTGACTCGGGCACTGAGTGGCAGTTTACAGTGACAGAATTAATGTGGTTCTCAAGGTAATTTGAAAACGCCAAGAGTGGCGAATTATCACATGAAAATGCAAATTGTCCCTTATCTGGGCTGTTCCACAGATGCTATGATTCATCATTGGCTGCTTGGCTGTATTTTCAAGTAAGATCTCAGTAAAACGGGGTGAGGAAGGCAGGGCAGAGCCACATTCTGCCTGGAGAGATTTATAGCTCCTTTTATCCAGATGTAAAGCACCCAGCATTGGGAGGGAATATTAAACCTATAAACTCTCAATCTATCATTTAGCCCTTATCACAGAATGACCAAGGAGGTAACCAAACACACACACACACACACACACACACACACACACACACACACACACATGCACACTCTCATTCTCTCCATGTGTACAGACATTTCCTGTCTTCCTATATCCATTCACTTTCACATATGTCCAGCTCACTCTCTGGGTGCATCTGCCCTCTTTCTTAGATATTCTCTGCCATAATGATCCATTCATTCATTGCTCATTCATTCATCCATTCATCCATCCATCTATTCATTCAGCACACACTTATGGAGTCCCTGCTTTGGTTCAAGGCACCATTGTAGGGGCTGTGGATAATCCAAAGATATTCCCACAATATACAAGATATAGTGCGGCCCTTCAGGAACTTACAGTCTGAAAAAGGACATGAAATAGATGCCAATAACTACAGTATAAAGTAGTATACAAATAATGTAAGTGTACATGAAGCGTAATGGAGAGCACCTATCTCACCAGTCCTCAGTTTCCACATCTGTAAAATGATTAGAAGGCTCTCTAGGGTTCATTCGAGCTCTAAATAACCATTATATTGTAATTTTATGAGCAATGGATCTGGCATTGGAGGGTCTCTGTGCTCCTGCATAGATCACTTAATCTCTCTGGCCATCAGTTTCCTCAACTCTAAAATTAGAGGATTAGAAAAGATGACATATCTGTTCTCTTTTAGCTCTATATCCTATAAGCCTTCAATGGGTGGTAAAGACAATGAGTGCAAAGGAGCTCAGAAGAGAAAGGGTTCATTTCTGGACTTAGTCAACAGGGAAGGTTTCATGGAAAGGGTGAGACTTGAGCTGTGTTTTGAAAATTGGGTAGTGGGGAAGGAGTGGATTAAAGATTTTCAAATTATAAATAGATTTCTCCGCCCAAACAGATCCCTAGTTCACAGACAAGGGCTCAGCCCTTATCAAAGATGGCACCTTTGTGGTGGTATGCTGGTAAGAGTTTAACACCACTGGGGTGGAGGCGGAGGAACTTTTAAGTTTAATTTAAATTATTAAGATTTTCTTCATTACTTTCTTAAGTATAGACAATCAACAAAATAATAAATTAAGCAAGACTTGATTTATAACATTTGTTGATTTCCAAGGTAAAATTTAATAATCAGCTCTCCAGGGTTGGTTTGAGTTTGTTCCAGGATACCCCTGCACCTTCCATTCATGCCTCCACATGATTCTTTATTAGAAATATTTAATTCAAAACTAGAAGTTGATAAGTAGTGCAAAGCTTTAATTGGGGCTAGAGGAAGTGGAATAGTGTTGGGGTGGTCACACTAAATAGGTTACAAGATATCTCTACTGAGGGGAAGACTTAGCTGCATCCAGAGTAGGTAGAAGAGATAAGGGTGGGGGCAGAGGAATTGTGTATCTTAAGAAGATACACTCTTGCAAAGAAGAACATTTGGGTGAAAATCAACAGAGGTTGAAGGAGAAGGGATACTACAAACCACCAGAACAGAAAGGGGAAATAGATGAAGAATTCAGGAGACAGATCACAAATTTGACATAGGGACAAATTAGAATAATGGGAGACTTCCTAAGATCATAGATTATAGGACCATAGACTTAAAGCTGGAAAGGGCTGTACAGTTCCCTCATCTTACAATTGTGGAAACTGATGTCCAGAGAAGTTATATGACTTACCCAAAGTCACATAGGTAATAAGAGAAGTAGAGCTATGGTTAGAATGCAGGCCCTCTGACTAGAATGCATTTCTAGATTAGATTGTAAGCTACCTGAGGACAAAGAGCGTGTTTTGCTTCTTTTTGTATCCACAGTGCTTACCACAGTGCCTGATACGTGGTAGGTGCTTAATAAATGTTTATTAATTGATTGATTGATTGATCAATTATATTAGATTGATAGATCAATTAGACTGTACAGTCTAATTATCCAGCCATCTGAGATAGTCTTGTTCCTGCCAAAAGCATAGCAGTCAATAATTTTGTGGTTTGCCTTAATGATAATTTCATCCTTCGAAAAGTGAAGGAACCTACTAGGGCAAATTTCATTCTGGACTAGATTGTCAATAAAAAAGGATAAGGAACTGGCTGCGGGGGTAAAAGTTATGGGAGCCTTATAGGAAGTGACCATTTCTTCTTAGAACTTGTGACAGGAAAGAAGAGGTAAGCTGGATGTATTTTGGCAGGCATCTTAGAACTTGTGAAGGTGGATTTCAAAGGATTCAGAGAAAGGACAGGTGGGATCTAATCCCTCTGCTATTTAATAGTTTTATCAACGACTTGCACAAAGGCACAAATGGCATACTTATCCAATTTTCAGGTGACACAAAGCTCGGAGGGTGAGATAACACCTTGGATGATAGAATCGGGACTCTAAAAGATCATGCCAGGCTACAGTATCAGGCCAAATTGAATAATACGGTATTTAAGTGGGATAAATATAAAATCTTATGCTCAAGTTAAAAATTAGCTTCACAAGTCTAAGACCAGGGAGGTGTGGCTAGACAAAGAAAAAGATGTAGAGTCTTTAAGGGACTGAAAACTCAATTTAATACATCAGTCAAATCAAGTGAATGTGATATTGAGTTGCATTAAAGGAGTCCAGGATTAAGAAGGTTAATGGTCTGGCCCTAGTTTGCTCAGCTCATTGTACATCTGAACTATGTTGTCTTTGGTTCTGGGTAACACATTGGAGAAAAGATACTGATAAACCAGAGAGTGTCCAGAGGAGCCAACTTGGCTAGTGAAGGTCCTCAAGATATGAGGCTCATTGCAAGGAATTGAAAATGTTTACCTGAAGAATATGAAGAATGAGAGGAAGGTAGGGACTTGATTCCTGTCTCTAAGTACTCAAAGGGCTAGCTTGTGGGAGAAGCCCAATACTTGTCCTTCTGGGTCCCAAGGGATAGGACCAGGAGCAATGGATGAAATGACAAATGAGAAAATGCAGGTGTGATATAAGGAGAAATGTTCTAACAATTAGAGCTATCCAAAAGTGAGAATGGTTGCCTACGGAGGTAGTTGGCTTCCTTTCACTGGAGGTCTTCAAGCCAAGGGTCATCAGGGTATTGTGGGGGGGGGACTAAATGACCTGTGTGGTCACTTTCAACTCTGAGATCTTGTGATTCAGTCAATCAATGAACAAGTATTTATCAAATGCCTCTACGTGCTACGCATTTGTGCTAAGGCTCTGAATACAACTACAGAAGCAAGGCAATCTCTGCCCTCAAGGAGCTTACATTCTCATGGAGGAAACAACATACGTCAGGGATCGGTGGCCAGAAAATGTAACTTTGGTCTAGGAAATTATGAGGATTGTGACAATAGATTGTCATGCCCTTCACAATAGCTAGGATAATACTGATGGGATTATTGTTCCTTGGAAACAGGGGGCAGCAACAGGGATGAGGAGAAGATCTGTATGTGCAGCAGGAAGGAAAATGAAAAGATGTCCACCATGGCTGAATATGTATATCCTGTATCCATCATAGCACTAGCCCCTTGTAAACTCCACAGCATATTACAGGGTGCTCTTCATTTCCTTCCTTACCTTCTTTTGGACAGAACCCCTGTTGAGGCCTCAGTCAGCCAGACAATAAACACTTATTAAGTGCCTACTACTTGCCAGGCACTCACTATACTAAGCACTGGGGATACAAAGAAATGCCAGACTAATCCTCTGTGGATGCTCCATTGGGTAAGTCTAGGGAGAAGATACATCTCCATTTCCATAGTAAGGAGAATCAGTCTCAAGATGAAAAAATAATGTTAAACAATAATATTGAATAGTTGTGTCATATAAAGGGAAGAGCCCTAAACTTGGAGGCAGAAGATCTGGACCCAGATCTGACACATACTAGCTGTGGGACTATGGACAAGCATTTGAATTTCCCATGGTCCCAATTTTCTCATCTCTAAAATGAGGATAATACCTGCACTACCTATCCCCCAGGGTTGTTGTGAGAAAAGTGATTATAAACCATAAAGCACCAAATGTGAATTATCCCTCTGATCATCATCATTATTATTCCTTTTACTTAGTTCCTGATATATGTTAAGTGCTCAGTAAAGTCTTGTAATTAATTGATTAAAGAATTGCCAAGGTGTATCCATTTTTTCTTTATGACATCTCCCATCTCTATGTAATGTTCTCTGCTCAAATGAAAACCACCCTAATTCAGCTCTCTCATCACCTCTCTCCTGAACTACAGCAATAAATTCTTAATTGTTCTCCCTACATCCAACCTCTATTCAACTAGTTCTTCATTCAGCTCTCATATTGATACTCCTAAAGCAGAGATCTGATCTTTATGAGACCTGGTGGAATGTGTGGGGTGTTAAGGGAGAGCCAACACCTCTGCTGTGAGGGCTTGCAGAGACCCTTTCAGCTGCTCATCCACTTTTGGTATCCAACTTATCATCCAGCTTTCACTTGTGGCTCCAAGAAATTATAGCACGTGCAGTGGCCACTCCCTGGTAAAACTGTCTCGGGAGATGGGCTAAACCAGGTTGAGGGTAACTGACAGACCTCAAACCCATCAGTAAGTTAAGTGGGTGTCTACCCCAAGCATGTGAAGACTCCCGCACGGGGAACGGTGGGCAGGTAAGAACAATTTGTTCCAATGGCCATGAAGGTGGCTTAGAGCTTGATCAGACGTTAAAGACACAAAGGTCATCTATTGCATCCCAGGCCATTTCCAGTCATCTTGACTCGTGTCTAGCCACTGGACTTGATTGATTCTGAGAGAAAGTGAGACAGATAACTTTGTGCAACTCCGCCTTACTTAACTCTCATTTACGTGCCAGTCAAGACGTCACCCCATGATGTCATTGGTCCTTTTTGAAATGAAGGACAAACAACAACAATGACTCCAAGTCTGCCATTCTCTCTACTATGTCAGGACCCCTCCATTCTTTCTAGCTCTGATCACCTGATTTCTGGGTGCTTGAGAAAGTCATTTGCTCTCACAAATCTTGCCTCTTCTCCTCTGTAAGATGGGGTTCATCACCTCTGGCCTCTCCCTACCACTTAATACTGTTGTGAGGATAAAAGAGGAATCCGGAGCCATTTCCTAGAGAGATGACAGGTTTGGAGCTGGCAAAGTCATCTAATCCAATCACAGATGAGAAAGCCAAGACTCAGGACCATCAAATGAGGGTCAGAATTAGGGTGACTTGCCGAGGATCATCTAGATGGTAGGTGGCAAAACCAAATTTCAACTCAGATTATTTTAACTCCAAAGTCAGGACTTTTCCCACTGCAGCTTGGGAGAGAGGACCAAGGTCTCACGTCCTAACAAGCTGCCACAGGTGCACAACCTTGAACAAGTCTGTGGTCTGCAGTCCTTTGATTTCCCAGTTCACCCTCAGACTTTCTCTGTGTTGTCCTACAGAAAAAGAGAGGGGAAAGGAGGCGGGGGCAGGAGAGCAGATTGACCTGACAATTGCTATTTCGGTATCCAGAGGAGCCAGGCTTGTTGATTGCAGTGAGATTGTCATCTCTCTCCAGACCCAGATGAAGGTCACCTTCAAAGCTCTTGCTAAACCATAGGATTGTTTGCTTACCCACAGGTATTGAACTTCTGAGACTCAGGGGGTGGGGAGGGAAGGGGAGAGGAGAAAGGGAGGAGGGAGGAGAGATGGAAGGAGCTGGAAAAAGAACCAAGTTCTCTTGAACTAGAAAGTGAGGAAGGTGTAACTGGACTGGGAAATAGCTGGAGCATCACTGCCAACATCACAATGCAATAAATGTCTGGGAGGAATGACAAGGAGCAGACTTTTAAAAGTAACAATAACCCTATGTGCTCTGGACCTCACCAGAGAGACAATAGGCTAAGAGGGAGGGCAAAGGTTATGGATAGGACATTATAAATCACCCTATTTTGATGTCCTGCTTGGGGTTCATAGTCAGTGCTGGGATTAGGACCCTGCCCGAGGAAGGCTAGGCTAGGAAGCTGCAGAAGGCCTATTGGCGTTTTATAGTGGAGCCTCTGTGCCTCCTTTCTCCTGCCTCCTTCAGGAAGAGGAAGAAAGGGATGTAATGTGATAGCAAGGGAGATGGGCCTCCCTTGAAGTAGGTTGCTGGTCCTCTCTGAAACAGAGACTCTGGTTCAGCCCAGAGTAATGAGACTACCAGGCAGCAGGGACAGAATTATCACTGAGATGGATGACAGGTTCGGCGTTTGCCTCGGCATTCCTAGCCTGATTCCTTCACTCTCCTCTTTTCCTCCTTTTTGCACCCCTCCCATGCACTCTTCCACAGCTTAGTGGCATAGTGGATAGAGGACTGGGCCTAGAATCAGGAAGACCTGAGTTAAACCCAGCCTCAGACACTTACTAGCTGTGTGACCTTGGGCAAGTCACATAACCCTGCTTGTCTCAGTTTCCTCATCTGCAAAATGAATTGAGGGCAGCTAGGTGGCACAGTGGATAGAGCACTGGCCCTGGAGTCAGGAGGACCTGAGACACTTGCTAGCCTTGGACACTTACTAGCTGCATGACCCTGAGCAAGTCATTAAACTCCATTGCCTCAAAAAAAAAAAAACAAAAAAAAAAAACAAACCTGAAAATAAACTGGAGAAGGAAATGGCAAACCACTTCAGTATCTTTGCCAAGAAAACTCAAAATAGGGTCCCAAAGACACGACTGAACAATGTGCGCTCTTCTCTTTTTTTTTCTTTCCCTTTTTTTTTCTTTCTAGGCAATTGGGGTTAAATGACTTGCCCAGGGTCACACAGCTAGTAAGTGTCAAGTGTTTGGTCTGAGGCCAGATTTGAATTCAGGTCCTCCTGACTTCAGGGCTGGTGCTCTATCCACTGCGCCACCTAGCTACCCCACACTCTTCTCTTTAGTTCTGTTTTCTTTCTGGAGAAAAAGACTAGACAAGAGACAGGGCGGGATAGAGCTACCCAAGAATGAAATGGACTGCCTCAGGAAACGAAAATCTTCAGATGGAGACTAAATGCTTGTCTAGAATGTTGTAGAAGGAGGTCAGCTTGGCACAGAGATTTTTAACCTAGGGTCCATAAACCTCTAAAGATCTATGGACTTCATTAACTTGGATGAAGAAAAAAATGATGTCTTTATTTTCACTAAACTCTAAATGTAATTTAGCATTTCCTTCAATCATTAAAAAAAAAAACATCATTCTGAGAAGGGATCCATAAGCTTTACTAGACTTCCAAAGGGGTCCACAACAGAAACAAGGCTAAGAACCCCTAGACCAGAGAGCCTCAGGAATCCCTTCTACCACCAATGTTATCCTTTCTAGTCATTTGTGACTCTGAGAGAGTAGAGAGCATGTGAGCAATGGGGAACCTGGTAAGGAGGAGCATTTTGGAACTTTGCTTGGAAGTTTAAATTTTAACAAACCACTTGTAGAGGGCAATAGATGATCTATTGGGACTATGGAGATCCTGTACAAAAGAAGGCGTAAGGGGAGAGAGATCAAAGAAAGAGGGAAAGGACCCATATGTACAAAATATCTATAGCAGTTCTTTCTGTAGTGGCAAAGAAGCGAAAACTGAGGAATGCCCATCAACTGAAGAATGGCTAAGCCAGTTGTGATATGTGGAAGTAATACAGTACTGGTATGCTGTAAGAAATGATGAGGGGGATAGTTTCGGAGATACCTCTAAAGGCTCGTCTATATAAACTGATGCAGAATGAGATGAGCGGAACCAGGAGAACAATTTATACAATAACAATAATATTGTAAAGACCTTTGAAAGACTTGGGAACTCTTATCAACACAATAACCAACCACAATTCCAGAGGAATCATGATGAAACATGCCACCCACTTCCTGATAGAGAGGTGATAGACTTAGGGTGTAGACTGAGATATGTCTTTTAAAATATGGCCAATGTGGGGATTTGTTTTGATTGATTGACTGTATAAGTCAATCAGAATGGGAATTTTGTTTTTCTTGAAGGATATGTGGGAGGGAGAGAAGGGGATCTTTGTTTGAAAATAAAATATGATTTAATTTAAAAAAATAATAATGAGGGAGTGAGTGGCTTTTTCTTGTTGTTATTGGTTTTTTTAGCCATATGAGAAAATCTTTTGTCTCCTGGCTAGTAAGCCAGGATGGAGAGCTGGTCCTTTCGGAAAGGGAGTATATGCCATCTACTGGCACAGAGACAAACTGCAAGGAGTGAGAACAGTACAGCAGAAAGATGAGAATGATAAATGAGCACCCTGATTTGAGCCTGTGTACTTACAAAGAGTTAATAAATACACTTGAGGGAATGTCAGAAACTGACATTCCTAGATAAGTTGGGTTTGGGAAGCTTGGATGGAGGGCTGGACTTACAATCAGGAAGACTTGAATTCCCATCTCAGACACTTACTAGCTATGTAAGCATGGGCAAGTTAACCTCTATGAGCCTCAGTTTCCTCACCTGTAAAATGGGAATAATGATGCCTATCTCACAGGGTTCTTTTGAGGCTCAAATGAAGTAATGTTTGCAAAATGTTTTGCCAACTTTAAAGTACTATGTATGTAGTAATTCTTCCTATAGAGAAAGTAAGAAGACATTCCGTAGTGCACCAGCAACCTTTGCTTCTGAAGGAATCCTCTGACACAAGAGTTATGTACAAATGGGAATAATTCCTTGAAACTGGTCCTTTTACTTCTTGAGTAACCCTAGCCATGAAGCTCTAGGTGAGCCCAGGCATTGGACTGACTCCCAAAGGGCACTCTGGACTGGTCTTCCATCCAAGTGAATCACTTGAAACCCTGCTGTCCAGTTCCAGAGTCACTAGAGTGGAAGGCAACAGAAAGACATGTAGGATGATCAGTCAAAAAGCATTTAGTGAGAACCTACTGTATGCTGAGCACTGGGCCAACTGCTGGGGATACAAAAGCAAAAAATGAAACAGCCCCTGCCCTTAAGGAGCTTATATTCTATCAGGGAGACATAGAAACATGGATTTTGAGCTAGAAATTACCTCAAAGAGACCATCAATTCCAATCCCATCATTCTGTTGTTGTTGTTGTTGTTGTTGTTTTATTTTGTTGAATATTAAAAATGAATGATTCAATGGAGTGATATACAGCCTTAGAGGTTCTCATTCCACAAGGTGCACATGCTTAGATAATTGAGAAATGTAATGGCATAGATAATTTGGACAACAGTCTTCTGATTTCCATTATCAAGTCAGGCATAAAAAAGATAGATGTATGGTCAACGGATGTATTTGTCATTGTCACGGAGCATGCCCAGCAGAGAGTCCAAATAGAGGAGAGATTCCTTATGATGGTGAGGACCTCCAGTGCTGATTTGTGGATAGCATTGCTCACATTATGTCAAATCCCTTTTCTTCCTCCTCCTCAACATCATCATTCTAACAGATGAGGAAGTGGATGCACAGAGAAATTAAATCTTTAGCCCGGGGTCACACAGCTAAGGGATGTCTGAGTCAGGATATGAACCCAGTGCCCCATCTTCTACACCAGAGCTGTCAAACCCTCAGCCCACAACACTCCAGAGCAGGACCTGAATCAGATTAAAATGTAATTGAGAAATATTTAACAAAATAAATAAATATACGATAGAATAAAGAAAACATTAATGGGTGGTTTTCTAAGTCAATAATGCCTTGGAAGAAATCGTTATGTATGGTTTAGTGGCCCCATTTCTATTTGAGTCTGACACTACTGCTCTATCCCAAGTTGCCTCTCAAACATGTACATTTACACACTTTCATCTCATCTGAGTTTGTGTGTGCGCTGAATAGTAGTGGCCTTGGAGTTTGACTCTTTGAATAGCAGTCTTCTCTCCCCATCCTAGCCTGTCCTTGGCGCAGTTAAGCTGTCTTTAACAACTTCTGTTGTAAGTCAATCAAAATGTCAATTTAACCCTCACCTTTTGTTGAATCTTAAATCCATGTAATCCTTCTCCTTGCTTCTCCGCATGTTAAATAAAGCTCATGCCTTCTCCTCTACCTTCCTGGGTCACCTCAACTAGGCCATCTGCCACAGGCTCTGAGACCAGAGGGACTCACAGAGGGAGGAGACAAAGAGAAAGCAGAGGCATGCAGGGCCCTTGGGGAAAGGGTTAATATGAATGATAACAAGAATTATCAGGAAAGGACTTGGCATAGCAGCAGCTGAGAGCAGCAGACAGACATAATAACTCAGAAACTTCCACCACTCTGTTGGGTGGATAAGGGGCATCTCTCCGACAATGCTCTCCTCTTCATGCTGCCATGAGCCCTTGGATGATCAGAGGAGTGCCTCTGTTTCCCCCAGCCTCCAAAGGAGAGGAGTATGTATAATACACCAGCATTTCACCATTTTCAGCTGGCGGAGCCTACAGAATACCTCAATCACTCTTAAAGAAAACAACTGATCAATAAGCTATTATGAAATGTTTACTATGTACAAGGGGCAATACTACTTTGGATCTTGTATCCTATGCACAGAGGGACCTTCAAGGTTATCTAACCCCCTTATTTTAAAAATGAGGAGATTAAATCCCATGGAGGTTAAGTAAATTTCCCAAGGACACATGGGTAATAAATAGTAGAGGCATGATTTGAACCAAGGAATTCCCACTCAATATCCTCTACTCTTTCCCCTCCATCATGCCAACTGATACCATGTTTGACTGACCTTCACTTTGTTATCAAGTTCTCCAGGAAAAGAGATGAGAGATATAGTGAATAGGGGTGGGAAGCTTTCACTGAAGGGTGAGTGGAGGGATGTGAACAGAGGTCAAAACACAAGCATCCAATCACTGAAGAATCTCCTAATAGACTATGAGTTTCATTAGGCAAGAGACCAGAACTATGCGAGAACCAGTTCCTGAGGGCTTGTGAGAGTCCATTGTTAAATTTTCCAGTGTGAGCATTTACATCTCAGAAATCAGCCAAACACTACAAATTAATATTTGATTTGTTTTGTTGATTGTCTAGACTTAAGAAAGTGATAGAGAAAGTGTTTGTATAATGCAGGTTAAATTTAAAAGTGTGACAGTTTTGTTTGATGTTGTTTTTGAGAGCTAGTTGTTAAACATTTATCAGCACCCCTCTTCAAGAGCATGTTGTCTTACCTAGGCTTTGTAAGTCCACTATGGTGCTCTGAACATAGTAGGGGTTTAATAAATGTCTGTTGAATTGAATTCAAGCAGCATCAAAAGTAAAGGAAAACCAGCCCAGAGCCTGACTGGAGAGATCAGGCATGCAAGATGTTTGACAGACTGCTGTCAGAAGGCAAAAGGAATATTAAACAAGATGACCTTAGGGGGTCTGAAAGGTAGTTGGACCACACTTCCCCCTAGAAATTCATTCCCTCTCCTGCTCTCCTCAACCTCTCCCTCATGTCCATTTCAAGTACAAGTCAGGTTCCTTTGAACATCTGACAGCTGTCAGTAATGAGGACACTACCAATTAGTCCATCACCTAGAATCATGCTTAAGAAGCTGGTGGTTCAAGATGAAAATTGGACCGCAGGCAATGTGTAGAAGTGTAACTGGGTGTCAGGAGGGGAAGGGAGGCCCAAGCACTAGGAGCAAATAGCTCTGAGCTGCTGGAGGCCAGAGAGTCTCCAGCTGAGACAATGGGAAAGAAATAGTTTTCACAAATTCTGAAGATTTTTGTGATAAATTTAAAACTTTATGTTTACAGAAGCTCCCCCAAACCTCTAGAAGTTAAGCTTATCTGCCTGGCCCCAACCACCACCAACATCAAACACAAGGCACAAAGGAAATCTGGGAGCATAAGGAGCATGAGGTCAAAGGCCTAGAAAGACTCACTCCGGGCCTTACTGCTCCAAGCATCGAGTCCTGTTAGCTGCACTGGGCAAACCAATGGGGCCCTTCTCCTCTGTGCCTCTGAGAAGAGGGAGGACAGAGTGGGATGTCCTCTAAGACCTAAGGGGCATTAGTTAGGTTGGATGAAATGCTAAAATGCTCTTTGAGGTTTCACCAAGAGTTAGGAACCTATAAATGTGGACATTGGGCATTATTTGGAGACCTTTTCAATCACCTAGTCAATCGTCCCCCTCGTATGAGAGATGAGGAAACTGAGCCCTCACTAGGAAAAGTGACTTGCCCTGTTAGTAGAGCTGAGACCCAGGTTTGCTGAACCCTGGACCTCAACACTCACATAACATTTCCATCAGTACCAAACACCCACATCCTGCCAGAGCACATGTTCCCCGTGAGCTCCATCTAAGCCTCTTACCCATAGAGGCCAGTACAGTTCCAGTCCCTTACAAAATTTCTCTTAAACATGAAGACCCTCTGTTCACTACTTCTCAACATTCACCCCTGCAAAGGGCTCTTTGTAAGTCAATCCTGCAACTCTGAATGACTGCGAGGACCTAGAAGGCACCAGCTAAGCCTTCCAGTCCAACTCCCAGATTTTACAGAGAAGCGTATTAAGGGCTAGATTGGCTCAAGGAGATAACTCTAAATTCAGGCGCTGTCTCAGAGCAAGGTAGTCATCAGAATTCATGGTGCCTTGCTTATGTTTAGTCCGTTGTTCAAATGCAGTTCAGGTTACAGAATCAGAGACTGTTAAAGTTGGAATAGACTTTTGCAATTAACTAGTCCAAAGTCTCCATCATATGAGAGATGAGGAAGCTGAGACCCTACTCGGAAAGGGACTTGTCCATGTTCCCAATGACGTATTGGCAGAGCTAAGAGAGACTTAAGTTTGCTGAACCCTGGTCCTCAGCAATTATGCAGCATTTCCTGATCACGCGTCCCATTTTTAAAAAGTAGACTAGAGGTACTTTTCCCCATTGGACATATCAGGAAACTGAGGATGGAGAAAAGGACAGGCACTTGGTCAAAGGGAGACAAACATAGAGTCAGGGATGTGATGCAGTCATCCTAATCTGCCATCTTCTCCTGCCAAAGGTCATGCCAGCCAGAAATCTGTGAATGCAAAGATCTGCCCCAAATCCCCTTTCTAACAACTCCAATCCTCCTAGACACCCTTTCTCCTTTAAGAAGACTGGGCTGTCCTTGACCCTTCTCTCCTTCCCCCCTCTATCTCCCTCCCCCCCGCCACCACTACCCACGTGTGTCTCTGCTCGATCTCTGGTCGATGTGGGTGCGCCAAGGCCAGGCACAGAGGGCTTGGTGCCAGCCCTTCTACGCTTCCCTTTCCATCACTGAATAATGAATACCAGCTAAGTGATGGGCTTATGCCAGCTCCCTACTAGCAAATATTCCTCCTGGGTCCCCAGATCAATAACACTTAGCTATTTCTTCTCAGCTAAGAAGGCAGGCAGGAAAGCAAGCTCCCCCTCTCCCTCTCCCTCTCATCTCAGGGGAGACATGCCCTTGTGCAGACTGAGCCCAGCCTCATCGAGGCAACTGACTTCAAATCCCCACTGGGTGAGAATGGAGGCTAAAAAAAACAACCCTGACTACAAAGGCCCCAAACTCAGGCCCAATTGCTCCCATTTCCAGGAAATGGTCTCTCTTCAGGGAGTTCCTGCCTGAATAGCCCAAGGCAGCAAAGAAGGACATGTAATCTCGGGGTTAAGGCAGGAAGGGTTTGAGCTAAGCATCATTTTACATCCCATTTTTACGTGATACAATGACCTTGAGTCCCTTAGCCTTTCCCTGCTAGGCTGAGTGGTAGGTCTGCATGAGTGCTTGTATTTCTCTCTGTATCTTCCATCCCTTACATTGAGCAAAGATGTGACTGTAAAACCTAATGAGCTCTGTCCTGTTTTCCCTGGGGGAAAAAAAGTCAGCATGCTAGCTTCCAGATTAACACTTGCTGCTATTCCTTTAGGACCTGAATTCTCTGGCATTCTGTATGTGACACCCCTGGACAATCTGCCTTGCACATAGTATGTGCTTTAGTGAAGGTTTGCTAAATTGAACCATAGTATTTCCCATTTAACAATAATAATAATAATAGCTAGCATTTACATAAAATGCCTATTATGTGCAGGTACTATGTGAATCACTTTATGAATGTTAACTAATTTGATCCTCATAACATCCCTGGGAGGTAGGTGCTACTATGATCCTCATTTTACAGATGAAGAAACTGAGGCAAAGAGGGTTAAGTGACTTGCCCAGGGTCACACAGCTGGTAAGTTTCTAAGGCTGAATTTGAACTCAGGTCTTCCTGACTCCAGACCCAACACTCTCTGCACCAACCACTCTATATATGTGAATCCATCCTGCCATCCACCTAGGCCACCTCACCATCAGCCTGAGGTCACCCCCATTCCAGCAGTATTCTCCACATTGGACCTGAAGCCCAGAATCCTAAGTCCCTGGGAAAGTTAATCCATTCATCTTTGGAGAGACTTCTCTTTAGGAACCACTCCAACTGACTGGTGACTAAATGTGTACAAACTAGCCCACTGAGTTTATATTATCTACTGGTTGACCCTACCCATCCATGCACTCAGACCACTTCACCATCTGCCTGCCTCCACCAGCTTTTACCTTCTCCACCACACTTCTACCACCCCAAAACAAAACACCCCTTTCTGGTCACCCCAATATGTGTTATCTTCTCCTGTTAGAATATGAACTTCTTTGAGGGCAGAACCTCTTTTAAAAATATATAGGATGCATATGTGTGCGCACATGCACATGCATGTGATATACACATATTCATTCATTCATGAATAAACATGTATTTATTAAACATTTAATCTGTTCTGAGTGCTGAGGATATAAATATATATGCATATTTTTTATTCCTTCATTTTAGATTCACAAGAATCCTATGAATAGATATTATGGGTATTATTGTCCCCCAATATACAGATGAACAAAATGAGACTCAGAGAAGTTGACATGGCCAGCATTTAGTCACACAGCTAGTACCAGAGGTAAGATTTGAATTCAGATCTTGCTGACTCTGAATCTGACATTTGACGCACTTGCCAGGATGCCTCTCTGCTATACAGAACTGAAGGAAATGAACTTAGTTTGTGTAGTATTCACAAGTAGGGCCTTTCATTAGTAGATGGAGTACCTGGGGTTATAGATTGCAAGTTCCTTGATGACAAGGACATACATTTATGTATAGGTTTTGCTTCTTTTCACATCCCCAGGGCTTAGCACAATGCCTGGCATGTAGTAGACACTTAATAAATGTTTATTTATTTATTGATTGATTGATTGACAATCATTATCTTCAAGGAATTCACAGCTTCCAAATCATCTTGGCCTGCTGCTGGGGCTCTTCAAGCTCTGTGTGGTCTGGCTGTTGATCTGGTGGTGAGATTCAGGGATTCAAGGGACCTATGAGGTCTACATCTAGCCCAACTCCTTCCCGTCTCACAAATGAAGAAATTCATACTAAGTGACTTCCCCAAAGTTTCCTATGAAATGAGCGCTGAGACTGAATTTGAAACAAGGTCCTCTGAATGTCAGGAAGATCTGAGTTCAAATCCAGCCTCAGAAACTCTGGGCAAGTCACTTAATCCTGTTTGCCTCAGCTTCTGTCAAATGACAGAAACTGTCATTTTTTTTTGACAGTTATCTGTCAAATGAGCTGGAGAAGAAAATGGCAAACTGCTCCAGTATCTCTGCCAAGAAAACCCCAAGTGGGGTCATGAAGAGTTGGATATGACTGAAATGACTGAACAACAACAATCTCTGATTTCAGAATTAGTCCCTTGGGCTCTTTGTACTGTACTAAGCTGGCCTCCGTACAGCTCTCTCCTGTCTGCCTCTTACCACCTTGGAACTCCTGGACACAGATACCACCCCGCTTTATTCCCTGGTCTCACTAGACACAATTCCTACAGCAAAGGAATCTTCTGTTTCACCACCTAGTGTTAGTCAACCAGGCAGCCAATAAACATTTGTTAAGCTCCTACTATGTGCCAAACACTACTAAGCACTGGGGATACATAGAAAGGCAAAAGATGGTCCCTGTTCTCAGAGAGCTCCTGACATAATGGAGTAGATGACACACAAATAGCCATTTACAAATAAGATAAATTACAGGATAAATTGGAAATAATCAACAGAGGGAAAAGGCACTAGCATTGAAGGACAATCAAGACAGGCTTCCTGGAGGAGGTGGGATTTTTAGCCTGGGACTTAGAGGAAGCCAGGAAGGGGAGATGAGGAGGGCAAGTATCCAGGCATGTGAGACAGCCAGAGAAAATACCCAGAGCCCAGAGTCAGCTGGTTTGCTGTTTGAGGAACAGCAAAAAGGTCAGTGTTGATGGATATCAGAGCACATTTTGGGGTATAAGGTATAAGAAGACTTTGAAGATAATTATGATTGAATTATAAAAGTCTTTCAATGCCAAACAGATGTGCTATCTGGTGTGAAGGTAACTATGGAGGAGTCAGTGGAGTTTCATGAGTAGGAGAGACACACAGTCAGATCTGTGCTTTAGGAGGATTAATTTGACTTAGCCCCACTCCACACGCTGCTCTTCTCATTCATCTCAATTTTCTCACTCTTCTTTCCTCCTTTGAGCAAGCACTCTATAGTTTGAAAAGCACTTTACATGTATTATGTCATCTGAGACCAACAACAACCCTGTTGTTCCCATTTTACAAAGGGGGAAATTGAGGGTCATTGAGATTATGTGACTTGCTCAGGGTCACACAGCTAGGAAATGTCCAAGGTAGAAGTCAAACCTAGGCCTCTGAAATTCTAAACCTAGTTTTCTATTCACTACACCAAATTATCACTTCTTCAATGACAAATGTAAATACAGATCTGGGTAAAGAATCCTCCTCTCCCCCAGCCTGGACCAAATGGAAAACTGTGAGGAGTTGTTACTGCCTCCCACCCTCATAAGCCTGCACCAAACTTGCACAAGATTTAAGGGCAGGCAGGAAGAGCACCCTCTTATCTGGCAGCTCTTTGCCTTCCCCAGGAACCTTGATTCTGTCCCCAGAGTCCTAACCACAGCTTTGTACCACTTGCCACATAGGGAAAGAAGGGAACTTCTTCCTGCCCCAGCTGGCTGCCTTCTTTCACTTGCCTTATCCATCATCCTAACCCACAGGACCTAAAGGCAGAGTGACAGGAGTGGGGACAGAGGTAATTAGGATCCATTAAGGAGATGAGGCCCAACCATGGTGGGGGGGACCAATCACCAGGCAGCCCCTTCTTCTAAATGGGGCTATCAGTGATGGAGAGTTCATGAGGAAACAGAAGCAGCTGGCTAAATGACTGTCCTGAGGAATGAGAAGCAAAGGGAGGCTAATGTGGATTCCATCAGGAGAGAGAAAAATCAGAAAGAAAAGAGAAAGATTGGACCAGGTCCACTCCCCGGCCTGGTGCACACATTCGCTATCTACACTGGTTAAGCAGTCCATACTGGGAAGGCATTGGCTAACCACCGAATTATCACACAGTCTTAGGGTCACTTCCTCTCCATCTGCCAAACCTTGACTTGTCATGGCACCTCCTTTTAAGAAATGAAAGAGGTACTTTTCCCAATGGGACATACAAGGAAAGTGAGGTACCTAGAAAGAAGCAACTTGCCTATGTGGAGTCAGGAAGCAGATCCTATAGTTTTGCACAAGCAAATACTATAGAAAGCTGCTAGATGGTTGTTGTAAGATTAGGCCTATGTCTTTCCTTATTCCTTTAATCATAAACATAGTGCCCAGACAAGGACTTAGCCTATTGATAGCCACACTTACAGCGGGTGAATATGATGCTGTGAGCCCAGTCATAGAAAGCAAAGATAGAGGAACCCTACAAACTCCCAGGAGGGACTCCCTCATGCCAGAGGACTGTCACAAAACAGTGGTACAATGGATAGGGCACTAGGCCTAGAGTTATAAAGACCTGAGATTGAATCCACTCAGACACTTATTAGCTTTGTGACCCAGAGCAAGTCATTTAACCTCAGTTTGCTTGATAGCAAATTCCATAAAAATGCTTATTCCCTTATCATTGTATATAATGCCATACTTTTTTTTAAATATTCCTTAGTTTCCTCAACTGTAAAATGGGAAAAATAATAACATCTATCTCCCAGGATTGTTGTGAGAAGCAAATGAGATAATATTTGGACACAGTAGATGCTTAATAAATGTTTGTTCCCTTTTATGTGCTATGTTTTGAGGAATTCTAAGAGGCCAACTCCTCCACTGAACTGCCAGAATGCCCCAGGGATCTACTGTTACAATGATTCATTTCTCTGCATTTAAAGCATTGTCTCCAAAAGCTCACCTCTCCATGAGTATATTTTATCTGGAAGGGACAATCATTAACACTTTATCCTGGATTAGTTTATCAGATTAGCAAGTCTGTAGAAACCTGGCCCTGGGAGAATGAGATACCAATTGGCCAAGATTCCATTTTTCCAAACATTAGAAAGTCTTGGGGTTACTGAGGGGAAAGGGAGTAGAAGGCAGACCAGACAGGAGGCCACAAAATGTGTGTAGGGGATGGGGAGCAAGGTGGTGGTGACAGACAACTTTGAGACAAAATGGTAAAACTGGACAACTACGGCAACCAACAGACAAGGGAAACTCTGCCTCCTTCACCAATTTACCTAGATGTAGGCCTGGCCCTGATAGAAGATATAGAGAAATTGCTAGAACAAAAGGGATATTTAACTGAGTCTGGAGAGAACAATGATACATGGGAAAGAGCCCTGGACCCAGAGTCAGGTGACTTGGATTCAAATCCCACCTCCGACAATTACCGTTCTCTGTCATCCCGGGCTCATTGTCCAACCATCCTGGGCCTCCATTTTCTCACCAGTAAACTGGGTGAAGTTGGGCTAAGGAATCTCTAAGTTCACTTCCAGGTCTGGATCTATGAACTACCCAGCTGGCAATGGAATCTCTGAATGACACTGCCCTCAACACATGCAAACCCACACACACACACCCACACCCACACACACACATACACACACCCACACCCACACACACACACACACACACACACACACACATACCCACACACACCCCCACACACACCCCCACACACATATACACACACATACCCACACACACCCCACACACACACACACCCCCACACACACACCCATACCCACACCCACACACCCACACACACGCACACACACACACCCTCACA
>NW_020954648.1:1394491-1410766 GCF_900497805.2 Vombatus ursinus | reverse complement strand
CCCCCCCACACACACACACACACTCACACACACACACATACACACACGCCCATCTTCAAATCACATCTGAATATGACACCCCTTCTGTCACATAGAGGGGGATTAGGCCTATTTTACAAAACCCCAGAATTAAGAACAATAGGTGAAAGTTGCAGATATATGTATGTGTATATATAATATATTAAAAATATATGATATAAATGTACATGTATGTATATAATATTAAACAATATACGATATAAATATATTACATATAATATATAAATGTACATATATACAATATATATGTATGCATAATATATCTGTGCTATATGTATATATGTATATCAAATGTGTATTTATAAACATACATATTTTATCTATGATACCAATATATATCAAAGAATTTGAGAATTAGAAGAGGTCTCAATGACCCTTTAGTCCAATCTATGTCCAAAAGGAATCTCCAATGTAAATGCTCAGCAAGGGGCCATCCAGCTTCTCCCTGAAGACCTCCAATGAGAATCCACTACCTCCAGGGGCATCACACTCCACTTTGGGCAGCGTTCATTGTTAAGAAGCTCTTCCTGCCATCAAGTCTAAATCTGCATCTTTACAACTTTCACATACTGCCGCTGGCTCTTTTCTGTGAGGCCAAGTTAGAACCTAAGTGAGACCCACCGGGATCTGAGAAAGACCTTCATTTAAAAAGGCCAAGGTCACCCACTGCCTCCTGGGCCATCACCAGCCATCTTGACTTTTGCCTTGCCACTGGACTCCAGTGACTCCGGAGGAGACAGTGAGGCTGGTGACTTTGCACCGCTCTGCCTCATTAAAATCCAATCCACTCACAAGTCAAGACATCACTCTCCTGATGTCATTGGTCTTCTTCCAGAATGAAGGATGAGCCATAACAACAATAAATGAAATCCAGGTTGGCAATGCAGTTACATAAGTACCATCAGGAAAATACCATCTCCCTCCCCCAGAATATTCAGCCCTGCCCTCAGTTATTTCATTGTTGTAGAAGTACCCTTCAGGCATTTTGTATGCTCCGAGGTAACAACCTGTCCCTGTCCCACCTCTTTCCATTTTGGGTAGGGCACAGTGAGTGGGACAAAATGAGCAGCCATAGACAGGCTGTGATCAGCATCAAAGATCTCATGATATTATTTTCCTCTCCTCCCAAACCTCTCTGTCTCCCCCCGCTTTCCTGTTTCTGTGGAGGAGAAAACCATCATTCCACTCTTCAAGGTTCTCAACTTTGACTATCCTCCACACCTCACTTTCACTCACTGCATCTATCTAAACAGTTTCCAAATCTTATCTCTGTGACAGCTCCTGTATCTTTCCCCTTCTCTCCACTCACGTTCGCACACTCTAGTTCAGGCCCTCATCACTTGGACTATTGAAATGACCTCCTGACTGGGCTCTTTGCCTCTGTTCTCTCTCCACTCCAGCCAATCCTGTCAGTTACTGAAGTGATTTTCCTTCAGTGCAGGTCTGACCGTGTCACCCCCTGCTCAATAAACTATGGCTCCCTACTGACTCAGCCCAAATACAAACACACAAAGTCCTTCACAACTCAGCCCTGTCTTTCCTGTACATTACCCCCTTTCGTGTATTCCAAAGCCCAGCCAAACTGGTCTTCTTCCTATTCCCTTGGATTCAGGATTCAGGATTCCCTTGGAATCAGGAAGACTCATCTTCGTGAGTTCAAATCTGTACTCAGACACTTACTAGCTGTGTGACCCTGGGCAAGTCACTTAATCCTGTTTGTCTCGGTTTCCTCATCTGTAAAATGTTCTGGAGAGGGAAATGGCAAACCACTCCACTATCCTTGCCAAGAAAACCCTAAACAGAGTCACAAAGAGTCAGACATGACTAAACAACTTAACAACAACAATGGTGAATATTTACAAGAGAAACGTGATTCCTACCAAACGGTTATCATGATCAGTGAAGCCCTGTTTTTTGGTTGTTGTATTGTTGAGCTTTTTGATTAAAAAGTGTTCCCTCCAAATCCTAAATTCACCTACTCGACTAGCTACATTCATCAATTAACTGGATAATTAGTTACTAGCAAACAATTATTATTTTCAAGTCCTCCTTTTCCCCCAGAACATACATAGGGTTTTGGCATCAAGTCTAAAATTGCCTGACAAAATAGAGAAATGACCAATCAAACACTGGGGAACTTCAGGAGTGGGGGAAGGGAACCAATTTTTTAAAATAATAAAACATGTGCAATCACTTCCATTAGACAGGTACTGTCTTTGGCCATTCTTTGTATCTTCAGGTGCTTAGCACACTGCCTGGCACATAGTAGAGGCTTAATAAATGTTTATTGATTGGCTGACATTACTCTTTTAGTAGAAGGAAAAAATAAAATTAAAATAATTTAATGTTGTTTATTTCATGATTATCTCATTCTTTTTAATTTTTGTGCATGTTTCATACTATACATAACATTACTATGGCATTACATGTATATTTTAAAATAAATAATAAGAATATCTATATTGGGAGTGCTTTTACTGTTAGAGGTGAAGGTGATCAAATAGTTTGGGGACTACTGTCCTAGATAATGTTTTCCCAAAGCAAGGGATAGTAAGAGGGTTATTTCGGGAAAATGCTCATATTTTCATCCATAATGTCCCTATTATGTCTGAACAATCTGTTTACCTTCTAAAGTATACTACAAATGCTATCCACCTCCAGAGAAAAAACTGATGGAGTCTGAATGCATATCAAAGCATACATTTTTTACTTTATTTTTGTGGTGTTTTTTTTTAGTCTGTTTTCTTTTACAATATGACTAATATGGAAATATGTTTTGCTTGAATGCACATGTATAACCTATGTCGAATTCCTTACCATCTCAGGGAGGGGCAAGGGGAGAAAGAGAGGGGATTTGGAACTCAAATTTAAAAAAAAACAAATGTTAAAATTGTTTTTATATGTAATTGGGAAAATTAAAATATTATTGAATAAATAAAAAATTAAAATAAAATCAAGTATACCACATTCTAGTTATCCAGTAGTATGTGATCTCCATCAGAGAAGGAATAGCCTCACTTTTGTATTTGTATATTCAGCATCTGCACAGTATTTGACACATAGTAGGGACTTAATAAATGTGTTTTGATAAATATTTGTCTGATTTCCCCTCCCCCCACCCCAGTGTTTGATTGGCCAGTTCTCTCTGTTTTGTGAGGTGGGGTGGAAAGAACACTGAACTTGGAGGACAGACGCCAGCATCTTGGGACCTGAGTTCAACCCCAGCTCCACCATGTCTTGCCTGTGTAACCTTGGGAAGTCACCTAAATTCTCTGGGCTTCAGTTACCTTATCTATAAAATAAGGGAGTTGGACCGTAACAGCCTCTGAGGTCACTTCCAGTGTTAGGTCTATCATCCTATGAAGACTAGTCCCTCCTGTACATGACAGACCTTCAACTCCTTGAAGACATATGATACATGTCCCTAGTTTTCTCTTCTTTAGCTGATCATCCCTAGGTTTTCATTCAATCTTCATTTGGCATGGATGCAAGGATCTTCATGATTCTGGTTACCTTCCTCTTAATGCTACCCAGTACATCAACGTCCTTCTGAAATGTGGTGCCCAGAACTAAAGTCAATACTCCAAATGAGCTCGGACATGGGCAGTCTACTAACCAGGGCAATGCTCTATCACCTCTCTATTCCTGGAAACAAGCTCTCTTTTAACACACCCCAAGATCCCATTAGCGTGGGGGGCACCATGTGTTGGATGGGTTGGCTCATAATGAGCTTTCAGTTCACTAAAGCCACTCAGATTTTTTTTTTCAGGTAAATTCCTGCCTAATCTTCCTAAATTAATTTACTTATTCAGTGTCATACAAATCAAATTACTAAGATATTATTTTGTAGAGCTAGAAAAAAACAATAACAAAATTGATCTGGAAAAACAAAAGGTCCAATAATATCAAGGGAATTAATTTTAAAAATGTGAAGGAAGGTGGCCTAGTCATACCAGATAAATTCCTGTCTGACTATGCCTCCCCCATCCTGCATTTGTGTGGTTGTTTAACTTGACTATAAGACTTTGCATCTAGGCCTTTGGATTTCATCCTATTAGATTCAGCCTATTGCTCTAGCCTGTCAAGGTTTTGTTAGATACTGACTCTGTCATCTGCTGGGTTAGCTATCCTTCCCAGTTCTGGGTCAGTTGCAAATCTGATGAGCATACTGTCTACGCAAGTCATTGATTAAAAAAAAAAAAAGCTAAACGGCATGGGATTCTTTACTAGTATATCTGTCTATCTGTTTTGTTGTTGTTTTTAGTTTAGGGTTTTTTTTGGTTTTTTTTTAGGCAATTGGGATTAAGTGACTTGCCCAGGGTCACACAGCTACTAAGTGTCAAGTGTTTGGTCTGAGGCCGGATTTGAACTCAGGTCCTCCTGACTTCAGGGCTGGTGCTGTATCCACTGCGCCACCTAGCTGCCCCTCTGTCTATCTTATTTGAAGGGGCATCTAGGTGTCCACAGTGGATAGAGTGCCAGCCCTGGAGTCAGGAGGGCTGGAGTTGAAATCTGGCCTCAGGCTGTTACTATTTGTGTGATCCTAGGCAAATCACTTAACCCTCAGTTTCCTCATCTGTAAAATGAGCTGGAGAAGAAAATGGCAAACCACTCCAGTATCTTTGCCAAGAAAATCCCAAATGGGGTCACGAAGAGTCAGACACAACTGAAAAGCAACAATATCTCATTTGATCTTCCCAACAACTATTGTGTTACTATCATTTCTCATTTTACCCTTGAGGAAACTATGGCAAACAGAGTTTAAGTGACTTTCCCTGTGTCACACAATAAGTAAACGTCTTAGGCTGGATTTGACCTCATGTCTTCTTGACTCCAGTCCTAGCGCTCTATCTACAGTACCACCTAGCTGCCTCTATCTATCTATACACAAATATATATGTCTACACATATAGGCAAAGACAGAAATGGAAGCTGACAGAACTTTTCGTATACCTCTAGAGCCAAACAAAGAGACACCTCTTCAACCCATGGCCAGCTGAGAACCAACCAGTTAGAAAATGTCTACACACACTCCATAGTCTGCCTTATCAAATCATTTCCCTTACCAACTGCCATGATTCTCCCAGAAGCAGTTCCCTAGAGTCTTCCACATGGAGAGACACCATCTTATCTTTAATATACTCCATATGGGAATGCAATCCGAGGCACTCTGGCCATACAACACACCCCATTACATAGAAACACACACACACACACCCATATATATATACAAACACATATAATTATGTGTGTATGTATATGTGTGCATATATATATATGGACACATATGTATTTTCACACATAATTGTGCATATACACGTACATATGCTTCTCTTATATGTATTAGATGAGTTCTTTACTTTTATCACTTACTAAAGATCTTCGAGCAGAAGGTGGTTGAGAATTTGAGAGAATGATACAGAGGGAATTCAGGTATGGGTTGCGCTGGATGAACTATGAAGGATCTTCCAACTCTGAGGTTTTGTGACTTTCTGAATCATAGGACAGCACCAAAACAAGACAGCACCTCTCTCCTTCCACCTCCTACTCAGTCTTTCCTGGTGGAGTCTCTCCTCCATTCAAACAGAATGCCATTCCCTGAACCACTGTTTCCTTACAGAGATTAAAATAGATCAATCCCACTGGGACATTTTTCTCTGTGATCATTCTTCCTGATGTTAAAAGCCCTCTTGGAGTGAATGGTGGTTGTCCTCTTGAAGATAATGTAGCTCGCAGACTATATGGATGGAGCCAGTTAACACAGAGAGTTCATTGATGTATTTTTTGAGGTAAAAGAAGTTCACCAGCTTTTTTTTCTGTCACTCAGCTTATATTTCTCTATTTTATGTCTAATATATTATGAAATAATTTGTCAACCACCTTGTTAAAATCCAGATTATACACTATACCTGTAGCATTACTTTTGCATTACCAGCAGAGTAATTCTTTTGGAAAAAGGAATAAGAGTAATTTGATATGATTTATTCTCTATGAACCTAAAGGGGTTCCTAGCAACTGCCTAGGAGGTAGTTAAGTGTTTGCCCTCATCTCCTCTTGCATGGTGATTCCCAATTTGTTGTCTCTTTGGCAAAAACAAAAATCATAGAATCAAATAATCTAATAGTAAAAAAAAAAAAAAAACAAACTGCAAGACCCAATCTGTTTCCACCTAATGCAGAAACTCCCTCAGCAGATTTCCCAAATAGTGATCATCTCTCATACACAATGCCTCACCAGGCAGACCAATATATTGTTGGACACATCTAAAACTATTGTGAAGTTTTACTTTATAGTAAAACAAAATCTGCCTCCCTGTGGCTTCCATCCATTGATCGCATTCTTTCTCTCTGAAGCAACCATAGAAAAAGTCTAAGCCCTCCATGTGGTAGCCTCTTAAATATTTGAATGTAGCTGACATATCCTCCCAAGTCCTATTGTTCGTACCAAGTATTCTTCAACCATTCCTCACATGACATGATTTCAAGGTCACCCTTGCCTGGGTGTGTTCTGGTTGTTAATATCCCTGTTAAATTGTGGCTCCCTAACCGAGCCCAACTCTCTAGGTGTGCTCTGACCCATGCAGAGAATAGACAGAGTATTACCTCATTTCTTTTTCTGATCCTTAAACTTCCGATAATGCAATCTAACAATTACCTTAGCTTTTCTGACAGCTATATCACACCACTGACTCATACTGAGCTCGCAATTAACTAAAATCCCTGGGATCTTGTCATATGAGCTGCTATTAAGTCAGTTCTCCCCCATCCTGGACCTATGCAATTGATGTTTTGAAATGATGTGTGGGACTTTACATTTATCACTGTTGAATCTCATCCCGTTCATCTTGGCCATCATTTTGGCTCATTGGGATCTCCAGGGATGTTCTTTCTATCATCCAACATGTTAGCTCTCCCTCCTTGCTTTCTGTCATCTGCAAATTAGAGAAATGTCCCCTCGGTGCCATCATCCAAGTAACTGAGAACAATGTGGAACAGGAGAAGATAAAGAGTAGAGCCCCACGTTGTGCCGTTAGCAATCTCCCTTTGAGTCTCTATTGATCTATTCATCAACACTCTACAAAGTCAACCACCCACAAACCCACCTAGTTAGCTCTGTCATTCAGTTTATATTTCTCTATTTTATATCTCATTTATTATGAAATAATTTGTCAGCCACCTTGTTAAAACCCAGATGTATACACCATACCTATGGTGTTACTTTTGCACTACCAGCAGAGTAATTCTTTCAGAAAAAGAAATAAAATTAATTTGATATGATTTCTTCTCCATGAACCTGTACTGGCTCCTAGCACCTTCCTAGGAGGGAGTTAAGTGACCCAATGGATAAGAACACTGGGGATGGAGTAAGGAAGAATTGAGTTCAAATATGGCCTCAAATATTTCCTAGCTGTGTGACCCTGTGTAAGTCACTGAACTACTACTGTCTGCCTCAGCCGTCTTATCTGTAAAACGAGGGTGATAACATCCAGGGTTGTTGTGAGGGCCAAATGAGATCATGTTTGTAAAAAGCACTCAGTACAGTGCCAGGCACATTCCTTCCTAGCAATCACAAACTATCTGGTTAAAAATTCCTTCCAATGTTTTTCTGTGAACATGGAGTAAGAATAAAGAGATGAAAACACTCAACAGAAGGCAACCTCAGGTGAGAGAAAGTGGAGAACACACTGTCTTTTGGGGAAATCCTAAGATCTTGAGCTTTATATAGATTATTTTGCTCTCTGTCAAGAGTGAGACATAACACAATTAGGATGCTATTGGTAGAGGGGGTACGATTGCATAAATCCTACCAATGTCCAAATAAATATTTTGTATAATTTGTATATGCTTCTTTATGTACATGTTGCATTCCCTGCCCCTTCTCCCTTACCTGATAGAATGTAAATGTCTTGAAGGCAGGGACTTTTTTTATTTTTGTCATTGTAAACCTCCCAGGACTGGGGTTACACAGTGCTTGGCACAGTGAGTTTCCCCTAGAAAACACTTAATATTTGTGGAAATGAATTGAATCTCTCCTTTGCTTTGGATTTTTGGTAAGGCTGCCCCTTGCCTCAGGTGAGTATGAAATAGAACCAGGAGAGACTGATCTCAGCCTCCTTGCCAATTTTCTTGACTATGTCCTTTTGGACTGCAGATGACTAGGTCCCAATCTTGCCATGAGGCCAACTGGGAGAGCTCCTAACCTTACCACTGGCAGCTGGAAGGGAAGTGGAGAGAAAACTCCTGTGGTAGTAGGTCTGGATAGGGATAGGAACTGGACCCACAATTTCATTGATATAGAGAACTCCCAGGTGAGGGCACTCGGCCTCTCAATGAAGGTTGTCATCTTCTGTGCAATTTAAAATCTATAAGAACAGTCAGTACATATCAGAGGCTGGATTTAAACCCAATTCCTCCTGGCTTCAAAGCTTGCTCTCTATCCACCTCACTATCATTATGTCTGAGAAGAACCATGAATTTTTCACAATTATTTCCCTCAGCGGAGATGCTTTTCTACTGCTATATCTTATGGCTAATTCATAATGAGTCAGACACTGTTGCTTCACCACATCTCACCCTCCTCTACTTGTGAAGTCTATGTATGGTGTTTATTTTTTTAACCCCTGCATAAGACTTCACATTTATTCTTATTTAATTTCATCTAAGATTTTGCCTATTGTTCTAACTCGTCAAGATCTTCTAAGGTCCCAACTCTATCACAAAGCATGGTAGCTAGCCCATCCAATTTGATGTCATTTGCAAAGTTGATGAGGATATCTATATCTTCATTCAATCATTGATTTTTTTTAATTGAATAGCACAGGACCAAGGATGAAGTCCTGAAACAATCCAGAGAGACCTCCTTCTATACAACTTTGATCTATTACTCACTATTCTTTGAGTCCTATCATTCAACCATTTTGAAATGTACATAATTGTACTATCCCCTGTATCACACTTCTCTATCTCTTCTACAAAGATATCATGAAAGGCTTTGCCAAATGCCTTGTTAAATTCCAGGTCCATTATGTCTACATCAGTGGTGACAAACTCAAATGGAATTGAGGGCCACCAACACATACATAAGCATCCATGTGGGCCACAGATTGACTGAGTTTTAAAACATAGTGTTATTGATGTTTTATTGTATTTTTATTTCTTTTGTTAAATATTTCCCCAATTACATTTTAGTTTGGTTCCACTGCAATAGAGAGTGTTAGGCCATATGCAGGCCACCTGTTGACACCTATGGTCTACATCATTCTTCTGATCTACCAGTCTAATAATCCTGTCAAAAAGGGGAAGAATGACCTGTTCTTAAGGAAGTTGTGCTGACTTATACATAGTGATGCCCTCTTCCCTTTCTATGAGCCATTCCTTTAATGATATGATCTAGAATCTCACCGTGGCCAAAATCAAGCTCATTTGTCTATGGTTTGCAGAATCTACCTTCTCCACCTTTTTGAAAATTGGAAGCACATTTGCCCATCTTCAGTCCTAACAAGGCACATGTCCAATTATGCATAACATTTTAAAGATAACCAGAAGCAGCTCAGAAATAACATTTCAAGGTTGGGTTTTTTTTTGTACGCTGTGATGTAGTTTTTACTGGCCTGATGATTTATACTTCTTAAAGGCAATTAATGGTGCTCTTTTTTTATTTTATTTTGCATATGATTCAGGTTTTTAAGTCCAATTTTATTTTATTTTCAGGTCCAAATTCTCTCCCTCCTCCTCTACCACCTTCTACTCCTTTGTTGTTTTTGTTCAGTTGTCTTCAGTCATGTCTGACTCTTTGTGACCCCATTTGGGGCTTTCTTGGCAAAGATACTAAAGTGCTCTGCCATTTCCTTCTCCAGCTCATTTTATAGATGAGGAAACTGAGGCAAACAGGGTTAAGTGACTTGCCCAGGGTCACATAGCTAATAAGTGTCTGAGCCCAGATTCGAACTCAGGAAGATGAGTCTTCCTGACTCTAGGCCCAGTGCTCTATCCACTTCACCACCTAGCTACCCATAGGTTGGATTAGATGGTCTATAATGCCCCTTCCAGGGCAGCTAGGTGGTACAGTGGATATAATGCCAAGCTAAGTTGGGAATATCTGAATTCAAATCCAGCCTCAGACACCTACTAGCTGTGTGATCCTAGGCAAATCACTTGACCCTATTGGCCTCAATTTCCTCATCTATAAAATGAGCTGGAGAAGGAAATGGCAAACCACTCTAGTATCTTTGCCAAGAAAATCCCATATGGGGTCACAAAGAGTCAGGAACAACTGAGCAGCAACAATGTCCCTTCCAGCTCTAAATTCCATGATCCTATAATTGTGACATTCAGTTCCCCTGTTTACCATTTTTGTTCAATACTTCCCAATCTAAGTGTCATTCTCTTGATAGGAAGAATATAAGTAAAATATGATTTGAGTAATTAAATTCAATAAGTAATCATAATAGCTGACATTTATTTAGCATTTTAAGGCTTAAAAAACATAAGGATGGGGAATGGACTTGTAATTTGATTGCTGTAGGAAACTCTTTCTACCAATGTAGGTCAGGACCATCTTGGATACTTAGAGTCTTATAGAGTTGCCTTGAGCACGTAGAAGATAAGAGACATGACTAGGGTCACATAGCCAGAAGAGGTGGCACTTGATATCAGGTCCGGCACTTGAACTCAGGTCTTCCTGCCTTTGAAGCCAGCTCTCTATTCTGTATTCTTTGTGTACATTATCTCATTTAATTTTCACAACAACCCTGTGGGGCAAGTGCTTGAACACCATCATATGTCAATGGATCCTTGATCTCATTAATGTAGGTTGGCCCTCCAGATCGGGAAATATTCATGTTTTCTCATCCTGTGTGATTCTCATCTATGTCTTACCAGAAATCTACCCAAATTAACAGAAGTCTTACTCAAGACCTTTTAACATGCTATGGCCAATCCTTAGGAATTCTGGTAGCACTTTGGTTGTCCATCTTTTATACTTCACTCGTAATATAGGATCATCCCATTTCCCTTTCCAATTGTACATTTCCTGGATGAAATTGTATAATCCCTGTATACTAGTCATCATTGGTAATATGCTACAGCCAACTTGGACACACAATGCTTTCCTCCATTGCTCTTTGGGTCCCACATGGCTTTAACTGAAGTGGGATTGTGGTGTTCCATAAATCTCAGCCATATAGTGTCACCAGAACACAAGTGTTAAGAAGGAAAAAGATGGAATTTTCGTGTCCAAGTGCAGCTTAGCCACATTTAAAGTTGCTACACAATTCTCTTAGAGGCAATCCAACGTACTCTTCCTCCTGTTCAGTTCTGGGCCCAGCTCATTGTTCATCTGAAGTGCCTGTCCAAATTTTATATGCTGATGGATTAACTCAATGGGCTTCCCAACCTACTGAATGCCATTAGCCTGGACAAGAGGCATTCTTCTTTATTTGTTGTTGTTGGTTTTTCCTCTTGTGCAGATTACTAAGACATTGAGTGATTGTAGATCTCATTGGGGTGGCTCTGTACCCTTCTGGGACTTAATGAAATCAGCTTGATATTATCATCAAAAAGGGACATACTTACCATCTATGGAGAATGATTTCCATTTTACCTCTACATTGGGCATCCTCCATTACAGCAGCAAACATATGTTTACTTTATGTTTTGCTTTATATTGATCATCAAAGAATTGATGAATTAAGCTACCGTTATGAACACATTTATCAAAAAATCAGGTATGATTTAACACAGGGCCAGAATATACCTTTCTGCAGGATGGTTTTGAAGTTGTATTTTGCCCTCTTGAATCAAATGCCTTTTTTTGAACAGGCAGTTAGGTGGCATAATGAATGAGGTCCCTTAAAGTTTTTTTAGCATTCATGTGATATTGTCAGATTTGTACATTAGCATGATTGTTTTGGCAATGGTGTGAAGGAGAGTCCAAAGAGACTGGAAACTGGAAGATCACTTGGGAAACCATTACAATAGCCCAGGTGAGAGAAGATAAAAGCCTAAATTACAGTGATAGCAAATTGACTGGATAAGAGTCAACAGATGGGAGAGATGCTGTGTGGGGTACAAAACACAGAACTTAAAAAGTGATTTAATGAAGGGGATTATAAAAAGAGAAGAAGAAAAGATGTTTCTAATATAGTTGACCAAATAATTCTGCCTTATCTTTATAATTCATTATCATTGTTTCATTTGTCCCAACCTATGGGACAACCTTTCTCTCACCTTCTCTTGCCCTCAGAGTAACTTCCCTTTCTCATTTATTCTACCACCACCCCTCATTTTTTTTTTGATCAGGACCTGGGATATGTCAATAAGTAAGTCAATAAACATATATTTAAGCACCTACTCTATGCCAGGCACTGCGCTAAGTGACTTCATCTATGAAGAACTCCCTGCATGGAAACTGCCTCCATTAATGCAGATTTGCAACTCCTCGGTAACTTTCAGTCATAATGGAGTCATTTGGGACACTAAGAGGTCACATATATAGCTGGCACATATCAGAGACAGGAATTGAACATACATCTTTCCTGACTTTGAAGTCAGCCTTCTATGCACTCTGCTTTGCTGCCTCTTTTCTCTTTAACATTCAGCAGAAGTCTCAGCTCACTCTGTTTGGCATTTAAAACCCTTCATGATCTAGCTCCGGCCTGTCTTCCAGACTTATTACACATTGCTCCCCGCCAGACACTCTATATTCCAGCCAAATTGGCCTGCTTACTATTCCTTACACACAACACTCAAGCCTTTCTCCTTGCTTTTCTCAAGCTGTCCCTCAAGCCTAGAAAGTACTGCTTCCTAATGAATGGACAATGTACATTGTGTGAGCCCAGAACGGACTCAAGTGCCACCTGATCCATAAAACCTTCTCTGATTCCCTCCTGCCCCCAGGTGTTACAACCCACTTTTCCTGCCCAAATGACCTTATATTCACTTTCTATGTATTTTGGATCTACTGAGATATGTTGTCTTCCCAAAATATTGCAAACTCCTTGAAGACATTTGTCTGTGAATGCTCAAAACCTGACATAGTGCTTGGCACATAGTAGGTGTTTCGTCAATGCCTGTTAATTGATTGAAGGATTTAGCCCTGCTAACACTATTGTTACAGAAGTTAGTACGCTCACATTCATCCTCAGCTGCCTGTCCTTAACGCCATCATCTTGACCGACCATTTTAACATCTGACTTCATCAGTGAATCTCTCATGCAGCCATATCAGTCTTTTTAATAGAGATTCCCCTTTTCCTCTTTCCCAAAATTATTTTCATTTGTATCATAAGAATTGTGTACTTGAGGGCTTTCTAATCTTCTTGAGCCAACTGGCTCTGAAGAATTTTAAACCATGGGCTCCTATCTATCATTCCTCCAAATGCTTTGAAATCAGTTCTCCCAGGGTCTAGGCACCAGGCTTTCCTCTCCCTATTCATTGTGAACTATAAAATGGAACACTAACTTCCTACTGAGGTTCTAGTCATTTTAACCTCAGCAACCAGTTCCTCTTTCCTGGTCCGAATTAGATGCAGGATATCAGTTCCCCTCCTTACATCCACCATCTTTTGAAAAGTGAAAAGAAATGATCACCCGATCAAATCAAGAGTTTTCTCAGTTGCTTAGCTTTTAACTGAGAGAGAGAGAAGGAGGGAGAGAGGGGAGGAGGAAGAATGAATTTCCAGCAGATTTCCAGATAGGTGAAATCCCCCATCACTGCTATATTGTACCTTCATACTAGCTTTATGATTTGCCTCTAGAACTCATCATCCATTTCTTCTTTCTAGCATCCCTCCAGACTCCCTCCCAGTGCTCTCAGGTTGAGTCCATCCTCATCTCTAATTAAAAAAAATATTCTCTTGAAAGGATCTGATAACTTCACTGGCATTTAGTTATAAATCACTGACAACTTTTAAAGTGTTACCCCTCCTGGGTATAGTTGCATTTTAACAACCTATCTATTCCTAATACAAAGGAATGAATCTCTAATGGTAGAATTTCATGCACCTGTAAGCCCTGGAGGAAGTATATTTGACATTTTCTCTAGCTCTTGAAATAATCATTATGAAAGTAGTTTACACTTATATGGTGCTTTATAAGTTTTTTTTAATTCATAAACATTATCTTTGAGCCCCACTAATATTCCATTAAGTATCATCTTATAGAAGAGGAAAATGAGTCTGAGAGTGACTTATCTAATGTTACCTCTCTAGCAGTATGGGCAACAAGGACTGAACAAAGGTCTTTTGGCACTTAGTTTCATGTTCTTTCCATCGTAAATTAAGGTAGAAATGGGAGGGGGAGAGGGGAATGGGATAGGATCTATTATTTCATCCATGTAGAGAACTCCCAATGAGGAACCCTTCTTCTTCCAATGCACATAGGCAGGCACCTGTTCCGCAATTTAGTCTTAAACAGTTGCCTAGAGCATGAAGATGTTAAGGGGGAAGGGAACAAGTGTTTATTAAGCACCTACTATGTGCCAATCACTATGCAAAGCACTCCTTAAAATCATCTCATTTGATCCTCTCAACAATTCTGTGAGGTAAGTGCTGTTATCATCTCTTTCTTACGGATGAGGAAATGGAGGAAAACAGAAGCCAAGTGACTCGTCTAGGGTCACACAGCTAGTGTCTGAGAGCACATTTGAATTCGGATCTTCCTGACTCCAGAACCAGCACTCTATGTACTGAGCCACCTAGCTGCCTCATCTAATCTAGCTGCTAGGTTAAGTTACTTGCTCAGGATCAAACAGCCCATATGGGTGACCAAGTCTTCTGGATTCCAGAGCCAGATCTCTATCTGCTACTCCATGGTTTCCTCTCATAATTGAATGTTGGCTATTGTATACTTATTTTTATTATGATGACTACTCTGTGATCTCCAACCCCACCCACTCACAAAGCTATCCCTATCTTTGTCCCATACCTGTGATTTCTTCCCCAGCACTTTATCCTGTGTCTTATTTTTGTCCCTTGTCTCATCTTTACAGTGAAGGATTGTAATAGATGATGTCTAAGGCCCCTTCCAGCTCAAAATGCTATGAAAAAATGCTCCTCACTGGCAAGATTTCTGCTGACTCCATCGAGTAGGAAATAGGCAGTGTTTTCTTTGGTTGGTTTGGCTTTTTTCCCTATTTAAAAGGGGTTAAGCTGGTGAGGGGCAGGATGGGGTCAAGGTAAGATGCATGCAACTGTCATCTGGTATCCTAGGTTACACAGTGGATAAAGCAAGGAATCTGGAGTCATGAAGACCTGAGTCTGAATCCACCTTCAGATACTCATTAGCTGTTTGACCCTGGGCAATTGGGCAAGTCACTTCACCACTCTCAGCCTCATATTCTACATCTATAAAATGGGGATAATAACAGCACCTGCTTCACAGGGTATGTAAAGTACTTTCCAAACCTTAAAATGCTACATAAATGTTAACTATGATTATTCCTGCTTACCCATCTCCAAACTCCTTTGTTTCAAGAACAGTCAAATGGACCACAAACAGCCAGAGTAAAAAGCATAAATGATCACTATGAATACTCTGGAAATTACAGCTTCTGCACTCCAGGGCAGCAGGGCTGCTAGCTCACATCAGTCAGGCTGCCCAGCCCCTCAAGGCCATGAATCTGGTGGCCTGACCTGGGAATCTAGCTAGCCAGCTCTCCAGAATCCCCATGGCTTGAGAACCAGTACTGGCTGTGGATCCTGTTTCCTGAGTTTTCTCCTACTCAGTTCCTGCCCTGGTTAGGATCTAGAAAGGCAAAGAACTTGGGGTGAGGTTCATAGAAGAGCCACAGGTTTGCCATGGAGACCCAGAGAGAGTGAGGAGAGACAGGCTTCCTCCTCCTCTGAGGCTTGGTCTGGTGGGAAAAGTCCTACGCTTGGACACTGGAGAACTGGGTTGAGTTCTAACTATGCTACATGCTGGCTGTGTTACCTTAGGCAAACTGCTTTATTCCTCTGGACCTCTGTTAAAATATTGGGTAGGACTAGATGATCTCTAAAGAACCCTCTGGCTCTGACAGTTTATAATTCTAAGAGAGGAGAAAAATACTAAAGCTCAGGGCCTTAGGTGGCACAGTGGATAGCGCACTGGCCTAGAGTCAGGAGAACCTGAGTTCAAATCCAGCTTCAAAACACTTACTAGTTGTATGACCCTAGGCAAGTCAGTTAACCTCAATTGCCTCAAAAGAAGAAGAAGAAGAAGAAGAAGAAGAAGAAGAAGAAGAAGAAGAAGAAGAAGAA
>NW_020954648.1:1344353-1394481 GCF_900497805.2 Vombatus ursinus | reverse complement strand
AAGAAGAAGAAGAAGAAGAAGAAGAAGAAGAAGAAGAAGAAGAAGAATACTAAGGCTCATCTCATCAGAATTTTTTAAAAGGGGTGCATGGAGCCTCTTGTAGCTAGGTGGCTTAGCAGAGAGAGTGCTGGATTTGGAGTCAGGAAGATACTATTTGTGTGACCCTGGGCAAATCTCTTAACTTTTTTCTGCCTTAGTTCCCTCATCTGTAAAATAGGGTAGTAATAGCACCTACTTTACAGGGTTGTTATAAGGATTAAATGAGATAATATCTGTAAATTGCTTTGCAAACTTTAAAGTACTACAAAAATGCTACTATTATTATTATTACTCTCATTCCTCAATCTAGTTTAAAAAAATAAACTCCCACGGTTAAAGGACTATTCCATACAGCCACCTTGATCCCAGACCTCCCTTCCTGCATTGTTCTGCTGCTCTTCAAAATACATTAGAGCAGTGGCTCAAAGCAAGGCCTCTTGACACCAGTCCACTGCCTTCCAGGTCTGTATACGAGGCTTTTTAGAGTTCACAAAGCTGAAGCAAGAGACTTAATGTTTTTGGAAAGTGATGACTATTGCCTAGCCATAATCAATGCTAAGCTAACCCTTTACATATTCCAGGACAAGAGGCCAATAGTTCTGAAAAGTGGGAATGATTTTTCCTGACCTTCAGCTTCTGCCCAGCCCTTCAGAAAGTTTATTTGATGTTGTTATTGTTGTTGTTGGAATGTGTGATGTTAGGGAACTTCATCCAGTGCCTCAGTTTCTTCATTTGTAAAATGGAGGAAGTTACACTTACCTGGCTACCTCACCGGACCTGTGTGAGGCTCAAATGAGATAATGTAGACAACATCGTTTAGTGGTTTCTGTGAGTCAGGTAAAATTGTTTTCTTCTACAAATGCTCTGACGTCTGGGTGGTTCCTGGCTCCCTACCCCAAGTGTTAGGTCCCTGAGTAAAAGGAAAGGAAAGGTAATTGGTGGATAACACTTGATCTAGCCTTTGGGCAGTGTTGGCCCACACCCCATAATTCCCAGGTCATTTCTGATTCTCCCAAGTTGGGTTAACATGGTGACTAGATGGCACATTCCAATGATAGCAAAAGGGGGAGAGGGGAAGGGCTATAAATTATCTAATGCTGGCTCTGAGTCATAATAACCCTGGGGGTGTTTGGGTACTTGGTTTCATTTCAGGATACTCAGAATCCCTCGAGGAGTTGGAAGGGACCTCAGCAACGTTTTGGTAACATGAACAAAATGAATCACAACTATACACATGTATACACACACACACACAGAGTAGTCATTCAGTGTCTCTTGAAGACCCACAAGGAGTACAAGAAAAGGGGAACCCAGCACCTCTCAAGACAGCCCATTCCATCTTTGGACAGCTCTCAGGCCCTAACACAAAATTCTTTTCTCTAGTTACCTCCATTTTTATATGCTTGTAACTATTTCTACTGCCCCATTAGAAGCAAATCTCTACATAATGAGACTTGTATCTAGGGCCATCTTCAGTTGTCCTGATGTGAATCTGGCCATTGGACCTAGATGGCTCTGAAGGAAAAAGGGAGGCTGGTGATTTTGCCCAGCCCTCCCTCACTTAAATCCACTTCACTTGGAAGTCATGTCGTCCATCACCTCCCTGATGTCAGGGTGCTCTTTGAGAACAAAGGATAAACAACAACAACAACAACAACAGTAAGCATAGTATAGAAATGTTGGACTTGGCATCAGGTTTTCCCAGCTTTGGCCCTTACTGACCTGCCATCTCCTCCCAATGACCCTATTCTCCAGGGCTTTGGAAAGCTTAAAGCCTTATTATATCAATGTTAGCTATTACTACTATCCCACTGGAAATTTGGGTCCCCAGGACAGAAAGGTAAGCTTTTGCCTTATCTTGCTAGGGCATAGTCCTCCAGGACACTTCCTGCAGATTCCTCAGCTTTGCTCAGACATCCTCCTCTTTCTCTCCCTTTCCCTTTCCACTATCCCTTTATGTGTTGTCTCTTCCCCAATTAAAATGTAAGCTCCCTGAGGACAGTGCTTCTCTTTGTATTCCCAACACTTAGGATAATGCCTGGCACACAGTAAGCACTTAGAAAGTACTCCATCCATCCATCCATCTATCTATCCATCCATCTATCTATCTATCTATCTATCTATCTATCTATCTATCTATCTATCTATCTATCTATCTATATCTGTCATCTGTCTGTCTATCTATTTATTAGCTACGTGATTATGAGCAAGGCACTTAGCCCCAGTTTTCTCATCTCTAAAATGCGGATAATGATACTTATACTACCTCAATCCCAGGGTAATTATAAACACCTTAGTAAGGCAAGCATTGTGCAAATATTAAAACATTATCTAAATGAGAGTTGTGATAAGATCAATTTAATTGTGCTCTCCAGCAAAGACACAGCAGGTGTCCTTTGTGCAACATACCCTGCGCATTGATCCATTAACCAAAGGGTGCATCCACACTTCATTTCCCCTTAGCTGGAGTGGACATAGGATTCCAGGAGGTTTTTCTAGGAATAGAGATTTGGTCCTTGACCAACAGTGGATGCGAGAAGCATTTTCTAGCAGGAAAATGGAGTTGCATATAATGGATGCGTAATAATGTCTGTGTAATTGAATTGAAGTGGGCTGGGGGAGAGAGAGAGTTCACATTTCATAGCACTTTAGGGATTACAGAAGTCTTTCCTCCTAACATCTTTGTGCCCTAGTGAGTGGGAGCATCATCATCTCTGTTCATGAGGAAACTAAAGTCCAGAGAAGGGAAAGGACATAGCCAGGCTCACACAGTTAACAAGTTTGACACAGTTAGGACTTGAACCCAGTATTTGAATTGAATTAAGTAGGTGTGGCCCTTTCAGGCAAAAAGTTAGACAATGAAAATGAATAGAAAGTAACTCCTTAGAGCTAGAGCTTAGAGACCAGGAGAAAAAACATTCAGTCTTCAAGGTTCTCTAGCAGAAAGAGTGTCGGAGACATGGGTTCACATCCCAGCTCTTCTACTTACTACCTGTGTGACTTTGGGCAAATCAATTAACCTCTCTGGGCCTGGGTTTCCTCTTCTATAAAAATGAGGGAGTGGGCTAGATATCCTTCAAGATCCCTTCCAGTTCTGAATCTATAGGGGCTGTTTGATAGTGGTAGTGTGTGGGGTTCAGTCTTGGTGTAGGGGTAAGAAGAAGAGAAGGCCACCGGACTACTTAAAAGAATAATATGTGTTTGGGGTAAGAAGGTTTGGCTGAATGATGATGGTGCCATGGAAGTGAAGATAATGGCTGTGCCAATACAGATGCAGGGAACACTAGCGGCTTGATGAGGAAAACAAGCTGGAAGAATGAAAATAAAGGTAATTAGAAGATGTTGTGAAGTAACAGCAGCAATTTTGTAAATATTCAAAAATTTATGGAACTCCTTACCACAAGAGGCAGTCCTTCTATTCATCAATGGAGCTTTGATCTCAATCTATAATCATTAAAAATATATAAAGTCCCAACTATGTATGACACTGTGCGAGGCTCTGGAGCTGCAAAGAAAAAATGAAACTTCTAATCATCAGAGGGCTGACATTCTAGTGGGGGGAATATAATATGCTAATAAAGAAGATGATACAATACATAAACCACACAAAAGCAAACTTACTTCAGGGGAATACTAGAAGTGTCAGAAAAGACCTCTTGAAGGAAGTGGCCTTTGCATTGAAACTTGAAGGGATTCCAAGTAGCAAAGGGGAAGAAGAAGAACATTCCAGGAATGGGGCTGTCACCTTGCAAAGGCATGTAAGTGGGAGATGGAATATCAGTTAAGGGGAACAGCAAGTTACAGTTTGGTTGACACATAAAGAGAATGTTGTTTGTCCTTTGTTTTTGAAAAGGACCAATGACATCATGGGGTGATGTTTGGATTTACATTGGATTTAAGTGAGTTAGAGTTGCACAAAGTTGTCAGTGTCGCTCTGTCTTCCAGAGTCATCAAAGTCCAGAGGCAACACAAAAGTCAGGATGACTGGCGATGGCCTGGGATGCAGTGAATGACCTTGGCATCATCAATGTCTGACCAAACCCTGAGTGCTCCACAGTGCCTTCTTCAGCTACCTTCAGGGCCATTGGGATAAATTGTTTTTATCTACTCATTCAGCCTGAGCGGAAGTCTTCACCTAGTTGGGGTAGACATCCCCCAACTCATCTATGGGTTGGAGGTCTATCCATTACCCTCAACCTGGTTTAGCCTGCCTGCCAAGATGGCTCACAGGGATGTAGCTGCTGCACATGCTATAGCTCCTTGGAGCCACAAGTGGCACTTGGGTGCCAGGTGGACATCGAAGGTAGATGAGCAGCCCTGAAAAGGGCTCAGTAGCCCTCAGAACAGGGGTGCTAGTATTAACTTAACACCCTACACACCTGAAAAAGAGAATAATGTATAATCAACACATAGAACAGAACAGAACCAGATTATAAAGAACATTAATTGCCAAACCAAAGAGTGTTTTGTCTCTGAAACAATAGGGAGCCACGGGAGCTTCTTAAGCAAGGGATTTACATGGTGGGATCTGTGTTCTAGGAATATCACTTTGGCAGCTCTTTGGAAGATGGATTGGACAGAGGAGGGTATGGATGCAGGGAAACCAATTAGGAGACTAATGTAATATTTCAGGAGAGAGATGGCCTTACCAAGGGTGACTGTGGGTGTGAGCATAGAGAAGGGGATAGTTGTGAATCCAGTTGTGGACTGGAAATGAAAAGATTTGACACTTAATTGGATGTGGGGACTGAGTGAATGAGAAGAGTTGAGGAATACTCCACTATTGCAACCCTGGGTAAATGGAAGGATGGTGGTGCCCTCAACACAATTAAGGAATTTAGGAGCAGAGGTTGCTTTAAGGAAGAAATAAATAGTTTTCTTCTAAATCTGCCATGATCGAGGACCTATCTCACACCCAAGTGAAGATATTCATCAAGTTGCTTTTTGATGTGAGAATGGTACTCAGGAGAGATATGAGGGTTGGATGTGTAACTTTGGGAGTCACCAGCACAGAGACAATAGTTGAACCCCATAGAAGCTGATGATTTACCATTAGAGAGAATAAAAAGAAAAGAGGAGAGGATCCAAGATAGAGCCCTAAGGTACATCCATGGCATAGGAGGCAGATATAGAACATTCTTTTCCAAAGGAGAATCAATCCAGCCATAAGATGGATCAGGCAGACAGGTAGGGGAAAAACTGTCAGAGCAGCATCATGAAAGCCCAAGGAGAGGAGAGCATCCTGAAGGAGGGGCTGGTCAAAAGTGTCAAAGACTGTGGAGGGACGAAAAAGGAAGAAGACTGAGAAAAGCCCTTTGGATTTAATAACAAAGAGATCATTGGTGACCTTGGAGGGAGCAATTTCAGCTCAATGGTGAGAACTGAAGCCAGATTAAAGCGGGTTGAGAAGTGAATGGGAAGTGAAAACACAAAATAAATGAGTGTAGATAGCTTTTTCTAGGAATTTGGTTGTAAAGGACAAAAGAGAATAATAATTTGGTAGGAACAGATCAGTCTGAAATCAGAACCTGGTAGCTTAGACTTACCTGCCAACCACCAGCCAGGTTAGCTCTCCCCTAGGGCTAGCTCTAAAGTTAAATGAATTATTCCTCCGAGGTAGGAAAAGTAGAGAAAGATTCTCTGAAACAGAAACCCTGCTGATGAAAGGCAATTGTGGTAATCTTTCCAAAAGTATAGATCACAATAAAGTCATGTCCTTTCCTGCTTTGCAACTTTTGTCCATGTCCCCCAAAAACCTCCATGAGAAGGTGTACCTAACATGCTGAGTGCCTCTGCTAAGTCTCTTGACATTACATTAATGCCAATGGAGTGCTCAGGCTATGCACTGGTTATTCCTCACTCTTGATATATGACCACCCACTTCCTTTTGTAATCATACATCACTTCTCTTACCTAATTCTTTGCTAATCAATTGTTGTAGCCCTTTCATGTCCCTCATGTATCTCTCTACTGTCATTTGAGTGAATAGCTACTTTAATTCTTCAGAGACTGTGGATGTCTCATGACTCACAGTCATACAGCATCATCAGAGGTATATAGATGTTAAGATGGGTCTAGAGGATAACTGGCAAAGATGGTGAACCAAGAGAAAAGAATATAACACAATTACCCTCACAATTACACCAACAGGATCTAGAAAAAACACCAGACTGAGTAGTGATTGGAAAATCCAAAGAGCAAATAGAGTGGGTCATTTTTCTAGCCAAAATGAGTGGGTAGAAACCATGGAGAAGGAGTGGGCTGGCAGTCCTGTTATACTGACCTCAGAAATGGATTTCAGATTCAACCAGTGGGCACAGATCAGGGGTGGGTCCACAGCTCTGTTGCTTTGAACTGGGGGTATGGTCTCAGATTTAAAAGATGGGCCTCTGTTTGGGGGATTGTTAATAGTGGGCTTGTTAAAAGATCTACATGGTTTCTCAAAGGCAATCCAGCTAAATTTCCTCTTCCTATTTCTTGTCCCAACTCATTCACCTCTAGTGTCTGTCCAAGATATATTTACTGATAAGCCAAGTATGGGTTGCCCATACAACTGCATATCATAGCATGGATAATAAATAACTCATTAAATAAAAGTGTAAAAAGGGTTCACCTGTTTGGATTAAGTCAGGGATGATATATTGTAGAATCATAGAATCTTAGGGTGTTAGAAAGGATTTTAGAGCCCCAGCCACTGAGACCTAATGAAGTTAATGACTTATTGCAAGTCATGTAGCTTCTAAGTGGCAGAACTAGACTAAGAACCAAGTCTCTTGACTCCTTCATTAGTATACTTTCTATTAGGCCACAGCTGTCTATATCCATAATGAATTCTTAAGGGAATCAATTGATGTCTGGGAATATACAGGGTCCACAGGAACTCTTCTCTAACTCTTAGATTTGATAGTGACAAAGAGCCTGGGAGCTCTCTCCCATGAGCCTGGGAGTCTTCTAAGCCCCCTTTTACAGGGACAGATGTCTCTATACATCCAAAGAATGTGCCTCTGCCAGTCAGTCAGCAAGCATTTAGTAAGTGCCTACTATGAATCGGGCACTGTGTTAGGTGCTTCAGATTCAAAGAGAGGGAAAAATAATCATTCTCTGTTCTCAAAGTACTCACAGTCTAATTAGGGGAAATAATATGCAAACTATGTAAAAACAAGGTATATATGGGATAAATTAGAGATAATCAACACAGGGAAGGCACTAGTAATTACGGGGATTGGGAAAGGGTGGGATTTTAGCTGGGACTTGAAAGAAACCAGGGAAACCAGGAGGTGGAGATGAGAAGGAAATGAACTCCAGGCATGAGTGACAGCCAGTAAAAATGCCCCAGACACAAGAGATGGAAGGGCGGCTAGGTGGTATAGTGGATAGAGTGCCAGGCCGAGAGTCATCTTCCTGAGTTCAAATCTGGCCTCAAACACTTGCTAGCTATGTGACCCTGGGCAAGTCATTTAACCCTGTTTGCCTCAGTTTCCTCATCAGTCAAGTGAGCTGGAGAAGGAAATGACAAACCACTCCAAGAAAACTCCAAATGGGGTCACAAAGAATCAGGCATGACTGAAAAAAACTACTGGATAATAACTACAAGAGATGGAGTGTTTTGTGCAAGGAACATCAAGGAGGCTGGGATCACAGAATGTAACATGTATATAGAGGTGAGTAAGATGTTAAGAAAACTGGAAAGATGAAAAGAAAAGAAAATTTAGTTTAGCTTAGTTTTTAAAAAAAGAAGACTGAAAAGGTAGAAAGAGGGAACCAAGTTATGAAAGGCTTCGAACACCAAAGAGAGAATTTTATATTAGATCCTGAAGGTGGTTAGGAACTGTTATAGTTTATCAAGCAGGGAAGGCAGGGGTCAGGGTAGGGGAGAGAGAAGGAGGAATGACATTACCAGACCTGCACTTTAAGACTATCCCTTTCATAGCTGAGTAGAGAGAGACTCTAGGCAGATGGACCAACCACATCATTGTCTAGGCATGAGGTGATAAGTATCTGTACTAGGGTGATAATGTGAGGAAAGAGAGTGGTGAATATAAAAGATGACCTTAAGGTATAATTGACAGGACTTGGCAACAAATTAGATATGGGCAGGTTGAGAATGAGAAGTTGTGAATGACATCTAGGTTTTGACTCTGAGCGACTGGAAAGAATGTGCTACCCTCATCCAATAGAGGAAAGTTCAGAAGGGGAAAGCTTTTGAGAAGAATAAGTTTAAGATATCTAGGGTATATCCAATTTAGATGTAACATGTAAGACTGGGGATCAGTAAAGAGGTCAGGGATGGATAAAGATACCTGAGAATCACATACATAGAGATGATAATTGAATCCATGGAATCTGATGAGATCACTAAGTGAAATAATATAGAGGGAGAAGAGCAGAGGCCCAGGACAGAGCCTTGAGGGTCCCCCATGATTAGTGGGAGTGATCTGGATGAAAATTCAGCAAAGGAACCTTAGGAGGAGCAGACAAACATGGCGGAGGGCCAGAAAAAGAGTAGGGTCATGAAGACCTAGAGTGAAGAGAGTATCAAGGAGAAGAGGTTGGTTGACATTGTCAAAAAAATGTGGAGTGACAAAAGGCTCTGCTTGGTTTCAACTCTATAGAATTTCATGTCCCCGTTCCAGGTTCCTCCTCATTCATTCTCCTTTTTCAGATTTCTTTTGTGTTTTGTCTTCCTCCATTATATTGTAAGCTCATTGAGGACAGGGATTATCTTTTTTTATTTTAATCTTTAATTTTTTTATTTTAATACCCAGCTCTTAGTACAATGACTGGCACAGAGTAGGTGCTTATTAAATATTTATTGAATTAAAAGGCCATTAGATTTATCAATTAAGAGATTCACTGGTAACTTTGGAGATAGTAAGGGTGTCTGACCAGAGAAGAATAAAATCTCTTTAAATCCAGAAAGGCCAAATGACACTGAACACTGTATTAACCCTATTAACCAAGCTTGGACCTAAAGAAGAGATGAAGAAATATGCCTTCTTCTTCACAGAGGTGGGTGCTATGATTATGGAGCATTGCCTATACTGTCAGAGTTATTTAATATATGTTAACTTTGCTCCTTCTCTTTTTTTCTTCTTTAAAAGAATAACTTTCTGGATAGGAGATAGAGAAATGATACATTCAGAAATGAAGGTGGTGTGAAAAAAAGATATCAATAAAAAATTTTAAATCATAAGAGGTCATCTAGATTAGAGCTTCTTAAACTTTTTCCACTCACAACTCCTTTTCACCTAAGAAATTTTTATATGACCCCAGGTATATAAAGGTATATAAAATAGGTATACTAATCAAACATTTACTGATAATAAATCATAAAGAAATTTATTTTAAAACAATTCTTTTGTATATGTATAATTTTGCCATTTATTAAAGATGAAAGTGAATTTGCATACTAATGAGATGGATGTGCTGTTTATTTTTACATAAAGAATTAAATCTTGGCAGAATATTTGATACTGCAGGACAGAGAGCATCTTCAATGTTTTTAAGAGTTGATTGATATTTTGATTTTATAATCATCAATGCAGAGAACACCTCTTCACATAAATACATGGTACAAAATGGCAGAGGTATATTTAGGACCATTTCAGAAATTTTTAGAAATTCTGTCCTAATCCCAAGCCAAAATTCATTTAACTCTTTTGTATGTATGGTAAAAACACTGCAATTCATAACATACAATAGTCTCGAATCTGAGCTGAGGTGTTTCTGGCAGGATTTGTTGTCATTCCATGGTGTGATGGCATGCTAAGTGCAAAGTGCACATGTTGTGTGTTCAGAAACAAGGCTGCAGTGAAGTTGCGCGATGCAACATGAGCAAGCACTGCCAGAAACACATCAGATTCATTACACGTTTGATATTTAATTAATTTTTGATCATTGCCTGTTCAGAAATCTTTCACTATTGCCAAATTTTTCATCACCTCCACATTCAGTTACATGATTCTACATGGGGGTCATGACCCACAATTTAAGAAGCACTGATCTAGATAGAATGGGTCTCAGCAACTCTAGTTTTAAAAATAGCAAAATCCTTAAAACAACTGTTAGAGTCACCACTTTCATGGTTCTCTTCTGGTTACTAATAATAGCTCTCATGCATATAATGCTTTATGGATAATAAAATATTTTCTTTGCTACAACTCTATGAGGTGGATAATGTATTAATACCACCATTTTATAGGTGAGGAAACTGAAACTCAGGTTATGATTTGCTCAATAAAGAATAGCTATTAAATGTCAGAGCCTGTATTTAAATAAAAGTCTTCTGGCTCTGAATCCATTGCTCTGCCTGCCATGCCAAGCTCCAACTCTGGAAGGTTTCATAGAATTCTACTGCATGAACCTTTGTCTACTGAAGCCCTTGATGTGTCTCTATTTACTTTTTTCCCTGATCACCACCCCTCACTGGCAGAACTAATGATCCTCTCCAGAGACTCCAATCAAGAATCTACCCTGATACTTGGCTTCAGTGACCAAACCAATCTGCCAGACCATACCCTTGAGTTTGACCTCAATGCTTAAGTCTTTGCAACCCAGACTGGTGACTGAGACTTTGACTGTCCAGATAATACTAACTTTCTGAGATCGGAATCATGGAGATCAACCATAAATTCCTGAAAACCATCCATTGGTACAGCTGAGAGCAGGCAGAACCCTGGGCTGGATAAGCTATCATTGATGTTTCTCATTGCACAATAAGATGAATAAAAGCATCGACATAATAGAGAGCCCTAAAGATGATTCAGCCTTGCCTAGGACCCCAGGAAAGAACAAGTCACAGCTAGAGAGCAAATTCGTTACAAATAGAGACACTTAGCTAGCTTTACCCATTCATGGCCGGTAGGGGGCTCTATCCCACCTACACGCTGTAGCTGATTTTCTGCCCTTGACTTAAGGTATTCAGGGAGGCTGGGGATCAATCTTTGGCACAGTATCAAGCTTCCTTCTCACTGTTGGTGTCATGTATCTGTTGCCTATCTTTCTTGTCTGGGTTCTGACGCTTTGTTTCTTGGTCTTTGCCCAGGTCCTTAATCTCTGCTTCCCGACAGCTCTTGGCTATAACATTCACTACTAGTATCCACCTCAGCTCCAGACTGTGTGTCCCCTGGTCCTACACCTAGCTCCATAGTGACCACCACTTTCCATGCCATGATCCATGCTGTTTGCCTGCTCCCCATCTAATAAGTTTTGCTGTGCCTCGGTTTTCCCAGTGCTAGCTCTTTGTCCTGATTTAAAATCCTATTCACTGCCCACAGTTTAGCACTGAAATAGATGGTGAACATGTACACCATACCAACACTGGGAGTGCACATTGACTACAACAAAGCAAATGATAAGGATAACAACAATAACAACAAATATCAAAACTGAATGCTGTGAGATTACAATGACTGAGCTTGCCCTAACTCCTCTTAATTATAATGCTTTCCCTGTGTTAATTATTTCCTATTTGTCCTGTACAGAGTTTGCTTTGTACATATTTGTTTGCAAGTTATCTCCCCAATTAGATTATAAAGTCATTGAGGGTAGGGACCATCTTTGGTATCTTTTTTTTTTGTATTCTCAGCAGCTGGCATAGTACTTAGCATATAGCAGGTGGTTAATAAATGTTTATTGATTGATTGAGATATAAGAAGGTGAACCTCTTCCTACTTCTTTTAACTTCTCTTTTTATTATTATGAACCTGATAAACATCAATAAACACAAATTTTCCCTTTACAAAGAAAAGAAAAGAGAACTGCATATAAAACTGTGTATCTCCTCTGTGTACTGCTTCTGGGTTTTGGGGAAAGTTTTGCACATTTCAGATTTACCATGGTAGTTCCAGTACTGCCCTACTTGCCTATATCCCCTTCTTTCTTCTGCTTTTTTTGTTTATTTTTTAATGATTGAGTGACATTCTTTTCTTTATTTTCTTTTTTATTTTTAGTATCACTATCACTATTTGCCACTTCTCCTTAGTTCTCCACACACACATACACAAATAAATAAAATTCTCCCCTATAATGAAGAAGCATAGTCACACAAAATAAATCCACGCTTTGACCATGTTTGAAACTTTATGACTTATCCCAGCCCTCTAGTCCACTGGTATCAAAATCAAACAGACACAGGGGCTACTACACTACATATAAGGATCCCCATGGGTTACATATTGAATTAGAAAACCACATGCTTATGCATTTCTTTTTTATTAATACATCAACACATTAAAAGCAGATAGGAACTACATTTTAACAGGTTCAAGCCACACTTTGGAGTGTTGTGGGCTACATGTGACTCTCGAGTCACATGTTTGATACCTATACTCTTCTGCATGACCTCCATGCCAGAAGGTGAGAAGCATGCCTCCTCATTGGTCTTATGAAGTGGTGATTGGTCATTGCATTGGTCACAATTCTTAAGTTTTTTGGTTGTTTTCTTTTCCAGTATTTTAATCATTGTATTCATTGCTCTACTTCTGCCCTCTTCACTCTGTATCAGTTCATACAGGTCCAGATTTCTATAAATCTGTCCCTTTAGTTGTTGCTTACAATATAATCATGTTCCATTATATTTATATACCATAATTTGCTCAGTTTTTCCTGAACTGATGGGCACCCACTTTATTTCCATTTCTTGACTACAACAAAAAAGTGCCACTATAAATAATTTTAGACATATTATTCTTTTCCTTCTTTCTCTACTCTCTTTGGGATATAAGTATTATAATGGTATCACTGGATCAAAGGGTATGTACAGTAGTGATCTGAGGGGTATAGTTCTAAATTGCTTTCCAGAATAGTTAGACCTCTTTGCAACTCCACCAACGGTGCATTAATGTTCCTATTTTTCCATAGTCCCTCCAACATGTATCATTTCCCCCCTTTTTTGTATTTATAAAATTTATGGATGTGAGGTGGAACCTCAGAGTTTCTTAAAGTTTCATTTCTCTTATTATTAGTGAAGTATTTATATATGACTGTTGATAACTTGCTTTTATTCTTTTGAAAAGTATTTTTTCATATCCTTTGCCCATTTATCTATCAAGGATTGCCTCTGTTTCTTCTATCTTTGCATCAATTCTTTATATATCTTGGATACCAGACTGTTCTTGGAGACATCTGCTATGAAGATTTTCCCCAGTTAATTATTTCCCTTCTAATTTTAATTGCATTGATTTTGTTTGTGCAAAACTTTTCCAATTTTCTGTAATCAAAATTATCCATTTTATCTCCCATGATCCTCTCTGTCCCATTTGGTCAAGAACTATATATAGTTGTGAAAGGTATCTCCTTACCTGCTCCTTAATTTGTTTATATTATGATTTTTTTGACAAGGCTTTTATTTTATGACAAGGCTTATATTCATTTGGAGCTTATTGAGGTATATTGCGTGAGATTTTGATCTAACTCTAATTTCTACTTACTGCTTACCACCTTCACCACAGTTTTTGTCAAATCATTGAGTCCTTATCTTATTAGGTAAAGTTCTTGGGTTCATCAAATGCTGTTTCACTGTGTTCAATTGCTTCTTGGTTTTGCATACCTAATCTGTTCCATTTATCTACTTCCTTGCAGAGGTGTAGCACTATAGGTGTGGAAGACTATATATGTCAGACATTTTTGATATGTTGATTAGTTTTGCTGAATTTTATTCTCTTTTCTTTTTTTATCATAAGACATGTCTCTTTAGGAAGGGTAAGAGAGAAGAGTACACTGGGAAATGCAGATGATATAAAAACAAAAGATATCAATAAAAGGTATTTTTAAAGAATAAAAGAATTTGAGTATAAGAAGAAAAGAATATGAAGTGAACCAAAGTGACCCCTCAAGGTTTCTCATGGATCTCTAGAGGCATATTTAAAAGATGTTAGAAAAAGACATCAAAGGTGGGAAGTGACTAGGGCAAACATTTTCTTAGAATTAAATAAAGAATGCTGTTGAAGACCAAAGGGATGAAGACAGATGATGTCATAGGAAGAAGGAAGATGGAAAAAGATATAGACTTTGTTTGCACAAAAAAAGAACAATCAAAGATCCATCCTCAATCTTTCATCTCATTCTCAACCATCTTTCCTTTGTCTTTGGTCTCAAAGGAAAGAGAAGTGCCTTTTTATTAACCTGAAATCTTAATTTCATTCATCATATTAATTTTCCTGTAATTTTCATTCATTACCCTTAATTCTTCTCTCTGGTGACAAAGGAAAAGTAAGTCTCTCTTTTATGTAAAAACCTGTTGAAGACAGTAATTTTGTAAATTGGAATTAGGGCTCCTTCTTGGTCCTCTATACCTAATGTATTCCTAGATTACCAAGTATCTAATCCAGGGGTGGGGAAACTTTTCAGGTTGGAAGGTCATATCAATATTTAGCTGTAATCAAATAAGGCCGCATTCAAGAAATTTTAATTAGATATACTTAAAAATATACATTATTTTGTAAAAAAAATCTAACTACTACATACTTAATAATTTCAAAAAATGAAAACTATTTGTTAATTTTAAAGTTAACTAACCTTTTAATGACTTTGTTGTGTCTGCTTTTCATTGGAAAGCATTTGAATATTTGGTTGCAGCATGGGGGTCCACAGTTTCAGATGATCCTCCAGATGGGTATCAGTCATTTGTTAAGGGTGTCTTGATTTGGGTTAGGTAGGAAAATGTAGATTTACAGCAATAAGTGGTTGAAAAGCAAGAAAGCATTTTTTGGGCATGTTGCTAAATGTGTGGGTATTTTTATATACCATATTTTTCTGTATTTATTTATATTTATATTTTATATTTTCATTCTATATATTTTATATTTTTCTATATTTCAATTGGATCTTTCTTAGCATCAAACAATGACTTTAAAATGTCGTCTACTGACAGCTCAATCAATTCCATCTGTAAATCTTTAGGTGCCTTTGTGATATCAACTAGGTGAGGCTGAAATGCTAATTTGAGTGTGATGTCATGATTCTCAAAGTCAATGAACCTTTCATCGTATTCTCCAATTAATAGGTCTATAATAGCTGTGTATTCTTGAGATGATTCGCAGATATCACCCTGCTCATCAACGACCTTTGCTAACTGAGGAAAATGTTCATCTGAAATTTCCTTTTGAAGAAGTGTTTTGAAAAAAAAATAGCTTTTTTTCAAAATGCTTCGATTTTTTTTTTGCCACATGTCATATATAGACTTATACCTTGCAAAGAAATATTCAAGTCATTTTGATTTTACATGATACCACACAGAAATGCAGCATTCCTATAGAAATCTTCTTTCAATAATTTACATTGCTGATTCTGTTCTTTATAAAATTTAACTATCTGTTCTTGTAGAGATACTGCTAGCACCTGTTCCTGCAATAGCCAACACATTTTAGAATGATAGGGCAAATCCATACTGAATATCTCATCATTCAACTTTAGCATGTTATGAAACTGATGATGCCATGTTGCATTCGTATGAATATAGTTAACAATACTTATCATTTGTTGCAAAGTGTCACTTAAAACAGTAGCTTCAGCACAGAGATTTTGCTGATGTAAGATACAATGAAAAGAAACAAGAACACCTGGATCTGTCAATACTTTTTTTTTTACCTGTGCAATAAACCCTTCATGTTTTCTTGTCATGGAAGGTGCACTGTCTGTACATACATTCACTAAATTTACCAAATTTAGTTCAACTTCAAAACATTTATCTTGAAAGTTGTTGAAAATATCTATTCCCCATGTTCTATTCGCAAGAGTGCTCAAAGCAAGCAACTCTTTGTAACAAAGAAAATCTTCTGTTTTGACCCGAATAAAGTATAAAACCTGTGCTGAGTCAGTAAAGTATCAGTTGATTCATCCAAAGCAATTGAATAATATATATTTTTCTTTTAAAGTATTTCATGAAGTTTTGTTAAGGTGAAGGCTAATTCATGCTGCTGATCAGTTATGGTTCTCCTTGAAAAAGGCCATCGTTTATACTTTTAAACCTTATCAGGGTCTAAACATCCTATAACTTTGACAATGCATTCTTTCACAATTTTTTTTGGTGAGGCATTTGGGGTTAAGTGACTTGCCCAGGGTCACACAGTGAGTAAGTATCAAATGTCTGAGGCCAGATTTGAACTCAGGTCCTCCTGACTCCAAGGTCAAAGCTCACGCTCTATCCACTGTGCCACCTAACTGCCCCTTTGTTTCACAATTCCTACATCACTGAATGGCCTCCCTCTTTTCCCAAGTATATAAGCTACTTTATAAGTTGCTTCAGTAGCATTATTTCCATGTCTTATTGCTGCTTGCAGGAATTGTCTTTGCTTTTGTTTTATCTTTTAATTTCTGTAATATAACCTTTCATGCCTCTCCCCCTAAATTAAAATATTTGTGGTCCTTATAAGTGTTATTATGCTGCTGAGCATTGAATTTCTTTAATGTTGATATTACAGTATCACAAAGCAAGCAAATCATCTCATCTTTTTTTTTTTTTGGTGAGGCAATCGGAGTTAAGTGACTTGCCCAAGGTCACACAGCTAGTACATATCAAGTGTTTGGTCTGAGGCCAGATTTGAACTCAGGTCCTCCTGACTTCAGGGCCAGTGCTCTACCCACTGAGCCACCTAGCTGCCCCCGAAATCATCTCATCTTTAGCAGAAACAAGATATTATGCAATTCCCAATCCTCATTAAAAAATCTGTTCTCTTCCTTCAGTGTTCTCTTGGTCTTCTTTGACATGATGGGCTGTTAAGCAGACAGAATTAAAAAATACTGTTGAGCTATGCAACTATTCACAAATTCCACTTCAAACAGAAATATAGTATACCATTGTCAAAAGCTTGTAACAGACTGGCATACTCAACCCCCATAAACTCTCACCAACCAGCCTCATGAGGTAATGGTGCCAGTCAGGTGGAGAAAGATAGAACTAAATAATGAGCATAGCAGTCATCAATTTAGCCTTTATGGCTTACTAATGTTCTAACTGTGTTGGTCAATCTGAGAGAATTATTTCCTTGAAACTTATTTTATTCTTTGCATTTTAAATACATTCATTTTGAAAAAAATAAAAAAATAAAAGTGAACAAAAATGTATTAATAAAAATAAAAGGATTTGTTCTGTAAAATTTGGATTCAGTCAAAAGGCTACACTTAAGGGCCTAGAAGGCCACAAGTTCCCCACTCCTGATCTGATCTATTACCTAGATTACAACCATAATTCTGAGTTAAGTGATGCAGTGGAGAGAGTGCTGAGCTTGGAGTCGGGAAGACTTGATTTCAAATCCAGCCTCAGGCACTTACTAGCTGTGGGGTCCTGGGCAAGCCACTTAATCTCTGTCCATGTGTAGATCAAATGAGATACAATTTGTAAAGCACTTAGCACAATTTCTCATATACAGTTTTGTTGTTGTTCTCATATATTATATGTTATTTCTCATATATTATTTTGTTGTTGTTATTAAGTTGTTTCAGTCATGTCCAACTTTTCATGACCCCATTTGGTGTTTTCCTGGCAATGATCCTGGAGTAATTTGCCATTTCCTTCTCCAACTCATTTAACAGATGAAGAAACTAAGGCAAACAAAGGTGAAGTGACTTGGCCAGGGTAACACGGCTAGTACGTGTCTGAGGCCAGTTTTGAACTCATGAAGATGAGTCTTCCTGACTCCAGGCCCAGAGCTCTATCTACTACACCACCTAGATGCCCCCATAGTAGGTGCTTAATAAATGTTTATTTCCGCTTCACTTTTCCAGACTAGACATCCCCAGTTCCTTCAATGGATCCTCAATTTGCTTGCCTTTAAGTCTCCTCACCATGTTCATCCCCGTCTTCTGGACACTTTCATTTATCAATATCTTTCCTAAAATGTGGTACTCCATACTGAACCCAGTTTTGCAGATTGAATCTAACCATGGTAGAGTATAGCCAGACTACCACCTCCCTCATTCTGGACACTCTACTTCTACTAATGTGGCCTAAGGTTACATTTGCTTTTCTGGTTGCCATAGCACACTCCTAATTCAGGTTGAATTTACAATCCACTAAAACCTCCAAAACTTTTCCTCCCCACTGATAAAATGTTGTTTAGTCACTAATCCTGTACTAAAGCATTTGATTTAAAAAAACTAAATACAATCTTTATTGTTAGAGTTGTAAGTTCTCCAAGAGGAACTTGTAACCAACAATTGAATAAGGAGAGGATTTTTTTTTCTCCCTACAATCTGTGGGTATCTTGAGCAATCCAGAGCGGACTCTGGCTAGAAGAGATGCCATCAGAATTCAAGAGATCCCAGTATGAAAAAGTTCTTCTCTCAAGCTCGGTTTCCTAATCATTAAAATGAGATGGTTAGACTAGATGACCCCTCAGGTACCTTTCAGCTATAAATCTATTATCCCATGATCCTATGAGATTCTTTATGCTAGGCCCATATTTGACCCTGTGAAATACTTTTTGTGAGATGACTTGGGAATTGGAGTTCCTACAATTTACTTAGGATAGCTATGTGGCAGAATGAATAGAGTACCTGGCCTGGAGTCAAGAAGACTTATCTTCCTAAGTTCAAATCTAACCTCAGACACTTACTAGCTTTGTGACCCTGGGCAGGTCACCTAACCCTGCTTGCCTCAGTTTCCTCATCTGTCAAATGAGCTGGAGAAGGAAATAGCAAACCACTCCAGTATCTCTTTCAAGAAAACCCCAAATTGGATCACAAAGGGTTAGATGGGACTGAAACACTGAACAACAACAATAATTTACTTAGGTTTTGTTGTTGTTGTTGTTATAGTTGTTGGTTGATTTCTTTGAGACTGGGTCTCCCTATCTCACCCAGGCTGGGAGCACAGTAGCCACTCACAGGCTTGACCCCAGTGATGATCAATAACAGAAATTTTAATATTCCTGGTTTCTCACCTCGGCCAGTTTGCTCCTTCCTTTGACACTCTCATTCTTGGGGCTCATCATATTGGTGCCAGACTTAATGAGGACTCCCATTCAGCTTATCACACTGTAGCTTAGAACTCCTGAGGTCAAGAGATCCTCCAGCTCAGCGTCCCCATGGCGGGAATTACAGGTACCCACCACCATGCCCAGCTATACAATTTCCTTGCCGTAGAACTAGATTCATTGATTTGCTTTTCTCATCAATAAACCTTCTTTTGGTATGCTATGGAGGGCATGTTACAAATGAGGAAATTAATGCTGACCTTTTGAATTCTCCAATGGAGAGATTTCCTGAAGTTTCTACATAGAAACTTAAGTCAAAAACATAAAACCCACAAAAGTTTCTCATGCTACAGGCATGTCTTCCAGGAACAACAGAGTCACCAAGAAGTAGAATTTGGTCCAAATAGGGCAACTAGTTGGCACTGTGAATAGAGCGCCAGCTCTGAAATCAGGAGGACCTGAGTTCAAATCTAGCCTCAGGGCGAGTCACTTAACCATGTTTGCCTCACTTTCCTCATCTGTAAAATGAGCTGAAGAAGGAAATGGCAAACCAATCTAGTATCTTTGCCAAGGAAACCTCAAATAGGGTAACGAAGAGTTGGACATGACTGAAAAATGACTGTGTCACAACAAAAGGGTTTATTGAGTTCTCCACCAGGGAAGTCTCAACGAAAGAGGCAAGGACTCCTTGAACAAATGGTACATAAGTTTTATATAGGTTTCAGGGAGTGAGGAACAGGGTAGAGGGGACAGGGCAAAAGCTGATTTGTCAAGGTCCCTGTTCCTGGGGCTCAAGGCTGATCTGGAACCACAACCCTTCCACCCAGTTTTACGGTTAAGAGTTTCTGCATAACACAATACAAGGGCTAGGCTGTTTCTCAGACCAGGTTGCATGAGAGGATACTGTGGCATGTCTTATTTTGGGTTATTTGCATTGCAAGCACAAGGGAGAATACAGACATATATGTGTGAACAAAATGGAGTGATTCTCAAAATGAAGGGGTTCTGGATGCTCAGCTCCCTCTGACCCAAGGTTTGCAGGAATAAGAGTTCTCTTCTCTTTTCTCAGTTTCTCCACCCCAAGCCTAACAGCTCAGCCTCCTCAGATCCCCAAAACAACCTGGCTGCCCACAATAAGCCAACCTCTATATACCTTTACATACTCAACCAGCATTATTTTGATATATTTGGCCCATCTCTGGACAAAGGCAAAAAGACAAACTCATTCTGAATTAGTGGCCTCCACTAATTATGACATAAAAGAATGGGCACCTCTCACCTAACTGCCTTTGCCAGCATACGTACAGCCCAGCCAGAGCACAGTCTGCCAGCTGTCTGGCCAGAGCTGGAGAGAGGAAGTCTGAGCCACCCTCTTGGCTCCTGCAGACCAGCTCCCTGTGGGCACTTTACCCCTGTGGGTCCAGCAGCTAACACATGATATGAGCCTCTAATACGCTAACCCTGTGCTGTATCAGAGACTCAAATTTCCACAAACTCACATCTATCCAAAAATATCAGTGTATTCCACTCTCCTGCTCTCCCTGCTGTCACATGCCTCCTGACCTCTGGGAAGGCAGATGGAGAAGCACAGGCGCAGACATGAGGAGGGACCAGTCCAAGGAAACATAGGTCTAGATTATGTGGAATCTCAGAATTTTATTCTTAAATCATCTCTCATGTATTCTAATTACATTCTCCCCTGTATTATGCTCTGGTTGTTTTTTTGGTTTTTTTTTAAGGCAATTGGGGTTAAGTGACTTGCACAGGGTCACACAGCTAGTAAGTGTCAAGTGTTTGGCCTGAGGCCGGATTTGAACTCAGGTCCTCCTGACTTCAGGGCTGGTGCTCTATCCTCTGCGCCACCTAGCTGCTCCTCTGGTTGTTTCATATGGGTATATTTTGCCTCTCAAATAAGATTATGAAAACAATGCTGTAGACTTCATTTATATCCCTTGCAACATGTAACACAGTGGTGGGCACAGAATAGTGATAAAAGAATAATTAGAAGCAGTGCAGAATAGAGTGCTGGGCCTGGAGTCAGGAAGTCCTAAGTTCAAATCCAGCCTCAGATACTTACTAGCCACGTGACCCAGGGCAAGTTGCTTAACCTGTCTGTGCCTCAATTTTCCTGTCTGTAAAATGAGGATAATAATTGCCCCTCCCTCCCAGGGGTGCTATAAAGATTAAATTAAATAATATCTATAGTTTTGTAAACCTTAAGAGCTATATAAATGCTATTATTCTATTATTTCTAGTTATTGGTAATGACGATGATGATATCATATTTGTATACCTCTTTGTAGTTTGTAAACCATTTCTGCATATGCTGAGGTTGTTCTTTGGAACAACCATGGAACATAAACATGACAAAGCATTAATTATTACTGACTGGAAAAGGTTAAGTCACTTATAATAGCTGTCACTTATATGCAAAGTATATTACAAATGTCATCTCATTTCATCCTCACCATAAATCTGGGAGGTGGGAGCTATTTTTATGCTCATTTTACAGGTGAGGACACTGAGGTTGAGAGAGGTTACATGATTTACACTGAAGCAGGATTTGAACTCAGATTTTCCTGTCTCCAAGTCCAGAGCTCTATCCACTGTGCCACCTAGCTGTCCATGGCCAGGGTCATGCAGTTAGTAAATGGCCAAACTGGTACTAAAACTTAAGTCTCTGTCATGAGGACCAAATGAGCTAACATATGTAAAGCACTTTGCCGATCTTAATGCCCTATGTGAATTCCAGCTGGCATTCTGACTCCTCATTTAGCACTGGCTCCATTATACCTCTCCGTGAGTATTTATTGAATGGAACTGATCTTTTATGATCTCATATCTGGCATCTTTGTGCCTTAGATCGACTGTCTTTGCAATGGTTGGAGGAAAGAGGGCTTAAAGTGCATAAATGAGTGGTACCTGTAAGAGTCTTCATGTTCTAAACACTGCCTGTGCCACTCCCAGAGAGAAAAACAGAGAGCCCAAGCCTGCTGAATTCAGAAGATTCACAGGAGTCTCCAGCTTCTGTTGATGCTGAGAGAACATGAGTCTTAGAGTCAGAAAAGACCTGTGCCTGAATCCTGATTCTGACAGTGAGCGAGTCACTTATGTGATCAAAGCATTAGTTTCTACATCTGTAAAATGAGAATGGTTAAGACTTTCATGACCTATTGTGAAGGTTGCTTTGTAGACCTTGATTCATTATATAAATCTGAGTTAACACTATTGTCGTGGCTGGGTAAGAATACATAGATAAAAAAGGCTACTTAGAAAAGTGAATGGGGTGGCACTCCTACAGGAGGTAAAGGTCTTTATGTGACACATGGGAGCCCACTGAAGGAATTTTCTTCCCTCTATAACTAAGAGGACATTCTGGCTCTAAGAATCCTAGGGACCGCCACTGGTATTCTTTATCCTTGCCAAGAGAAGGATTTAGGAAGAAGGAGTGAGACCTCAGGGGTCTGTAAAATGCTACAGAAGGATGGAAAGGTGGAAGGGACTGAAGGATAAGACAGAGAAATGGGGCTAGAGGCAGGAAAAGGAATAAAGAAGGAAAAGGGAAGAAAGGACTAGAAGGAAGGATGGAGAGTAAATAGAGAGGGGAGGGATACAGGGTAAAGAAGGAAGGAAAAAAAGGGAGGAAGGAAGAATGCTGAAAGTGTTTCTTCTCAGTTCTGATTTATGCTACAAGCTCCCTTATAAGAGATGACCCTAGGCCCATAAGGAGGTGCCACACCCTGCATGCAAAAACGTACAGAAGGGTTTTCTGAGGCAACAGTGCCTCTCTGTGGTCTCAGAACAGAGGCCCTTTTAGGTCCCTATTTAGTACATCTCCTGACTTCTCTACTGGGCTCTTTTCCATTATATACCACAACATATACCATATTATAGTTCACTTTTTTCAGTTCCAAAGAACATTTACCTTATTGAGTCCTTCTCACATCTTTGCCCTCAGTTGCCCCATACCCAAACTTTACCCACCCAGATGCCACCAAGACCTCCCTGTTCCAAGAGCATATACCCTAAGAACTCCTTGGCCTTCCCATTGGCAGGGCTACTGCATCATAAGGACTATTCAGCCTTTCCATCTGCTCTGCAGCCAAACCCTCCTATTCATGTTGTGTCTCCTAGCTATAAAATGAGCTCTTTTTTCCATTTATATTCCTAGCACACAGTAAAGATTTAATAAATGCTTTTTACATCTAAGAGAAATAGGTTACATTGATTATTCCTGTTTTATATGTGGGGAAATTCAGGCATAGCAAGGCAGTGAACTCACCCAAAAGGCAAAAAGAACCTAGAAATTCTTTCCCCCAATACTGGTTTTTGTAACTAAAGGAAAATCCCTCTGGTGCCCAGGAGAATAAATGAGCCTCTAGTTTCTAACTCTGAGTCTTGGGGATTTCTATGGGGATGAGAAATTAAAGTTAAGAAAAAAGCTCTCTGTCCTCATTTCTCTCCAACTCAAGCCTGGAGCTGGTTCTTGTATATTCTACCTTCAGTTAATCAGAATCTGACACCAACTCTGTAACATGCCTTTAGACCAGGACTCTAAATGAGAGTGGGTGAAGGGTTGAAAGAGACAATGAATCTTCCATCATTCCCTAAAATAAAAGGTGCTGCAGGTTAGCCACAAACCACTGTATTCCAGGACTAGTCTGTCATTGAGGGGGTTTCCTGGGGGAGACTGTGCTCCCTAGAATCAGACGCCAAGTCTCTTTTGTACAGAGGAAATTGCCTGGTCTTCATCCAAGGGTCTGAGAAATAAAGAACTATGGCTTTCTTTACCCTCCCACCGGAGGCAGCTAGGTGGTACAGCAGATAGAGTGCTTGACTTGGAGTAAGGAAAACCTTAGTTCAAATTTGACATTAGATACTCTCTATGTGACAAGTCACTTAACCTTTGTCTGCCTAAGTTTCCTTATCTATAATGATAGCACTGACCTCCCGGGGTTATTGTGAGGATCAAATGGAATAATAATTATAAAGAATTTAGTACAGTGTTTGGCACATCATAGGTGCTTTATAAATGTTAACTATTATTATTATTGCTGTTTTTTAACCTCTGAAGATCAAATGAGGCTGCAGCTGGTGGGACAGAGCTGGGAGCCCCACTGGGGCTGGGTTCTGGGGGCCTCAGGCCCTGCAACACCCCAGCCCCTCTCCAGGGGTGTGGAGGTGGAGGCCCTGGTGGCATTGGTAGCCCTTGGAACCACAGAGACCCTGTTCCTAGCATTGGAGTCCTGCAGGATGGCGCTAAACCACCCACTATTCTACGTGAAGCTGCTCATGCAGATTGGTCGTGACCCACTGTCTCCCACTGTTAGGGACCAACATACTGGGGAAGAAGGTCTTCTGCTTGCCCAATTTCTTCACCCAGGCCTGACCCATCATGCAAGTGGATGAGAAGAAGGGACTGTTCTGTGGTCTGAGTCCAAGGTTTATGTCTAGTGCTCTCTCTACTACGTCTTAGGGAAGCTCAGAAAAGGATTTCCCTTCGGAAGAAGTAGAATATGTATTCAACAAGGATGACAGGGAGACATCATGAGGAAAGTGATGAAAGAGATTTCCTGTGAGATGGATGTAGTGTGTGTACAAAATGCTCCTCAACCTTGTACATCATCTCAGTAATTGTATGGTCCAGTGCACGTGGCAGGAGGCCAAATACAAGCTACCCAGTCCCAGCGAAGCTTTGAATGTGCTCCACTCAGTGGTGTGCTGAGCTCCATCAAGAAGATTGTCAAAAAAAGAAGGGCTACTAGGGTTCTTTGTGGGTTTGATACCCCACCTCCTGGGAGATGTGGTCTTCTTGTGGGGCTGTAAGCTCCTGGGTCACTTCATCAATGCCCACCTGGTGGACAACAGTTTCAGCCAAGCGCTGGCAGTTTGGAGTTTCACCAGGTATGTAACGGGGAGTACACTGAGTATGCTGACCCACCCTTTCTTCTTGGTTGGTGACTTCATGGTTGTGAATAACTGTGGGTTGCTGGTGGACCTCCCTCCCTATTCACCTCTGTTCAAGTCCTAGATCCATTGTTGGAGATAATTCATCCATGCAGGGTCAGCTTTTCCAGGGATCAAGTCTGCTTTTCCACCAGATCTCAGTAGCACCAAGCCCATCCATCAATAAATCAGAATAATTTGACTACAATTATAAACATATGATCTCTGCCCACCCTCAGTATGGGTCTGATCATTGGGCTACCTTCTAAGAAAATTGAATGTATAATACATTTTGGATTTGGATTTTTTTTATTGAGGTAATTGGGGTTAAGTGACTTGCCCAGAGTCACACAGCTAGTAAGTATTATGTATCTGAGGCTGAATTTGAACTCAGGTCCTCCTGACTCCAGGGCCAGAGCTCAATCCACTGCACCACCCAGTTGCCCCCTGGATTTGGATTTTTTAAAGATCAAATGAGATAAGAAAAAGTGCTGGACACACAATAGGCACTTAACAGTATACTTTCTTCCTTCCCAAAGCATTACCCGTTAAAATGAGTTTCAAAAACAAGTAGGGATGTTTGAACTTCCTGGCAACCTATAAATAATATCAGAGAGCCACCCCTCATAGACTAGAACAAGTTAAAAATAATGCTTACCATTAACCCATGCATGCAGGGCAAGGAGGGTGGAGATCAGAGTGTGGATAAGAGGTAGAAATATTTATGATTGCTAACTGTGCTATAGTAGAAATAGCACTAGGTCTGGAGTCAGAAGACCTGGGTTCTAGTCCCACCCTCCATTTCTGTTTACTAGCTGTATTACCTTCAGCCAGTCGCTTAACTTCTCTGTACCTCAGCTTCTCCATCTGCATAATGGGGAAAATAATATTTTCACAACTTACCTCAGATGATTTTTCTGAGGACCAAGTAGGATGAGGGTTAAGAAATCATATGACAGTACAAAGAGCTCTGGACTTGGAGATCCAAAGACCTGAGACTAAATCCCAGCTCTGCTCTCTACTCCCTATGTGCCCTTGCATAGGTCATTTTACCTTTGTAAAATGAGAAGCTTAGATGAAATCACCCCTGCAGTCCTTTCTTATTCAAATCTATAATTTTCTGGTTCTAAGACACTTTGTCAATAGGAAAGTACTAGAAATTCCAGCTCTTAGTAGCGTATCAGACTCCCAGGTGTGCCATGGACATTACATGCATTATCTTATTTGACCTTCACAAAGACCTTATGAAGTAATACAAGTGTTCTTATGACTCCTTTACAAATAAGGAAACTGAGGCTCAAAAAGCTTAAGATTGCTCAGTTGTATAAGGAAAAGACAGAACTCAAATCAAGGTCTTTTGACACTATATCTAATGCACTTTTCATTATTTACCATGCTGCTTCTCAAAATGTATAAGTGTGTGTGTGTGTGTGTGTGTGTGTGTGTGTACATGTTGTTAAATAACTATCACATCTGTTACCTAGAATAACCCTTTCCCCGCCATTCTGGAACCCAAAGGGGTTGTCTACTCAAGAAAGAAATACAGAGTTCTAGAAGGAAACACAATTCCAAAAGGTCTCATTTTGCCCTAGGATAGAAAATAGTAAGCTGGTTCAGAGACAGGAAGACTGATTCATACTGGATGCTTTCAGTATAGTAAGAAACTCTCTAAGACAAGTTGTATGTACCCACCCAAGTTCCCTAATCTCTCACTGTTCCCCCCCCCAAATTCTATTTTTCCCACTGCCCCCAAAGTTCCAGAGCTTATCTGACTCCCCTTGCCCTTACTGTCCACATAGCCCCCTAGCATTTAATTGTCCCCCTATTAACTCATTATCTGATTGTTGTCACCCCCAAATCTAGCTGTCTCACTGTTTGGTACAGTGGAAAGAGGGATGGATTTGAAGTCAGAGGATCGAATTCAAATACTGCTTCTGCTACTTAATACCTGCATGGCCTCAGTCAAGTTCTCTGTGCCTTCTTTGCCTCTCATACATAACAAAAGGGTTGGACTAAATGACATACCAGGTCTCTTTCGGCTCCAATTTTAAAACCTTATTGTCTGACAATGAAACTTCATGTATTGACTCTGGTGGTTTTCATTGGCTGTGCCTGGCACCAGGAATGCTATCCTTTCTTCATCTTCATCTCCATCTTCATCTCCTGGCTTCCCTGGCTTCCTTCAAACCTAATTAAAATGCCCACCTTCATCAGAAAATCTCTCCTGATCCCCTTTAGTTCTAGAGCCTTTCCTGTTGAGTGCTTCCAATTGATCCTGTACAGATCATATTCGTATGTAGTTGTTTACATGTTTTTCCCCCATTAGACTGTGAGCTCCTTGAGAGAAGGGATTGACTTTCACCTTTCTTTGTAATCCCAGCACTCAGCACAATGGTTGGCATATAATAGGCAATTAATAAATGTTTATTGACCAACTGACTGACTTCATCCTTTCGCTGCCCTTCCCCCAACCCCATATCCTATTTCCTCACTGACTCCCAGGGCCCTGAGCCCTTGCCATGTCACTCCTCAATGCCTGACTCCAGGCCTGACAATGAAAGCTCCCCCGTGGGGAGCCCCACCTGCTCTTATGCTCCTTGCTGCAATGGAGAGCACGTTCTCTTGCAGTGCCAGCCACATGAGCCTCCCTTGCAAAAAAATTCACATCATACCAGGAAACCCTGATGCATTTAACTGTTTGCTGGTGCATCAGGCTAGTCTGCATCTCTAGGCAATTTTCAAATTTGCAGTTAAAACTCAGCTCAGAGAACTCCAGAGGGAAGTGTTTAACATTGCAGCCCACTCTTTCCCCCTTGGACCTCATGTGCAACTCTCAAGGTTCCTCGGCTGCCACCCTAGGTCACCACTCTGTAGGACTCTGTTCCCCTCCTTCCTTAACTTCCTGCTGGGGAGAGAAAGGGGTGGGAGGGAGAACAATAATGTTGCTAAAAGGAAAAGAAAAAGGCATTTGAAAGAAAATACACAGAAAAGGGGAAAAGGCAAGCTCAAAAGGAAACATATAAACTGAATGGCTTTGAAAGCAATATAGTGAATTTATAATATACCTTAAAGAAGAATAAGATGTATGTAATAAAGATTCATGAGTTCATGTCTTTCTACTTTTTGTGTATATGGAAATACTAATTCTTTTTTAAATTTTAGTATCTAAATGCAGGCTTGATCATTGCCCTCTTATTGACTTATTCCAAATTTCTTCTCTTTCTTTAGAATATCAACTTCTTGAGAGCAGGGATCAGTTCATTTATTGTATTTGTATACTCAGGTCCTAGCACAGTGTCTGCTACAAGAGAGGTGCTAATAAATATTTGTTGATTGGTTGTGGTTGATTGATCTATCTTTCCCTCCTCCACAGTCACTACCCCACACTCTCATCTCAATCCCACCCATGCCAGACCCTACAGCCAACAAAATGATTCACCTCCAGCACCTCCACCTCTTGCTACAGCCAGAAATAAGACCACTTCCTTGCCTTGGAGAAACCGTTTTTGCTGTAACTACCTCCCTACCTCTGCTGAATGATCCCTTTGTGCTCTGCTTTGGGATGAAAGAGACTTTTCTCCTCATATCATTGGATAATTATCACTGGCCTAGACATTTCTTGCTGGAATATGACACAGTGGAATAAGAGTTGGATTAGGAGTCCAAGGAACTGAGTTCAAATCCCATCTCTACCATCCCTCATGCCTATGTGTCCCATCTCTCAGAATCTCTTTTTTCCTTTAAGACTCAGCTCAGATGCTACCTTCTCCATGAAGCCTTTTCTGATCCACCACCCTGCCACCAGGCCCTAGCAGCTTCCCTTCTAAAATTGCCTTACATTAAGTTTACATATATTCTGTACATATTCACTTCTGTACATATTGTCTCCCCCAATAGAGTATAAATTCCTTGAGGGCAAGAATTGTTTCATTTTTACCTTTGTATCACCAACACTTAGCATAATACTTATCACTTAATATCTGCTTAATAAATGTTTGTCTGTTTGTTGTTTGAATTGAATTGAATTTGAATGTTAAGTATCATGCCCCAGAGTAGGTAACTAGGTGTCTCATTTATAAGAGCCCTGGACCTGGAGTCAGTAAGACCTAAATTTAAATCCTGCTTCAGACACTTCCTAGTTGGGTGACCCTGGACACATCACTTAACTTGTTTCAGTCTCAGTTTCCTCATTTGTAAAATGGTTGTGATAATAGCCTTTACCTCCCAGGGTTATTGTGAGGTTTAAATGAGTCAACATATGTGTAGCACTTTATAAACCTGAAAGTGTTGGCTAAATGCTAGCTATCATTATAAGAAAGGGGGGGTGGAGATTTGAGGCTATCAATTATTCACAACTCAGTGATGTTTACATTCTTTTTCTCCAGCTGAAACCAACCAATAAAGGAATGATACTTTTGAATTGGGGGATAAGAAGATAATTTGGGGAGGACAGGTATGGGTAGAATGCTTAATTGTGGAGGCAAGAAAGAGGGAGAAAGAGACAAAATATTCCCTAGTTCCAGTATATTCTGAATGCTGTTAGAATCTGTGGGAGGGAATCATTATTGTCACTTTTATTCCCAAAGCTAATGGAAATAAAGATTTAAATAAATGTTTATGCATAGAACAGAAGTTTCAACATATGATAATGGGATTTAGAGCTAGAAGTAACCTTAGAAACCATCTCATCCAACCCCCTCATTTTAGAGATAAGGAAACTGAGACCCAGATAGGTAAAGTACCTTGATCTAGGTTCCACTTGCAATATGAAGTAGAGTTGGGATTTGAATCCACATCTTCTGACTCCTAAAGCAGCACTCTTTCCACTATACCACACTGCCTTGAAGGGATTGGTCAATGGAAGCTCTCTTGAGTATAACACCAGACTTGTAAAATTCTGGCATACTTGTGAATTCCAAAGCAGTTTCATTTACTAATAGCCATAATTAAGGCAGAAGCTCTATTAAGCAAACAATTAGGTTTTGGAATAGAAATGTAAATCAATTTTGTGGATTATCCACAGCAAAACATTAATTCTTCCTACTACTCAGCATTCTTCTGAGCTACTCTCTCCACCCTCAGTTGGTATGCCTATGAGAGAAAATAATAATTAAATTTAAGCCTTATAAAGTGAATATATCTACTGGGAAGGGGGCAGGGTGGGACCATACACTGGTGGTAGAGAAGAAAAACCTGAGCACTGTGAGTTTCAGGGAAACATTTTCTTCCCAGATAAAATAATCTCAGAGGCCAAAGGTCATGGAATTTAGCCTGGGAAACTCCCACAACACATTGCATTACAAAGCTGAAAATAAAGGCTATATGGAATGTCTGGTATTTGGGATTATCTGGTTCTTTCACTACCCACTTCTTGGATTATTTCTTAAAACCTACTAGAATAATCCAGAATTGAGGTCTGGATAAGCAAAGGTCATTCATAGAGAAGTATGAAGGAAAAGCCAGCATGCCCTAGTGGAAGGAATAATGGATTTAAATCAGTAAGCCTGTGTTTAAGTCCTGGCTTGCTGTGTGCCCCTAGAAAAGTCATTTTACTTTTCCCAGCCCCATTTTCCTCCTTTGTAAATCTGGATACTAACACTTATACTATCTACTTCACACCATTGGGAGAAAAGCACTTTGTGAACCTCACAGTGCCATGATTACCCAGAAAACAATGACTAAAATAAAAGCACTAAAATTCTAATAAATGATGATGAACTCCAATAAACTAGAATGATCTGTCATTGAGGACTAATGAGAAAACATGCCTTTCTTTCCTCGGCAGAAAGGTGGGGACCATGTACATGGAATAACGTATATTCGTAGAGACCTTCCCACTGGGATTGACTGTGGCTGCTGTCCAAGGTACCGGTGGGTAAGTAGAATATGGGTTTGAATTCTCTAGGGTTCATTAGGCCAACACTACATAGTGTAACCACATAGGGCATTCTTAGGAGAGAACCACTTCTTATTGTAAAACCTTAAAGCACTATATCAAGGTTGGATATTTTTCTGCTACTGTCTCACTCAGTTCACCTTTGACTCTTCATAGCTAGCTGCCCTATTATTAGTTTGTTAGAAGACAGTCAAACTAAGAAACAGCATACCTCCCTAATGCTTTCCAAAAAGAACACATAACAGCTACCAATCAGTCTGTCATCCATCCTTGCAGTCTTATTCTTTCTCCAAGATGTTTCATGTTCTAGTGGAAAGAGCTTCCTTTCTCTGGGCCTTATCTCAAAAATGATACAGTAGAAACAGATCATCTCTAATGTTCCTTCTAACACAAACTTTCTATGCACATGTGTATTATGCCTATTTTCCAGATGGAACCATATGTCACTCATAGACAGAAGGATTTACCTAATGTCTTCATTTATGATGCTAAATTCAAAGGAATCCTACAAAGGAAGAAAGGAAAGAAACAAACATTTATTAAGTGTTTGCATGTGCCAGGCACTGTGTAAAGTGCTTTACAAATATTATCTCATTTGATCCTCACAACAATCCTGGAAATTGGACACTATTATTATCCCCATTTTATAATTGAGGAAATTGAGGCAGACAAAGGTTAACTGGCTTGCCCTGGGTCATCTAGCTAATAAGTGTCTGAGGCTGGATTTGAACTCAGGTCTTCCTGAGCACTCTATCCACTGTGCTACCTAACTGACAAATGGAACATACTCACATTTGGTTTCCTTCCTTAGGTTTTATTTGTGGAAATAAAAATTACTAGTCATTAGATGGCCCCAAGCATTAACACCTGCTGCTCCACATAGGTGCATTTGCCGTAGCACCCTCTGAAGTCCTGGGGATGCGATAGCCATTTGGGAGACAAAGCTCCACAAAGGTCTGGACTTCGGTAAAAGCTGAGGAATCCATCCCTTAATGTGGCTAAATGGGATAATGTGGCTAAAGAAGGACCCTAGACCAAGGATCATGCACAGAAGGAATTTGACACCAGCCCAAACCAGTCCAGGTTATCCTGCAGGATACTTTGTCCACCCTAGGTTCATATTCCAGGCTTGTTTCTAAGCTCCAGTGATATGTAAAAAGTGGGCAGGGGAGGGCTTGAAAGGATCATTATGGCTCCCAGCTTGTACATACTTCCCGCAATATTCACAGACGTTCTGAATTTTCTCTGGCAATGGGATCTTGAAAGCCAATGAATCAACAAAGTAAGTGCTATTTTTTTAAGCATTTACTATGTAGCTGGAACTGTGGTAAGCACTGGGGATTCAAAGAAAATCAAACATAGTCTCTGCCATCAATAAGCTCACATTCTAATAAGGGAGACAACATGAAAACAAGTATGTAAACACAAGACATATTCAGAGAATATGGAAGGTAATCTCAGAGGGAAGGCAGTGATGGGAAACGCACAGTAGTGAAAGTGACCAGCTGAGTTTTGAAAGAAGCCAGAGAAATCAATAGGCAATAAAAAGAAGGGAGAGCATTCCAGGCATGGAAGACAGCAATTGCAAAGTCTTAGAAAGATGGAAGTGTTGTGTACAAGGAACAGTGAGAAGGTTGGTATCAAAAGATCATAGAGTTGATGTAAAAGAGTGAACTGTAAGAAGATTGGGAAGATAAGAAGAATCCATACTGTGAAGAGTTTTAAAGACAAACAAAAAGATTTTATATTTGGTCCTGGTAAGGTTATTGCTGGATGGTTCAGTGGATAGAATGCTGGGTGTGGAATCAGGAAGACTCATCTTCCTGAGTTCAAATCTGGCCTTAGACACTTTTGTGTGACCCTGTACATGTCACTTAATTCCATTTTCCTGTTTCTTTATCCATAAAACGAGCTGAGAAGGAAATAGCAAACCACTCCAATATCTTTGCCAAGAAAATCCCAAAAGGGGTCATGAAGAGTAGGACATGACTGAAGCAATTTAACAATGACAACAAAAAGTAACAGAAATCCACTTGAGTTTATCAAGTAGGGGAATGATGGGGTCAGACCTATGCTTGAGGAAGATAACTTTGGCAACTGAGTGAAAGATAGATTTGAATAGGAAGCTGAGGCAAGGAGACTGAAGACTTGTCCACCATTTCCACTCTGAGTGCTGTGTTAGTTCTTGATTTCTGCCTGGATGATTAGTTCTCAATGTCATTGAGACTATTTATTTCTCTTTTCTGGACCTCAGTTTCCCCTTTTCTTCCCTTTTGCTAGAAGACAGAGCCTAGTCAGAAGAAAATTCTCTGGTCTTTCATGAACAGGTCATTGTGGTTTTTAGGTCCTCTTAGGAGTCCAGGAGATTTACTTTCTTACAAAGAGTTTGCAGGAGAAGCTCAAAAAAGCAAAACACAAAACTCAATCTACATTAACTCCTTGTTAAAAAATGAATTCTCAACTCAGTTTAATTGCTGTAATTTCACCCACATTATGCCTGCTCTGTAATTAAAAAAAACTACCTAGCTAAAGATGTATTGTCCTAGTCATTAATACCATAGGATCCAGTTAGAGTAGTGGTATTTTCATATTAGAATGAGAGGGAAAAAAAGACAGATTTAATCTTATTAGATTATAACCTCCTCTTGGACAGGAACCTTATCTTATACTCCATATTTCCCACAACACAAAGCAAGAGACCAATGAATGTAAGTTAAATGAATGGAGGCCCAATATACAGCACTGTGACAGAGTTTTCAACCTGGAAGGAACCTCTGAGAGCATTATCCAACTTGCTTCATTGGAGAGTTGTGGGAACAGAGATTCAGAGTGGCTAAGTGTAACTCAAAGTTACTCTACTAATCTATGGCAGAAACATGGGAATTTGGGCCTCTGACTCTAATTCCCATGCTGTTTCCATGAACACATACAAGTTTTCATGATAAATTAAATTTTTTGAAATGTAATCATATGTTAAATGCCATAGAAATCATTCATCTGTGGTGCCAAGGGAGCTGTATAACCTATTATCATTTTCTGGTTCTGCTGCTGCAGGCAGTGTGCTAGAATTGAAAGCACACTGGATTAAGAGTGAAAAGACCTAGGTTCAGACTTTTGCTCTGCTACTTATCTGTGTGACCTTGGAGAAGTCACTTATACTCTGGGACTCAGCTACCTGATTAAATAAGGGGATTGTAAAATAGGCTCTAAGGTCTCTTCCAGTTCTAAATCCATAACTTATGATCCCTGATATGTCTGTGCCCCAGTGCCCCACTCCCATGGAAGGGATTGCAACTCAATTCCCTGCAAGTAAGATGCCAAATAAAACCATACCTACAAAGTGCATGTTAAACATACAGCACACTCAAACTCCTTTGCCTTGCATTCAAGGTCCTCCACAGTTTGACCCCAAACTACCTTTCTCTCTCCCTTCATGTATATTTTTTGTTCTTCAATCATTTCAGACATATCTGACTCTTCGTGTCCCTATTTGGGGTTTTCTTGGCAAAGATACTGGTATGGTTTCCCATTTCCTTCTCCAGCTCATTTTACAGAAGAGGAATTGAGGTAAACAGGGTTAAGTGACTTGATCAGGGTCACAAAGCTGTCTGAAGCTTGATTTGAACTGAGGAAGATGAGTCTTTTTGACTCTGGGCATGATGTTCTATCCACTGAGCCACCTAGCTGCTCCAGTACATTGCACTACACATATTATCTAGTATTCATGGAACATGCATCATAATTTTCTCCCTCCAAACCTTTGCTATCTCTGTTCCCTCCACTGAAACATGTAGCTCTATTTGTCCAGTTACTTCAAAGCTCAGGCCAAATGTGACCTACTTCATGAAGTCTTCTGTGATCTTTCCATCTAGAAATAATTGCTGTCTCCTCTGGACCCCCATATCACTTGTGGGTCTCTGATTGCCCTTTCATAGCCTACCCTTTCTTAGATTCATTTGTTTATATGGTTCATCTTCCCAGCTAGATTGTAAACTCCATGAGAGTATAAGATGAACCTTATTCTATTTTATTTCAGGTATGGTATTTAGCACAAAGATTTACATGTAGTCCATGATCAGACATTATTTTGAATGAATGTACAAAAGTTTCAGAAACAAGCCCTTTCCTGAGAATAAAATGAAATCCCAGCCTTGATGTCTCTGTTTGGTTAGAGCTGGCGTGGAAAGAAATTTCCTTGCCTCAGGGAGGAATGAAATTCAATCTAGAGGCATCAGACAGTATCATTTTAGCATCATCTCTTGTATTTAAAGGGGAGTGGGGAGAACCACCCTACCAACAAGACATCAGCCAAATTAATTGTTTTCCTGATTAACAAAACACAATTAAGCCCCAAATGCTAGCAGCTTGGGGGAAGGTTATTGTGTGTTATCCTACAGACCTTCTATGGTCACATAGCAATGACAGCTTCATTCTGCCCCTCCCTGCTCCTCTCTCTCTCAGGGGACCCAGAGACAGATAACACTGCAAACTCATTATGGCCTCATTGCCTGAATCCTCTCTAGGGAAACAGAGTCTGATCTTAGCCTGAGGTGCCAGGGGACGAGTGTGTGTGTGAGTGTGCATGTGAGTGTGAGTGTGTGAGTGTGTGTGTGTGTGTGTGTGTGTGTGTAAGTAAATGAGTGAGGAGGGGAAGAAGAAGAGAAAGAGAGGGAGAAGGCAAATAAATGAGAATACTGAGTGCTGCACCAGTTCTAGTCCAAGCTTAGAAACTTACCAGTTGTATGATGTAGGGCAAATAACTTAAACCTTTATAAGCCTCAGTTTTAATATCTGGAAATGTGAAATAATGATCATCCAAACACAAACTTATCATAGATACATGGAGAGGTATGGGGGGATGAGTCAAAGGGCAAGGTCCACTGGCAATGGGGTGCTGATATTATCTTTATATACAATCCATCACAACAAAGATCCTTGAAATGAATAGCAGCAAAAGTGAAGGCATTTCCAGTTCCAATGTGCAACATGCCTTGAGCCCTTGCTGCCCTTGTCAGGACCCCAGGCAAAGTCACTGCTATAGGTAGTCTCCTAAACCAGTCTCCATGTTTAGGAGGATAAGACATTGACAGCCCTGAGGACTCAAGGAAGGTTGCATCAATCTGAGCTCCAGTCTACATCCTTCTTCATCCTAAGAGGAAGCTTGTTCCAAAGAAGATAACACTAAGGTCCTGGTAGAGGATTCAGACAGCCTTGGGCCCCATTATGGCAAAGATAGACTGACTCCTAGACTCAAGACAGATCTGCTTAGGAAGCTCTGAGCCACCCCAAAGCAGAGTTAAGGGGAAAGAGAACATTTGGCAGGAAGCTCCTGGAAGGGTAACTTGACCTTTGGACAGTTCCCAGCTATTGACTTTAACTCTGACTCAGCCTCTGCTTCATCATTCTCTTGGCTTCTCCAGTCCCAACCTGGCCTATCTTTGTATATCATTCCATCATCCTCTCAAGATCAGTTCCTATTTACAAAATTTCCTCCCTTAGCTTGTCTATTTCACCAAGGAAGACCGACTTGTTGCGTTTGTTGTGTATTGTATTAATCCTTAGTTGACCTGAAGCTTTTGTACATTTCTAAATGTAAAGCTTTGCTCTTCACTTGACGTGACCATGAGCCTCATCTTTCTGTATAGACTCAAAACATTTGTCCACTTCCATCATGGCAGGAAGAGCTCCAGAACACAACTGAGACCAGGCAGAGGACTTCCTAAAAGGAATGGTGAAAAGGAATGACTGGGAGCTGCCCTCTATCTCAGCCTCCACACATGATGGAGGCTGAGATAGAGGGCAGTTGAAAGAGTTGAACCAATCAGATCAGAAAGTCAGCTTTATTAAGGTTAAATTGGTTAACTGAGGTGAGGAGGCTTGTCCAGAGATACCCAGTGAGTCACAAGATGGCTGAAGCATAAGTCAAAGTCAGTGCTTTAGGCTCTCGATTCCTGGCTGTGACTACCAGACCATGCCCCACCTCCATTAACCTCTCAGAGATCATGTGCCCTCATCTGCTACCAAGCAGCTAAGGCTGTGCCTGTCTTAGTGTCATGGTACATCAATCCTGCCAGGCCTTTCTTTTATCAGAAGTTGTCCTGGTGGCATTATAGCCCAGGCTCGGAGCCCTTCATGGATCATGGCCTCACTTGGGATTCTCTATTAAATTCACAAGCTTTTCCTCTGTCACAAGTTTAGGACCATTCATTCCTCAACTGTCTCTCCTCTCCATATATCCCCCATGTAATTCTTACCTCTTCCCAGCTCTCTAGGAAGATAAATTATGGGTGACCAGCTGGTGAAAGCAGACCTTTATCTCAGATGTGTTTTTCACCTGCAATTCAGAAAGAATTTCTGCTGTTTGTCCTTGTTAGGGTTCCAACTATGGGGAAAGTGGACAACTACCCTGGGTATATCTCCAGAGAGGGAGAGTTGGGGTAGAGGCAAGGTAGAGACCAAAAGGTCATACCTACATATCAAGCTGGTACCTCCTGTTAATGGGAAGGGAATTGGCCTCCAAAGTAATTTGACACACTTCTGAAGGTCCTAACAAATCTGTCACCACTGCTCTTCCCAAGGCTAAAATTGAGTGCCCTGATATTGACATCACACAATACGCCTCTAGTCCTTGTCCGAGATCTCTTATTGTCTAGTCAACCTCGTTTTGCTTTCTAGCTTCAAAGGGCTCTCCATCATCAAACTCTATCTTACGCTCTCCTGCAGACTGCCAGGGTCAGACTCACTTCCGCCCTGTGGGCATTAATAAAGTGACACTTCTTCTACAAGACAGTCCTTCAAACACTTCACAGAATCACAGACTTTCAGTGTTGAAAGGGACCTCACAGTCATCCAGGTCAACCCATATCCAAAAAAGAATCCCCATAGCAATGCAACAGACAACTAGTTGTCCAGTTTTTGCATGGAGACCCTCAGTGAGAGGGAATCTGTTACCATTGTGGGTTACCCATTCTTCTTTGGGATAGATTCAATTGTCTTCACATAGGATAGCCACGCCACCCCCCCCACGCCTAGAAAGTACTGTTTCTTCTCTTCATGTTTCCTTCAAGATTCAGCTCAAATGCCACCTTCTAAATGAAGCCTGGGTTGCTCCCTCTAGCTGCTAGTGCTGTTCCCTTCCATTTATCTTGTATCTATTATGCATATACCAACAGTATGTGTATATATCTGTATGTATGTATGTATGTGTATATATATGTATATATATATATATATACACATATATAAATATACACACACAGACATATACACACATATCTATGTCTATCCGTGTAAGTAGGTATATGATACAAATGTATAAATGGAAATGGGAAGGGGGGAGGGAGAGAAAGATATATAGATATAGACATGAAGAAATATATACATCTTCTCCAGCTAGACTGCAAGTTCCTTGAGGGCAGAGACTATTTCACTTTTTTCTTTGTCTTCCCAGGACCTAGCAAGTGCATGGTATACTCTCCAGACTGTCACTTGCCTTCTCATCTCCTTTTTTCCCACAGTTCTCTTTTCCCACTGGTGAGTTAGTCACAAAACCTCCTCTTTGAGAAAGCCCAGGTCGGCCCTTCTTCATTCTCCAGACTTCATCACCTTGTCCCCATGCAGGAACCTCTCCATTCAACCATTTCAGCTCTCTTTTACATGTTGTCTTCACCCAGTAGAATGTAAGCTCCTTAAAGGTAGAGACTGTCTTTCTTTTTTATTGTACTTGTATCCCTAACCCTTAGCATGATGCCTGACACATTTTCAAGTAAGCACTTAATAGATACCTTTTGGTTTGACTTGACTGGCACATAGTAGGTATGGAAAAAATGCTTATTGGTTTGATTGGTAGGAAAGTCTTTCCTCCAATTAAACAATAATTTCTCTTTTGCAGCTTACAAATATTGTTCCTTGTTCTACAATCTGGAATCAAACAGAACAAGTCTTATCCTTTGTCCAAGCAATAGCATTTTGTTTTTTTCTTTTTTTCTTATGGTAATTTTTATTTATTTTTTTGTTTTCCACATTTACTTCCACAAGATTTTGAGTTCCAAATTTTCACCCCATCTCGCCCCTCCTCCCACCCCAAGATGGCGTGTATTCTGAATACCCCTTCCCCTAGTCTGCCTTCCCTTCTATCTCTCCCCCCGCTCTTATCCCCTTCCCCTTCAATTTTCCTGTAGGGCAGGATGGATTTCTGCACCCCATTTCCTGTATTTCTTATTTCCCAGTTGCACATGAAAACATTTTGTTAAACATGTGTTTTTAAAACTTTGGGTTCCAAATTTTCTCCCTTCTTCCTTCCCCACCCACCCTCATTGGTAAGGCAAGCAACTAAATATAATTTATATATGTGCAGTTATGCAAAACACTTCCATAGTAGACATGCTGTGAAAAACTAACTCTATTTCCCTTAATCCTATCCCACCCCCCCATTTATTCTATTCTTTCTTTTGACTCTGACCCTTCTCAGAAGTACTTGCTTCTGATTGTGCCCTTTCCCAATCTGCCCTCCTCTGTATCATCCCCCTACTCTCTTGTCCCCTTCCCCCCCCCATTTTCCCATAGGGTAAGACAGATTTCCATACCCAATTGAGTGTGTATGTTATTCCCTCCTTAAGTCAAATTCTATGAGAATAAGATTCACTCATTCCCTCTCACCTTCCCCCATTTCCCCTCTACTGTAAGAGTCTTTTCTTTTCTGTTTTTTTGTGAGATAATTTACCCTGTTCTACCTCTTCCTTTCTCCTTCTCTTAGTATAATCCTCTCTCACCCCTTAATTTTATTCTCCAGATATGACCCCTTCATCTTCAACTCACTCTGTGTCCTCTATGTATCTATCTATATCTACATATACGTACATATAATTTTTTCCCCTCCAACTACCCTAATACTGACAAAGATCTCATGAGTTACAAATATCATCTTTCTGTGCAGGAATATAAACAGATCAACCATAATAAGTCTCTTATGATTTTCTCTTTCCTGTTTACCTCTGCATGTTCCACTTGAGTCTTGTATTTGAAAATCAAATTTTCTGTTCAGCTCTGGTCTTTTCATCAAGAATGCCTGAAAGTCCTCTATTTCACTGAATGACCATTTTTTCCCCTGCAGGATTATACTCAGTTTTGCTGGGTAGGTGATTCTTGGTTGTAATCCTATCTCCTTTGCCCTCCAGAATATTATATTCCATGCCCTACGATCCCTTAATGTAGAAGCAACTAAATCTTGTGTTATCCTTATTGTGTTTCCACAGTACTTGAATTGTTGCTTTCTGGCTGCTTGCAATATTTTCTCCTTGACCTGGGAACTCTGGCATTTGGCTACAATATTCCTAGGAGTTTTCTTTTGGGGATCTCTTTCAAGTGGTGATCAGTGGATTCTTTCCATTTCTATTTTGCCCTCTGGTTCTAAAATATCAGGGCAGTTTTCCTTGATAATTTCTTGAAAGATGATGTCTAGGCTCTTTTTTTGATCATGGCTTTCAGATAGTCCAGTAATTTTAAAATTCTCTCCCCTGGATCTATTTTCCAGGTCAGTTGTTTTTCCAATGAGATATTTCACATTGTTTTCTATTTTTTCATTCTTTTGGATTTGTTTTACATTGTCTTGATTTCTCATAAAGTCACTAGCTTCCAATTGCTCTATTCTAATTTTTAAGGAAGTGTTTTCTTCAGTAATCTTTTGGACTTCCTTTTCCATTTGGCCAATTTTGTTTTTTAGGGCATTCTTCTCCTCGTTGGCTCCTCTTTTGCCATTGGGGTTAGGCTATTTTTTAAGGTGTTATTTTCTTCAGTATTTTTTTGGGTCTCCTTTAGCAAGCTGTTGACTTATTTTTCATGATTTTCTTGCAAAACTCTCAGTTTTTCCTCTACTTCTCTTACTTGTTTCTCAAAATCCTTTTTGAGCTCTTCCAAGGCCTGGGGCTGATTCATATTCTTCTCGGAGGTTTTGGATGTAGGAGCTGTGGTTTCATTGTCTTTTTCTGGTTGTATGTTTTGATCTTCTTTGTCACCAAAGTAAGATAATATAGTCTGACTCCTTTTGCGCTGCTTACTCATAATCCCAGTCAATTACTTGAGCTTTAAACTCTTTGTCAAGGTAAAAATCTCCTTCCAATGTGGAGAATGTACTGTCCCAAGCTTCGGGGGGTTGTATAACTGTTTTCAGAGATACTTCTAGGGACCTGAAAATTTTCAGTTCTTCCAAGGTGCTATGATAAGGGGTGAGGTGTTTTCTCTCCACCGCCACAAGAAGCTTCACCACACCAGCATTCCTCCTCTCCCCAGGACCGCCCCTCAGAACTGTGACCCAGATCCAAGCACCAATAAAGCAAGAGATTCCTGCTTCAGCACTGGCAAAGAGATCCCTGGAATCCACCTCTGATCAGACACTTGATTCCCCCTCAGTCTGTGGGCCGGAAGCTCAGGAAACAGCCGCGGCCCTGGAGGTGGCTGAGACCTAGCCCCTTCTCTCACCACAGTCACAGACTTTTCCCACTGACCTTCCAAGTTGTCTTTGGCATTCCTGGGTTGAGAAGTCTGGAAACCACCACAGCTGCCCGCAATTTAGTCCTCTGAGGCCTACTCCAGGTTCTCTGCAGCCTGCGTACCCATGCCGAACTACGCTCCTCTCCCCGCCCGGCGCGATATACCTTTCCGATCAAACATCCAGGCTGTCTTTGGCTGGAAATTTGTTTCACTCTGTCTTTTTGTGGGTTCTGCTGCTTTAGAATTTGTTTAAAGCCATTTTTATAGGTATTTGGAGGGGTTTGGGGGGAGAGCTCAAGCAAGTCACTGCTTTCCCTCCTCCATCTTGGCTCTATCCCCCAAGTAATAGCATTTTGAATCAATAGAGACAACTATTCTGTCCTCCCCTGAATCTTCTTTTCTCCAGGCTCAACTTCCCCAAGTTCTTTCAACCAATTCTCAAATGGAATGGACTCTTCACCAATTTGATTTATTTCCTATAGACACTCTCTACCTTAATAATGACTTTCCTAAAATGTGTCCCTAGAACGGAACACATAATTCCAGAGGTGGTCAAACCAGAGCAGACTATACTACAACCATTATCCCCCTTATTTCTGTATTCATGCCTCCCTTAAAGATGAAAATCAAATTAGTTTTTTTGGCTACCATGTCACACTGTAGACTCATATGGGGTTGAAGTTCATTAAAACCCCTAGGTCCTTTTTCATATAAAATTCTGAAGTCTTTCCTCAATAGAATAGGTTGCTGTGTGGATGGCCATATAACTCCAGTTCCTGGACTTCTGAGTATTTATCATATCCAGTTTGCAAAAACCACCACTGTTTCCCTATGAGTCTGAGTCTATGTCTTCAAGATAGCTATCATGACCCACTCAGTCTTTTCCCCTTGATTAAATATCCCCAGTTCCTTCTACCTATGCTCATATGTCATGAACTTTAAGACATTCATCATCATAGTTGCCCCTTCTGCATACTTCCCAATTTGTTAATGTCCTAAAATACAGTGTCTGAAAGTGAAAGTAATACTCCATAGGTGATCTGAATGAGGCACAGTACAGTAGGACTATCACTTCCTTATTATTTCCCTTAATGCAACTTAAGATTACATTACTTTTTTGGCTACTAAATCATACTCTTGACTATTATTAAAACTGAAATCCACTATAACCCCCAGATCTTTTTCAGATGAACTGCTATCTAGCCATGCTTTTCCTTTTTGTATTTGTGAAGTTAATTTTAAGCCCATGTGTAAGACTCTGTATTTGTCCCCATTCAACTTAATCTTATTTAATGTAGTTCAATATTATGGTCTTGGGCAGCTAAGTGGTGCAATAGATAGAACGCTGAACTTGGAACCAGAAAGACTCAGCTTCATGAGTTCAAATCTGGCCTGAGACACCTTACTAACTGTGTGACCCTGGGCAAGGCACTTAACCTCGTTCGCCTTAGTTTCTCATCTGTAAAATGAGCTAGAGAAAGAAATGGCAAACCACTCCAGTATCTTTGCCAAGAAAATTGAAAATGGAGTCACAGACAATTAGACTGGAAAATAACTTAACAATATTTTGGTCTGTGAAAATCCTCTTGAATTCAGACTCTGTCATCTAGTATATTATGTATTCTTAACAACTGCATGTCATCTACACATTTACGTCATCTATGACTCTATCGAAGTCATTGGTAAAAATGACATAAGTCTGAGCATATATTCCTGGAACATTAAATCAAAGTCCTTCCTCTGAAGTGACATTGAACCATTAATGTCACACCCTTTAGATTCAGCTCTTCAACCAATTCCAAATCCACTTAATTGTATTATGCTCTAAACTATAAGAATAGTATGTGATATTTTGTCAAAATAGCTGATATAATCTAAGCTAACTATATTTACAGCAGGCTCCTGATCTATCAGTTTAATATCCTTCCTTAAAAAAAGCTAAGATTAGTTTACCATGATCTTTTCTTAATGAAACCATGCTGTATCTTTTGATTACTGTTTTCTTTTCTAGATATTTTCTGGGCATCCTTTTAATAAGTTCTGGAGTTTTATAAGAAATCAAAGTCAGACTTATTCACTTATAGTTTGCAGACTCAATCTTCTTCTCTTTTTTGAAAATTGGGACATTTGCCTTTCTACAATTCTACAGTACCTCTCCTATTCTCCACGACATTTCAAAGATAGTAGCTTTTCAGTAACATTTGCTAGCTCTTTCAGTACACAAGACCAGGTGGTCTAAACTTATCAAGGATAACTAGAGGCTTTTACTATCTCTTTACTTACCTATCCTTTCCAGTCAACAATCATTCTACTTGGCAGGGGAATAAAAGCAAAATAAGAATTAGGCATCTCTGCCTATTGTTAACATTGTCCCATCCACCCCAAGCAAAGGTCTTCTATTTTCTTTGATTTTTCTCTTTTCCACACTATAGCATTAAAAAGCCATACCATTTTTTCTTTAGCTTTCCTCACTAATCTCTGCTCATTTTGAGCTTTAGCATTATTGACACTATCTTACAGAAACATGCACAATTCTGTATTCATCCCTGTTACCTATCCTTGCTTCCATCTATGTACACAAAGCAGCTAGGTTATCCAGTTGATAGAGTGCTGGGCCTGGAGTCAGGAACACCAGAGTTCAAATCTAACCTCAGACACTTACTAGATGTGTGACCCTGAGCAAGTCACTTAATCTTTGTTTGCCTCAATTTCCTCATTTGTAAAATTAGAATAATAATAACATCTACCTCTCAGGGTTATTGTGAAGATCAAACAAAATAATAATTGTATGGCACTTAGCACAATGCTTGGCACATGGTAAGTGCTATTTAAATGTTAGCTATTATGATTACATGTTTTTTAAATCTAAATTGGTTGATGAGTTCCCTGTGTACCCACCATGGTATATTTAAACATCTCCCCCTTTTTTCACCCTCATCAAACTCATGTCCCTTTGTATATTCAAAATTTCATTCTTGAGAGCTTACCATTACTCTAAGGCTGACTTTTGCCATAGAAAGTTAGGGCACAGGATCCTATCTTACATTCCTTTAAACCCTTTGAAATCAACTGTATCAAAATCTAAAATATACATCAGGTTACATCCTTCTTTTTTCTCCTCTACTACAAATTCTAATATGTTTTCATCACTTCTCCCTGAAATCCTCATTATTTATTTTTTTAATTATTTAATTTATTTATTTTTAGTTTTCAACATTCACTTCTACAAGATTTTGAGTTCCAAATTTTCTCCCCATCTTGCCCCTGCATCCCAGGATGTTGTGCATTCTGAATCCCATTTCCCCTAATCTGCCCTCCCTTCTATATGCCCCTCTTCTCTTATCCCCTTCCCCTTCTATTTTCCTGTAGGGCAGGATAGATTTCTGTACCCCACTGCCTATATATCTTATTTCCCAGTTACAGGTGAAAACAATTTTTAACATTTGTTTTTAAAACTTTGGTTCCAAATTTTCTCCCTTCCTCCCTCCCCACCCACTCTCGTTGAAAAGGCAAGCAACTCAATACAGGTTATACATGTGCAGTCATGCAAAACACTTCCATAGTAGTCATGTTGTGAAAAACTAACTATATTTCCCTTCATCCTATCCCACCCCCTGTCTATTCTATTCTCTCTTTTGACTGTGTCCCTTCTCAGAAGTGTTTGCTTCTGATAACCCCCTCCCCCAATCTGCCCTCCCCTATATCATCTCCCTGCTCTCTTATCCCCTTCCCCCCTATTTTCCTGTAGGGTAAGATAGATTTCCATACCCAACTGAGTATGTCTTTTATTCCCTCCTTAAGTCAAATCCAATGAGAATAAGATTCCCTCATTCTCTCTCACCTCCCCCATTTCCCCTCCACTGTAAAAGCCTTTTCTTGTCTGTTTCATGTGAAATAATTTACCCCAATCTACCTCTCCCTTTCTCCTTCTCCCAGTATAATCCTCTTTCACCCCTTAATTTTATTCTCCAGATATCACCCCTTCATTTTCAACCTACCCTGTGCCTTCTATCTATCTATCTATCTATCTATCTATCTATCTATCTATCTATATATATATATATATATATATATACATGTAATTTTTTCCCTCCAACTACCCTAATACTGACAAAGGTCTCAGGAGTTACAAATATCATCTTTCCATGCAAGAATGTAAATAGTTCAACCTTAATAAGTCCTTTATGATTTCTCTTTCCTGTTTACCTCTTCATGCTTCTCTTGAGTCTTGTATTTAAAAGTCAAATTTTCTATTCAGCTCTGGTCTTTTCATCAAGAATGCTTGAAAGTCCTCTATTTCACTGAATGACTATTTTTTCCTCTGAAGGATTATACTCAGTTTTGCTAGGTAGGTGATTCTTGGCTGTAATCCTATCTTCTTTGACCTCTGGAATATTATATTCCATGCCCTGCAGTCCCTTAATGTAGAAGCTGCTAAATTTTATGTTATCCTGATTGTGTTTCCACAATACTTGAATTGTTTCTTTCTGGCTGCTTGTAATATTTTCTCCTTGACCTGGGAACTCTGGCATTTGGCTACAATATTCCTAGGAGTTTTCCTTTGGGGATCTCTTTCAGAAGGTGATTCGTGGATTCTTTCCATTTCTATTTTGCCCTCTGGTAAAAACATCAGGGCAGTATTCCTTGATAATTTCTTGAAAGATGATGTCTAGGCTCTTTTTTTGATCATGGCTTTCAGGTAGTACAATAATTTTTAAATAATCTCTCCTGGATCTATTTTCCAGGTCAGTTGTTTTTCCAATGAGATATTTCACACTGCCTTCTATTTTTTCATTCTTTTGGTTTTGTTTTACAATGTCTTGATTTCTCGTAATGTCATTAACTTCTATTTGCTCCATTCTAATTTTTAAGGAAGTATTTTCTTCAGTGAGGGTTTGGGCTTCCTTTTCCATTTGGCTAATTCTGCTTTTTAAGGCATTCTTCTCTTCATTGGCTTTTTGGACCTATTTTGCCATTTGGCTTAGGCTATTTTTTAAGGTGTTATTTTCTTCAGTATTTTTAGGGGTCTCCTTTTCATGATTTTTTTGCATCACTCTCATTTCTCTTCCCAGTTTTTCTCTACTTCTCTTACTTGTTTCTCAAAAACCTTTTTGACTCTTCCATGGCCTGGGACTGATTCATATTTTTCTTGGAGGCTTTGGATGTAGGAGCTTTGACTTTATTGTCTTCTTCTGGTTGTATGTCTTGATCTTCTTTGTCACCAAAGTAAGAGTCTATGGTCTGACTTTTTTATACTGTTTGTTCATTTTCCCAGCCAATTACTTGAGTTTTAAACTCTTTGTAAAGGTAGGGGTCTGCTTTCAGTGTGGAGAATGTACTGTCCCAAGATTCAGAGGTTTTGTGCAGCTGTTTTCAGAGGTACTTCTAGGGACCTGCCAGTTTTCAGTTCTTCCAAGGTGGTACCGTCAAGGGCAAGGTGTTTACTCCTTTCCTGGCCTGTGCTCTGGTCTATGAGTGACCACAAGCACTCTTTTCTACCTTAGAACTGTGAGGAGGATTCCTGCTCCAGTACCTCCACAAGGTTCATCATGCCAGTGCTCCTCCTTGCCCCAGGACCACCACCCATAACTGTGACCCAGATCCAAGCACGGGCAAAACAAAAAATTCCTGTCTCAGCACCAGCAAAAAGATCCCTGTAATCTCCCTCTGATCAGCCACTCAATTCCCCCTCAGTCTGTGGGCTGAGAGCTCCAGAAGCAGCCACCATCCTGGGGCTGCATTGAGACTGGGACTGGGACTGGGACTGAGCTTCTCTCTCACCGCAGACTTTTCCTACTGCCCTTCTAAGTTGTCTTTGGTGTTTGTGGGTTGAGAAGTCTGGAAACCACCACAGCTGCCCATGATTCAGTTCTCTGAGGCCTGCTCCAGGTTCGATGAGGCCTGGTTTTTGCCTAAGCACCCATGCTGAACTGTACTCCTCTCCCACCCTGATGCAACCAACCTTTTCAATCAACTATCCAGATTGTCTTGGGCTGTCTTTTTGTGGGTTCTGCTGCTCTTTAATTTGTTTAGACCTATTTGTATAGGTATTTGGAGGGGTTTGGGGGATAGCTCAAGCAACCCACTGTTTTTACTCTACCATCTTGGCTCCACCCCATCCCCATTATTTCTACCTGTACAGCAACCAGTTCCTCCCTGTTATCAAGAGGCAGATTCACAATGGGTTCCTCCATTTTGAGCTATCATTAAAGTCAAGAAATTGTTAGCAACAGAAAGAGCTCCAGAAAATGTCTTGATAATTGAAGTCCTCCATCACTACTACATTATGCCTCCATTCTAGATTTGTGACCTTTTCCTCCAATGCATCTATTTTCTTTTTCTGTCCAAGTGATCTATAATACATTCAAATGACAATATCACTTCTGTTTCTGATTGCATTAGTCTTCATACAAATGCCCTGCACCATGTTTCCTCTCTTTGGTGCCTGGATTTTATCATATGACTATAACTTCATAATAAACAATGACATTCTGTCCTCCTCTAGCCTGACACACATTTTACCCATTCTATTTCTTTTAAATAAGCCATACTCTTCCAGATTCATATTCTGATCATGGGCCCCAACCTATTAAGTCTCAATGATACCTACAAGGCAAGAAATGCCTCTTTGAATTAGGATCTCTAGTTCAACTTGCTTATTACCCTCAATTGGCTCATTTGTATATAGACATCTGATTTTATTAATGGCTTCTTTCTTGGATTCTGTCTCTTGTGAATTTCTGGACATCTCAGCTGTTATTCTTCCTCTAATATTGCAGTTACCTTGTATGACATCTAGCTTAGTGGATATGCATTGGCAGTTTTCTCCCACCCACCTACCGTTTTCAATGTAAAACTGCCTTAGAATTGTAAAACTCCAAACAAATATATTCTTAGCAGCCCTTGTTAGCTGAAATCCATCTCTAGCCAGGAGTCTATCATTTCTGTATTTTAAGCTGTGACCCAAAAATCCAAATTCATTTTCAGGCACCATCTTCTTAAGCAGCTGTTCACTTCCCAAATCTTCTTTTCTTTCCTGAGTCTCTTGCCTTGGATGGAATTCCTAAAACTCTCACAAACATATGTTATAAAAATCACTTGGGTCACCAAACTACCATCAAGCAATAGTTATACAAGTTTTTTAAGTACTGAATAAACTAGGGCAAATGCTACTATGGTAAGTTCCAAGAAATAGTGCAAATACTTTTTGGTTGTACTGGGCTTTTGGTGCAATGATTATTTCAAGAAATTATTAGGACAGTCAATTTTGGATTAATAATATTTTATTGTATAGAATTTTTAAAATAATAGAATCTTTCTGCTATGGGCGACATCTAAAGCATTATCTGTAGTCATGTATTCCTAACTAGTTACAATCCTTTAGAGTATATCCTTAATCCATTGTGTCTTCTTGACCTAGTCATTCTGGGCCTCAGTTTTCTCATTAATAAACTGAAGAGACTGAACAAAGCTCCCATTCATCTGTAGCATTCTATTACTTTATGATTCTATTATTCAATTAATTCAACAAAGTCTTAAGAGACCAATATGTGTAATGTACTTTCCTTGGTGCTAGGGGAAACAGGTTAAAAAGATTGTCTTTGCCTTCAAGGCTCTATGATGCCCCACCTCTTGCCAGGATCAAACTTCCTCTTGGCCATTGGGACACTTCTTGGTAGCCTGTGGAGTAAGATGTATTTTTACCCACTTCTGGGGAGAAAAAGAGTAGCCGAGAGAAGCTTCTAGAAACTCTACCTAGAAATCTGATTCCATTAAGATTTGCCCAGCCTACATGAGCCAGGTTATCCTAGGGAAGAGACTTCAAAAATCTAAGCCAATGCCTTTATTGCTCAACTGAGGAAAATGAGGTCCAGAGAGGTAAAGTAATTTGACCAAGATCACACAACTAACAAGTCAGAGAGTCTTGAGGAATCATCTTCTTTTGCTGGTTTGCCTCACATTCTTTCTTCCCTTGGTAAGATGGGAGAGGCTTGGATAAGAGAACAGAGGCCCTCAAGAAGAGAGCTTCCCCTTGTCTGTTCTTTGTGACTAATGCCTCCTTTGTATTTGGCAGGATAATTTAGGTCTCCTCTGGGGGCAGCATCAAAACCAGCTGTTGCTACTAGTGGAAGATGCTGTTAAATCTCTCGCAAATTGTTTGTAAATGGAGAACAGCTGGATCCCTGGCAGGGCAAGGAAGAGGCGGGGGAGATAGGGTAGAAAATAGATCTTTTCCAAACTCCTTTCCCCCTTACATCTGTCCGCTAACAATCCATGCACATGGATACACAAATACATAACACTCACACATACTTTAGCCAATTCTCTTAGGTAGCTTTTGTTAACCCAGTAACTTAAGTCAAAATCAAGTTTGTGTAACGGTCATAATTAGTATGGGGAGCAAAGAGTCACACTGTGGGTCATGAGGAGAGTCGTTATAATATAAGCAAACCTTATAGCAGCTAGGTGGTGCAGTGGATAGAGTACCAGCCCTGAAATCTGGAAGATCTGAATTTACATCCATCCTCAAACACTTACTAGCTGTGTGACCCTGGACTAGTCACTTAACCCCAATTGCCTCCAAAAAATATATAGATAAGCAACCCTGGTCCAGCATGCCCTTTTCCCAAACTGGAGTAGGAAGTCAGCCTCTTTTTAAACCTTGCCATTTCCCCCTGGAAAAAATAGTTAACAAGGCAATGCAGAAGACTGAATAGAGAATTGGCCTCAGAGTCAGGAAGAAAGAAAGAAAGGAAGGAAGGAAGGAAGGAAGGAAGGAAGGAAGGAAGGAAGGAAGAAAGGAAGGAAGGAAGGAAGGAAGGAAGGAAGGAAGGAAGGAAGGAAG
>NW_020954648.1:1328771-1344343 GCF_900497805.2 Vombatus ursinus | reverse complement strand
AAGGAAGGAAGGAAGGAAGGAAGGAAGGAAGGAAGGAAGGAAGGAAGGAAGAAAAGAAGGAAGGAAGAAAGGAAGGAAGGAAGGAAGGAAGGAGGAAAGGAAAGAAGGGAAGGAGGGAGAGAAAAAGAGAAGGAGGGAAGGGAAGAAGGAAAGAAGGGAGGGAAGAAAGAAAGGAGAAAGGAAGAACTAATTCAGTCTTATGAGGAAATGAATTAAGTCTAGGTTACATAATGCATAGAGCTCTGAATGTGGAATCAAGAAGTTTTGAGTTTAAATCTGCCTCAGACATTTACTAGATATACAATTCTGGCTATGTTGTTTAACCTCTCAGCTTCAGTTTCCTCACCTGTGAAATGGGGATAATAATATCCCCTACTTCACAGGGTTGTTGTGAGGATCAAATGAGATAATATTTTGTTTTGTTTTTTGGCAAGGAAATGGGAGGGGGGGATTAAGTGACTTGCTCAGGGTCACACAGTGTCAAGTATCTAGGCTGAGACTGGATTTGAACTCAGGTCCTTCTGACTCCAGGGCTGGTGCTCTATCCACTGTGCCATCTAGCTGCCCACACCCCGAGATAATATATTTAAAGCACTTTGTAAACCTTAAAGTTCTATATAAATATGTTATAATTGTTATCAAGTCTAATTGGGTGATAAAGCTCTTAGCAAGGATCTTGATGTCAGAGATCTCACTCTCTTGTGACCTTGACCAAGTCATATAATTCCATCATCCTTCCATTTTCTTAGCTATAAAATAAAACTACTATCTTGGGCAGCATGGTATTGCATTATTTGAAGAGCACTGGACTTGGACTTAGAAGACCTGGGTTTGAATTCCACCTCTGACACATCCCTCTGAATGTGATTATGAAGGTAATGATAATCATGCCAACCTCACAACATCATTGTGAAGAAAGCACTTTGTAAACCTCAAAGTACTATATAAATGTGAGTTATGGTTATTTTATTACGCCATCTGCTTGTTCCCTCTCCAGTGGGGAAGAGGAATGAGACAATCTACACAAAATGCTTAGAGGAAAGAGATTTTATAAAAACCAATCAGAGAGTCTCAAGACCTGGAGGGGATCAGGTCCAGACATTTCAAACCACCTACCCCAGTGCTATGAATACCACAGCTGGTTCCAGGGACTTCAAAATAGGCATCTCCCAGAGCCTTTCTACATACACAAAGCACTTCTCTGAGGCTGCCTGACTGAAGCTTTAGACTTTCACTGCAATGGATGCAAAACAGCTCATTACAGTTTCTTGCCATGACTGAAGTCCCTTGCTTGCTTTTGCATGCGAAATCCCCTGTTGGTGCTGCCCTCCCACTCACACCACATTTCCCTCCCAGGTGTTCCACAGAGACTAGGGGTTTAGGGTTTAGTTAAACAACAAGGTAAATAAAGTAAATTTGCCTTAAATAGCCTATTAGAAGTGATTTAGGTTTTATTTGATTTTTTATAAAAACAAATTTCCCCACATCCACCACAGTCTCTAGGTGCCCAAAATTCTCAGCATCTTCTATGCAGCATATGATAGTGAACCGCCAGAGTGCTGGGTTAAGCATTAGAAGCCTTGCATTCTAACTCACTTTGTGAGTGCCTCATTGATACAATGGGGATAATCATCTCTGCCCTGACTATTCTGCAGAGGGCATTCTGAACACCAAATGAGATAGTGGAGAGCTTTGAAAAAAAAGATCTAGAATACTATATGAACATAAGCTGTAATTTTATATGTTTTCTAGAACTGTGACTTTTTAAAAATGTCCCTTCCACCCGACTTAATGACCTTCAGCTGACTAGATAGGTGGTGCAAACAGAGGACATTCCACATCTCATCTCGGTCCCTTTGCACTGGTTGTCCCCCAAAACTATAATATATTGCCTCCTTGTCTCCACTTAGAGAATTCCTTGTTTCCTTCACGACTCAGCTCAAATGGCATGCACATGAAATCTTTCCCAATCCTCTGACCAGACCCTCCTGCCATCACCTTACATTTATTTTTTCATATATTTATATATGTACAGCTTGTCTCTCCCATTCTAGAATGTAAGCTCCTTGAGGGTAAGGACTGTTTCACTTTTGTCTTCATTCTCCCAATGCCTAGCACAGGGCCAGGCACATAGTAGATGCTTTGCTTAATAAGTGCTTGTTGACTGATTCCTGAGCAATGGGAATTATGCCTTTCTTCAAAGGATACAATAATTCAAAAGAAGTAGGGGGAGAAAGCAAAAAAAATTTAGCAAAACTGAACTCTTCACCTAAATCTCCTACTCATAACTTCTTGCCCTCAATTGATGGACAAATCACTTGCCAATGATAAACTCCAGGCATCTTATGAATAAGCTAGATCTCAAACAGCCCCTACAGAACATGGGAACCCATAAAGGGAGTCCCTTAGCTCCAGGGTACTTGGCAAGGTTGTTCCTGGGGATAGTGAAGTGGAAGGAGGCCTCTTGGTCCCATTGGCTCACAAGCCTAGGAATTTTCCCTATAGCACTTTAGGCAATATCATTTTCCAGATTTCTATCTATGTCACTAAGTTATAAACATATGCAAAGACAATCTGTCTCCCATGGCCTTCTAAAGTTTCAGGGGGCTCCTAGAATGTGAATTCTCAACACCAAATGATACATCTAGAGAATACATAAACAGAAAATGACTGGAAGAGGGGTGTGAAGAGTAGACACCAAAGAGAACTTTAGGACCTGGAGGTCTTACAAAGGTGCTCTAGTTGTGGATCTAGGAAAGAAAATAATAGAGATGGTCCTCAAAGGTGTGTCAGAAATTTTAGCCTTGGATGGGATCATAGAAGTTAAAACTCCCAGTACAGGAATTTCTTCTACAGAATCCCCAGTCTATGACATTTACTTAATTGGCAAAAGGTACCATAGGCAGGATGAGGTCAAATTTGAGATAGTTGGAATACACTTTAAACATCTTTAAGCCAATCTCACTTTACAAATGAGGAAAATGAGATAACATTATTAACTTGCCCAGTCATACAGGGAGTTAGTGGCAGATCTCGGACCAGAATTCTTCTCCCACTTCTCAGGCAGTGAACACTCTGCTTTGATATTCAGCTGTACCACAGGTTTGTTACAATCTTATCTTGGATAAATCACTGGGAACATGTCTATATGATCCCAAAATAACTATAGTTAAAGAATACAGTAAAATCATCTATTGGGCACTGCAAAGACTTCCACTACACTCCATATCATGGTTATGTGACTGAGTTCCACTCATCTTTCACTGATTTAAATCAAATTGCTTAGTGAGTAGAGGCACTGCTTTCTTCTTCCTGGGCCTCAGTTTCCCTAACCATAAAAGAAAGGGAGAATGATCCCTGACCCCTCAAAGACATGAAACAATTGTGCAATCAACTAACACATTTTGAAAACCTCCCTGCTCAGAGTTCTTTCAAGATGGGTGTACCAGAAAGAAAAGCTATTCTGAAGACCATGATTATTATTGAGCATTTCAACAAACTGAACGGTTCACAGAGTACCTTCCAAATGCATTCTTTGTTATTGATGTTGGCAAGAACTCTAAAGATCCTTGGTTGGGAACATTAAATGTTATTTCCTGTAGCTTTTAACTTGATCTTCTGTCCTAAAGTTTTATTCAAATAAAACCCAAGCTACAACTTTGCTTGGAGCCTCTCCCATTTCATTAACTCCTCCTCCTAATACCGTAATCCCCACCTCTGTGCCCCCCCAACAGTGTCAAACATTAATTAAATGGAAATTGGGTTTTTTTTTAAATGCAGTGAGACATCTGCATATGATGTTTTATTATTACAATTAGGCAGATTGGCTTCCAAAGCAAATGCAAAAATCATTTCTGGAGGATTTATGTCCAGCATTAAGACAAACACAATAAAGAAAGCCCACAGAAGGTCTTCACAATGCTGCAAATCCATTTAGGCAGCTCATTGGAAAGGGAATAGCAGGGACAGGTCTGCAGCAATATTAATGCTATATGTATAAAGAAAGAGAGAGAGAGAGAGAGAGAAAGAGAGAGAGAGAGAGAGAGTTTGCTGCCCCCTTTAGCTCCATGTGAGAGATTTTAAAAACATCACAGACTCAGAATCCAAAGAACTGGATTCAAATCTAACCCTATCTCTTCTTGGCTACATTGCCTTGGGCAGTTACTTTATCTCTCTAATCTTCATTTCCTTTATGGGAATAATAAATGGGGGCAACTCTTTGTCTAAAAACAGAGCAGACAACGAAGAAGGGAACAGCATGGGGTCATGGACAGTATGTCAGCCTTGGAGTAGAAAAGACTTGGGTTCAAATTCCACCTCAAACACTTTATAGATGAATGACCTTGGGTAAGTCACCTAATTTCTCTGGAAACCTCTTTCCTCAACTGTAAAATAAGGCCAGACTCAATGGCCTTCAAGGCCCCTTCCAGTTGTAGATCTATGATTACACGGAATTCAAAGAAGAACGTTCCAAACAAAAATTTCACATTACCGCTTGATTCAACAATGTGTAGTACCAAGTTCATTCGGTGCAACTAGGTAGTGAAGTTTCATTTCATTTCATACCAAGAAGAGGAATTAGAACACCTAAATTGTTCGTACTTTGTACGTATGGTAAGGTTCCTATTACTACCACTAATAATAATAACTAATCACTGACTACTGTAAGAATCTATTAATATGAAAAACTCAGAGAAGCAAGGGAAGGCTTATATAAAACTGTTACAGAATAAGGTTAGCAAAACCAAGAAAATAATACCCCCCAAGTAACTACAATAATGTAAACAGAATAAGAAAAAAAAGGACCTGAATGCTATGAAATTGAAAATTACCAAAAAGCTTGGCCCCAGAAAAAAGCTTAGAAGATAGACTGCCTTCCTTTCTTGGCAGAGGTAGGCAGGTAGAGATGTAGAGCATTGTAAGTACTGTTAGATTTGGTTGCTGTATTAATTTAGTTTGCTGAAATGTATTTTTTCCTCTTTCCTTTTTTATTCTTTGTTACAATGGATGGGTAGGGGAGGAGAATGAATGTATTCGGAAATAAAGGTGTTTAAGAACTAAAAGGTAGGGATAAGTGAGATTCCATTGGTATGGGGACTCTCAGATGAGAAAATTCCCTTTATATAAATTGCAGGTTGGCCCCTTTTAATTTTTTTTAAAGAGCTGAGGACATAGACCACATATTGATAATATTCATAATAACTGCCCACATTTCTATACCACTTTAAAGTTTACCAAGTATTTTCCTCATGATATCTCTGTGAGGTACGCAATATAAATTTCACAGATGAGGAAACTGAGGCTCAAAAAGGAAATTTGACACGAGGGGAAGTGGGCTGGGTTTTGGAAGGGGATTACAGAGAAGGGAGGTGATCTACCCTACTACCCTTCCTTTGTTCCCTTTCCCTTCCGTGTTATATTGGGTCTTTCCAGTTAAGCCACTTGGCCTTCATTGAGGCATAACAAATAATGAATCAGCAAGTCTTTACTGCATATCTAGTATGTGCTAGAAAGGCACCCTGCTAGTTACTAGTGACATAAAAACAAAAACAAAACAATCATTGCCCTCAAGGAACATATTTTCTATCAGGGGAAATCAATATGTAGATAAACATCCCAATACAAAATGACTTTTTTTTTTTTTTGCTGAGGCAATTGGGGTTAATTGACTTGCCCATAGTCACACAGCTAGTGAGTGTTATGTGTCTGAGGCTGGATTTGAACTCAGGTCCTCCTGACTCCAGAGCCAGTGCTCTATCCACTGTGCCACCTAGCTGCCCCATAAAATGAATTTTTTACCCTATTTATTACCCCAATGAAGATGAGCTTTCCAGGACAGATAAATGCTCAAGTGACTCATTCAAGTGAGTGGTCTAAACCAACACAATAGTATCATATAGTGCAACAAGTGTGGGATTTGGAATCAGAGGACCAGGGCTTAAATCCTGGCTTAAGTTCCTGAACTGAGTGATACTGGGCAAGTTACTTAACCTCTAAGGGAATCAGGTATGTAACGTAAAATGGTGGGGATGAACTAAATGACCTCAAGGGTTTCTTCCATCCCTAAACCTGTGATCCTATAAAAAGAGACTTTAAGTTTCTGTTAGGGAAGAAAACAGCCAGAGCCTCTATTGAGAACGAATGCTTCAGCTAGTGTAAGTGTAGACCAATTTCTCTTCCTATTTCCCATTTCATAAGCTAAAAGCCAGGATGTATAGGATCAAATACTGATACTGATGCTCCTATGACCCAGAGACTTTATCTAGACAGGTTGTGACTGGGGAAAGACATACTGACCTAAATGAAATTTTTATTGCCTCAAGGTAGAAGGGGGTAGCAGCATCGACTTGGCATTAAAAGGAATGTGGGGTCTATGCCTGTTTTTATATCCAGGGACATCTCTAGTCATCCTGATCTGTATCTCACCACTGCACCCAGATGGCTCCAGAAGATAAAATGAGGCTGGTGACTTTGCACAGCCCTCCCTCACTTCAATCCAATTCACTTACGAATCATGGCATCACCTTCCTGATGTCATGGTCCTCTCCAAGACCAAAGGACAAACAACAAAAATAACAAGAACCACCCAGCAGTTCCTAAAGTGTGGTCTGAGGACCCCTTGAAAGGTCTCAAGTGATCCTAGAGACCAAAATTATTTTCATAATAACACAAGGAGATTTTTTGCCTATTAAAACACTCATCCCTTTGCTAGCTACATATCTGTGTAAGGTCAGATTTTCTTCATATACTTTAACCAAAACAACATATCACAGCAAACTGAATACAGAAGCAAATATGAAAGTCCAGCTGTCTTCTATCAAGACAGACATTAAGGAGACTTACAAAAATATGTAAAACAGTGCCTCTCTTCTCAATTTTTTTCTTTTTGAAAATGTAACTATTTTTCATTTTTTTAAATGTTGACATTCCGGGTAGCTAGGTGGTGCAACGTATAGAGTACAGGGCCTGGATTCAGGAGGACCTGAGTTCAAATTCGGCCTCTGACACAAAATACTCACTAGCTGTGTGACCCTGGGCAAGTCACTTAACCCCATTGCCTAGATAAAAAAAAATGTTGACATTCAAGGGGTTTATTATTGTTATTTTTAATAAATAATTTTATTTTAATAAATAATTTTAAATTTTAACCATTTTAATTTCTAATATGGTTAACACCAATTGCATAATTAATAGCCATTGTTGTCCCTGATTGTTATTGTTCAAAAAGGACTGTGTAGATACACTGCACCCTTTCCCTGATACTATTTGCTGTATGATACTTGGGCCCTCTTGCCCAAAAGCACATAGCTCATTCATAGCAGAACTGGGACCAGCTTTCCTGTGTCCTAGACCAAGGTTTTCTTTATTATAGCATGCCCCTTCCCATTCATCATGATATATAGTATATAGACCATGAGCTCATGTGTAAGGTTTGAGGATCAGTTTCCTCATCTATAAAATGAGAGAGTTGGACTGGTTGATCTTAAAGATCTCTTTTGGCTCTAAATTCTATGTAATGCCTCCAAGATCAAATATAAAATACTTTGTATGACATTTGAAGTCCTTCCAAACCTGACTCCTTCCTATTCATCTTGCCTTCTTACACTTTCCTCCCCTCCATGGATTCTATAATCCAACAAGGCTGAGCTACTTGGGTTCTTCAAAGACAACACTTCATCTCCCATCTCCATTCTTTTGCACTGGCTGTCCTTCATGTCTTCATTGCTTCCTTGACACCACTTCCTAGAATCCCTACTTTCATTCAAAACTCAGATCAAATCCCATGTTCTGTAAGAGATCTTTTCTGCCCTCCACCCCACCCCAACTAATAGTGCTCTCTTCTCTAAAGTCAACTACCATCTCCTTAGTATGTATTTTATTTGTACGTATTTATATTTGTATCTCTCCAATAAGAATGTAAGCTCCTTGAGGGCAGAAAGGACTTTTGCCTTTTCTTTGTATCCCTACCACTTTAACATAGTGCCTGGCTCACAGTAAATATACTTAAGAAATGCTTACTGATTGATGACCATCAAAAAAAAACAGACTGTTGCCTACAGAATTCACTTCTATTTATGACTCCAAACTTGCTACCATGCTTCATGCACCTATTCCTCCCTGATCTGGCTCCTGCCAATGTTTATGAAGTTGTAGCAACTTCAGTATTGGAGTGATGGAGCCATGGCAACCTTCTCTGGGTGTCGAGGGCTAGAGTCAATGCCAGTTATTAAAGTCTCTTTGAGATTTTGAGCTATTCCTTGGTACAGTTCCTTTCATACATCAATGGGCCATGCCCCAAGCACCAATGTAATGGCACATCAGGCAGAAACGCTGTAGTTTATTTCTCTTTTGTGCCAAGAGCAGGGAGCAAGGCTTTCCAAGGCAGCAATTCCTCTCACTCTTTCTCTCTCTCTCTCTCTCTCTCTCTCTCCCCATGTCATGAAAAAATAACTTCCTTCTTCCTGTTTTTCAATTTAGTCCCTAGTTCAACATGAAATTTGCAATGGGTTCTCTCTAACTGTATTTTCAGGGGCAACAGAATGAGGAAAAAAAGGCATCCAAGAGAAGAAAATAAAAGCCTTCATTCAGATGATAATGGAGTATAAAATGAGGCAGGCATGAGGCAGGTAGGTTTGTTGAAAGCTCCCTGAATGCTCTTTGCACAAAAGCTTGCTGAGGGGAGACCTTGTGGGCTCATGTCTAAAGAGCTGAATGAGGCATAAAGAGCAATTATAATTCTATCCAGTAATTCAAGTGCCAGTTAGCCATTCTACCCCATGCAACTTTCTACCTAGCTCTGTACCTCAGTTTCCCCATTTGCACAAAGAGAAGTATGATCATAATAACCAAATTTATAAAGTCCTTTTTTAGCATCACTCTAACTAACCCCTTTCCTTTCCTCCCCCTGCCCCCACATCCTACCTACAATTAACTAAAGGGGAAAAAAATCCTTGTAAAAAACAAATACGTAGGGGCAGTTAGGTGGCGCAGTGGATAGAGCTCTGGCCTTGGAGTCAGGAGAATCTGAGTTCAAATCCAGCCTCTGACACTTGACACTTACTAGCTGTGTGACCCTGGGCAAGTCACTTAACCCCAATTGCCTCACCAAAAAAAACAAACAAACATGTGGGTCTTCCTAATTCACAGTCCAATTTTCCAACCACTATACCACAATAACCCTCAATAGAAAAGGTCTCAATGATAATAGATAATAGTAACATTCCAGCCTACCTCACAAGGTAGTTATGAGAATTTTTCTTGGATTCACTGTACTTCAGTGAAACTTGTTTATGAACATTGCAGAGCCATCTATCTATTTAGCTATCAACCTGGACAGAGCTCTGAATTTAAGACTCAGAAGACTTGGGTCTCATTCCTAGCTTGGATATTTATTAGCTGTGTGATCCTAGGCAACTCATTTAAACTCTCTGTGCCTTAGTTTTCTTACCTGTAAAATGGGAATAGTGATAATTCATTACCTTACCTTACTCCCAAGAATATTGAGAGGAGAATGCATTATTGACTCTAAAACACTTCATAAGTATGAACTGTGGCAGTAAGATGATGGAGTGGATAGAGTGCTGCATCTGGAGTCAGGAAGACTTGAGTTCAAATCAGACCTCAGATACTTACTAGCTGTGTGACTCTGAGAAAGTCCGTTAACCGTTGTTGGCCTCTGTTTCCTCCTCTATAAAATGGGAATAATAACAACACCTATCTCCCAGGGTTGTTGTGGGGATCAAATGAGATCATGTTTGTAAACTACTTAACACAGCACATAGTAAATGCTATGTAAATGTTAGCTATTATTATTATGAATCCCTGCATGAGTTAGTTTCTATGTTCAAGAGTTTATTAATTTGCCACATACATTCCTCACCTTATCAATATCTTTCCTAAAATGTGGCACCCAGAACTATAAACAATACTCTAGACAGGAGCTCTCTAGAAGCAAATACAATGGAACTATTGCTGCCTTCACTTTGGACACTATGCTTCTGTTAATGCAGACTAGTGAGAGACGGAAATCCTATTCTATGAAGATCATTTGAAAGATTTGAAGGTGTTTATCCTGAAAAAGAGAAGACTTAGAGAGAGATAGTAGGCCAGGCCTAGCTCAGGCCAAGACAGTACCTCAGGTTAGAGATCAGAATTAAATGAGACATTGCTATTCCAATAGTCAGAAAAATGAGGTTGCTTAGCCAGCAGGAAGCAGCAGGGGTCGGGGGGGGGGGGGGTGAGTTTCTTAGCCAGGAAAGGATATTCATTTATTTTAAAGCATCAATTTAAGTTGAACATAGTTTCCCAAGTATTGGTCACGCTACTGGTCTGTCAGTTCAAGTCTTCAGGGAAGAGCCCCTGATTCATGGCAAGCTGGTTTTCTACTCAGGTGAGCAGGAAGCTTCATCAGTGTCCCAAACTTTAGTCCCCTGAGTCAATCAAATCTCAGGAACAACTTTTGCCTTTCAAGGAAAAGTCACAGTGGGCTAGGGCTTTTGGAAAAGCTAGCCCAATCCACAGGGTGGAGAACTAGGGGCAGATATTCCTCAACAAGTCATTATAGATGTCTTCAAGCATTTGAAGGGCTGCCATGTGGAAGATGGGGTCGATTGGCTCTGCTTGGTCCTAGAAGGGAGAACTAGGAAAAATGGTAGGAAGTTGCAGAGAGATTGATTTCATCTTGATGTCAAGGAAAATATCTTAACAATTATAAATGTCCAAAAACTGAATCATTTACCTTGTGAGGTAGTGAGTTCCCCATCACTGGAGGTCTTTAACTGGAAGTTAGTTCAGAACTGCTATAGTTCAGGCATGAGTCAGACTATATGACTTCTGTGATCCTTTCCAATTCTTAACAGTCTATGATCCCATTGTCCTCAAACAAAAGACACAGAACTCATTACTGGATCTATACTCTGAGCCCCTCTGGCTGGGTAGCATCTACTAGAGCCTGTGTTCGGCTAGTATAGCTTTTGAGAAGCCCAGGTCACCTCCATGATATTGAGTCAAAGTAGGGCATTAGTAGAAGGTTGCTAATATTAAATGCAGTGAAAGAATCGGCATTGTTTTTTACTTTCAAGAGAGCGAAGAAATCATGTAATCCAATCACTTTATTTTTCCAAGGCCCAGAGGAGGGAAGGGCCTTCATAAAACAGGAATCCTAACATACCAGAACACTATGTGGAATCCTTTGACCTTATGGGGTATCACCAACAGAGTTTGGTCTGGAAAAATACCTTCCTTTGGTCTGGAAAAATACCTTTCTTAACTCTCCTATCAAAACTATGGCATAATAAGATGTCAAAGGCTCACAGTCTTCCCTAAAAACTTTTCCAGAGCAGAGCTAGAACACTAGGGCTATGTCAGAGAGCAGATGGGATTTGGTCTCGAACCCAAAGCAGGGAGCCACAGTTCTGCTCATCCAACAAGACTTATGAACCTAAACTAAACAGGGACAGAAAAGGCAATGGAAGGGAATTTGACAAAATCCCTAGAAGGTCCATCAAGCTCCATACCCAAGCCTTTAAGATCAAACTAAAATAGATGCAATAGAAACCCATTATCACCCCGTTGCCAGGGAACAAGGCAAAAGGCACTTATATAGACATTCCATGTTATAGTGAGAAAGGAGCCCAATGCATGTAGGAATACATGGCTTGACTGGTGAGAAATTCAATTAGGGAAACTCTGCCGTATAGTCTCCCCTTTCATCTCACATAGAGCTCTAGGAAAATGCAAAGCTTTCACCAAAGTGGTCAATAGTTGGATTCATGGGATGCCTATTTGGATAGGACCTTGAAGTCATCTAGTCTAGCCTTGTCATTATATACATATAGATATAGATACACATATACATATATTCACATATATACATGTATGCCTATATACATATGTGTGTATGCATACACATGTATATTGTACATACACGTGTATATATAAGGGGTGATAGGATTATAGAACTAGAGCTTAAAGGAATCTCAGAGGCCATCTACCCAAATGCCTTCATTTTAAAGATGAGAAAAGGAGACCCAAAGAGGTTTAAAAAAAAAAAAAAAGATTTGTCCAAGGTCATACAGATAGTAAGAGGCAGAGGCAGGATTTTGAACCAAGGGCCTCTGACCCCAAATCCAATTCTCTTTCCAGTGTACCACATGTCTAGATCTGGATGTGACCCTGAGATGTGACCTCTGGGTGATGTTTCCTCAGTGACTGCCATTATTGGGACATTCCCAGTATGGTTGCAGTATGGACATGACTTGGATGGTGTGATCAGATGGAAGAGAAAGGAAATAATGACGAAAGCCAAGAATGTAGTACCGAGGTTAAGTGGGGAAAGCTGAGAAGCATAAAGAATGAGAGAGAATGTGATAGCTCCACCAGGCTGGCAGACTTCTGCTTGTTCTGACACCTAAAAGCTCAGCATTGAGGGTCCTCTCCTTCCACTCCTGCACCCTGCTCATGCCATGGAGCTTTGACCTTCTGTTCTGGAAAGATCCAAGCCAGAAGCAACAAGATAGTAATAGTTACTATTTATTTTAAGGTTTACAAAGCACTTTACATCTCATCTCATTTGATCCTCACAACAACCCTACAAGGCAGGTGCTGCTATTATCGTGATTTTATGAATGAGGAAACTGACATGAATATTGGTTAGATGACTTACTCAGAATCAACACAATAAGTTTCTGAGGCAGGATTCAAAATTCAGGTCTTCCTGTTTCTAAGCCCCACGCTCTATCCACTACACCCCCTAACTGCCCAGGCACATCACAGACAACTGGATGTCTAGGACCATGCAGTAGAGCTGGAGATGGTCAGTACTAATATCTGACTCACCCAGTAGTTGTGCCCAAAGAATTCCCAAAACTGCAATGTACTCCATTTCCAATGCTGTTGACCAGCTGTGACTAAGCCCTTTTTCCATTCCATTATGATGAAAAACAGAAGGATTATGAAAACAACAAGCTTCCTGATTTCCAGAAGAAGAAAAAAATCCACCCTGAAAGGGAACAAAGATGTAGGATTGCAATTGGTGGTGAATATGAAAGTAAGAATTGAGCAATTTATTAGAGGCTGAATTATCTGTTTCCCCTTCCCCTCCCCTGGCAGCTTCAACCTTGGGGAAAGGGAGTCTGCCAAAGTTTATGCTATATGATCTGACTGCTGCTTAATAATACTGTGCTTTTCGAAATTAAAATCTTGCTATACTAAAAGGTGAAGTCCAAGTGATGTTTTAGTAGCTTGGTCTGAAAAGAAAAAGATTTCAGAGGGTAGAGGATGAGCCAAGGGACAACTAGAATCTGGGGTGACAAGAAGGTGGTGCTGGGGAAAGGGTAGTCTCCAACATCCCAAGACCTTTTAAATCTACATAAGGAAACTGAGGCCTAGAGGGATGAATTACTTGCTAGAGGCCATACAGCTATCAAGTAACAAAGTGAATTTGAATCCAGGACAGTGCTATTTCTACTACATCCCATTGCCTCATCCCTAGAATTCTCAAACAGGATCTCATTGATGATAATATGAGTTCAGAAAATAATTCCTATGCACCTCCCACGAAAGCCTCAATGGCACTGAGTATTGCTCATGAATTCCCAGACTCCCTCAGTCCCTTAGCTCCAGAAATACCATACAACACTACAGAACTGTGTGACCTTAGGAAAGTTATCTTACTTCTCTGCGACTTCGTGTTCTTGTCCATAAAAGAGAGGTGTGGAATAGATGATCTCTAGTGTCCTTTCTGGCTCCAAATCATATGACCCTATATCCATCATGCTTTGAACCTCTCTTCCTGTGTCGTGGGTTGAATTCCTTTTATTATATTTGTTACCTTCTTTGGACTCTACTGAAGGGCGTGAATATGTGTAAGTACACACAGCTGGGCATAAAAGAAAGGCATCTGTGCTTCCCTCATCCCTCAGGCAGCAATTCAACTGGCAAAATAATTGTCACTCATGATTTATATTGGCCCCTTTGATAGATTTGACTACCTCACTGCTCTATCCTGCCTGGTGTCCTAAGGGGAAGAGATAACTAAGCTTTACACAATGATGATAAAGGACAATGAGAAACATTTATTGAGCCCACGCTAAGGAACTACAATAGAGGAAGGAAAACTTCAAGAGAGGAGAGCTTATATTTATATTCATGAAGTTCTTTCAAGGTTACAATGCTTTACATAGATTATCTCAATGATCCTCCCAACAATGAATCAATGAATCAATGAATCAATGAAAGAGCATACTATGAAAGTGCCAACCACTGTGCTAAGCACTGGAAATACAAGTACAAAATCAAAGACAGTCACTGCCTTTAAGGAGAGAAGGGAAAGGGGAAAGGGAACAAGGATTTATTAAGCACCAACCATGTGTCAAGTGCTGTGCTAAGTATTTACAAATATTATCTCATTTGATCCTTATAACAACTCTGAGAGATAGGCACTATTATTATCCTCACTTTATAGTTGAGGAAACTGAGGCAGGCAGAGGTTTGAACCCAGATTTTCCTGATTCCAAGACCATCACTCTATCCATTCCATCACCTAGCTGCCTCTAGTTTACATTCTAATGGGGGAAACAATATGCAAAGGGGAATGATGGCCAGGGAGAAGAACTTTGGTCCAGAAAATTTAAGGGATAGTTGATAGGACCAAAGAGGACTAGATTGGCACACCCCATCAAGGAACAATGGCAGAGTTGATATGATCACGGATCCCAAGTTGCAGAACTGGAGAAAAGGTTAGGAGGCAGGGAGAAAGAAAAACACTACATGACATAGGCCAAGCAGTGAGACAGATAGTGCAAGGGTTATTTCCTTATTACACAGAAGAGAAAACTGAGACTCAGAGAGATAAAGTGACTTGCTCAAGGTTACATAGCCAGTAAATGTATATAACCCAATTCTTTTAACTCTGTCCAGTGCTCTTTCTTTTTTTCCCACTTAATACTATTTTATTTTTTCCAATTACATGTAAAGATAGTTATCAACATTCACTTTTATAAGATTTTAAATTCCAAATTTTTCTCCCTCCCCCCCCCTCCTGTCCCCTTTCCCAAAACAGCAAGCAATCTGATATATGTTATATATGTATGGTGATAGTAATCATATTTCCACATTAGTCATATTGTGAAAGAAAAATCAGAACAAAAAGGAAAAACCACAAGAAAGAAAAACAAAAATAAAAGTGAAAATAGTATACTTTCATCTGCATTTAGACTCCACAGTTCTTTCTTTGAATATGGATAGCATTTTCCTTTATGAGTCTTTAAGAACTGTTTTGGATCACTGTATTGCTGAGAAGAGTTAAATCTATCATAATTAATCATCACACAAGGTTGTTGTTGCTGTGTACAATGTTCTCCTGCTCACTTCACTCAGCATCCATCCATGTAAGTCTTTCCAGGTTTTTTCTGAAATTTGCCTGTTTATCATTTCTTATAACACAATGATATTCCACTTTTCCAGAGCTCTCTCAATGGGCATCAGGATGGAGTGACTGAAAGCACTATCTATCTATCTATCTATCTATCTATCTATCTATCTATCTATCTATCTATCTATCTATCTATCTA